>NW_028270188.1:21219095-21559648 GCF_037043375.1 Chiloscyllium plagiosum
AAACTTTCTCAATCATTATTTGACCCACAGCTAAGATCGTGATTTCACCTCTGTCAGTGAATCTCCTCACTGAGATTCTCTGGCCTAGTCTCTCAGACAGTATCGGTGTGGGGGAGGGCGTCGTGGAGGTGGGGTGGTGGTTATCATTTCTTGCTGCTCTTAGCACAGTCTATTTAAAACCTCTGCTTTCTCCATGGAACCAATCTATTGGCCTAATGGGTTCTGTTTAGCTGTCAGTAACCCAGCTCTGTGATATTGTGGGAAATAAATAATTTGGGATGACAGCCAGTATCAGCACAGTGCTCACAGTGTATGGAGCCCAGACAAAGGGCTTGCCGTCCAGAGGAATTTCTAAATAAAGCTTCTAAATATTTATCTACCGTAATGCAGTCTTCTGATCTATCTGACTTCACCCTCATCTCACACCTTTTCCTCTCGCACTCAGTCAGTCGCTCCCCTTTCTATCCTCTCTCAGTTTATCTCCCTACACTTGCTTTCTCTCTGTTTATTTCTCTCTCACACAACCTCTCTTCACAAACTCTCTCTATCTCCAATTGTGCAGTTGGAGAGCTTGGACTCCACAGTGGGCTGAATGGCCTCCATCCATGCCATAATAATTGAGGTTCTCTGACCCACAATAAATACTTCCTGGACAGACCTGCTGGTCCTGTGACAGGTACAGTGCACAATCACCCATTATCTTTTCCTGCTCTTCTCTCGTGTACAGCTGCCTTGAAATGTCTGTTCAAACAAAACAGACTGAATGAAATCCGAGCAGTCGAGAAGACGTTCATGAGTATGTATTTCAATCAAGATTTAATGAAGGATGAGATTCCAGAATAACATAAGCAATGAATGAAAAACAGGGTAACACAGGACATGGCAGCTGAGTACAACATGTGTTTACAAGTAGGTCTCTTGGTATTACCAATAGATTATCGATCCAGAAATATCAGCTCCTGTTCTGTGGATCCAGGTGGAATCCCGCCACTGCAGATGGTGGAAATTCAATTCAATAATGTAAAGATGTCCCTGGAATTAAGAATCTACTGATGAGAATAAAATCATTGCCGATTGTCAGAAAAATCCATCTGGTTCACCAATATCCTGCAATGAAGGAATCTTCCATCCTCACCTGGTCTGGCTGACATGCAACTCCAGACCCAAAGCAATGTCATTGACTCTCAATCGCCCCCTGCAATCGTCTAATGAGTCATTCAGTTGTACCAATCGCTACATTGTTTGAAACAAATGAAACCGGATGGAACACTTGGCATCGAAATGGGAACCAGACAAGTCAACATTCGAAACATCAATGTAGAACCTGCAAAGTCTTCCTTACTAATATCTGAGGTCTAGTGCCAACATTGGAACAACTGCCTTACAGACACGTTAAGCAACAGCCTGATATAGACATACCCACGGAATCATACTGTAAGAAATGGGAAAATGTGTTGTTTTTCAAGGGAGTATATGATGGATCTAGGAAAGTATTAGGGAAATGTATATTTACTTTTAATGCGGATTAAAAGTACTAAATTTAATGTAGAATTATTAAAGAAATGTTTAAAACAGTAGTTTCAGCAAAAAACCTAAGATTGCTGAAACATATAAGCGAGGCACTAAAAGGTACATTGTTAAGATGTATGTTCAAGAATGGAATGTACCTATGAACAATGAAAGATATTACAAAATGGAAGAAGGGAACATCAAGATACAAGTTTAGCCTTATGTCAGCACATACAAGGGGGAAAATTGCCAACTTGAAAAGAAGGGGGCAATGGGCGTGGAGTATAGATGAGCAAAGATGAAATGGTAAGAAAGATTGGGTAATGTAGGGATCGGAAGAGGTGGCCTCACGTAGCTCAAAAAGTATAACTGTGTAGTACTTTGAAATCTCTTGCCTTCAATTGCTTTCTGAAATTGGGGTCCTTTCTTGCAAGATCGTAAAATAAATTGTCTTGTTTCCAGCTTTGGTGGTCTCATATAATTTTATTGAGTTTGTTTCTTACAGATTTGAGGGCTCGTCCGGGATGCCAAGCTCCTGTCGCTCGGCAATTTCGGAAAAATCGGAGAAGGTGAACCCACCGATTTCGGCAGTCTCAACTTTCCCCCATTGCCGCGGCGGCTCGGGCGAGCGAGATCGGACTGAGAGACCCTGGAAACAAGACGTGTAGACGCGACGCGACGGGTTCAGTTGGGTAACTCTTGTGCAAAAAAACGGGTAAGATAAAGGTCTTAAAAGAGTATTATCCCGGCGACCGGGGTAGGCAGCGGGTTTTGTTTTGTTGTCAGTCTTTGCCACGAGCGAGGCGCACTAAGACGCGGTGGGTTGGTCGTGTAACTGTTATGGACTTAAGACCCACATTCACGGGCGGCCGGGATTTGCAGCAGCATTTGTTCTTTCGCCGTGGTTCTAGGTCCGCTGAGACGTAGTGTTTTGACGGGTAACTCTTATGTACACAAGACCGATCTAGATTTGTAGCGACATTTGTTGTTGTGGTCTTTGCCACGGATGAGGCGCACTGAGACGCAGCGGATTGGTCGGGTAACTCTTATGGACTTAAGGCCCGCATTCGAGCGGCCATGATTTGCAGCATTACTTGCTGTTTCGCCGCGAAGGGCACTAAGACGTGTTGGTTCGGTCGGGTTACTCTTGTTTACATAAGACACGGGTAAAGATAAATTTCGGGCGACCAAGATTGACAACGGTTTTTGCTGTCTGGTATTGCCGCGGGATGGGGCGCGCATTCGACCAGGTAACTCTTGGGCACAGACCAAGGTATGAAAATTGACCTTTAAGTATTACCTTGGTGGTCGGTACCGTAGAGAAGTACATGGGGAATGGCAACTTACAAACATAGAGAATAAAGGTCTTTAATTGGCTAGATCAATCTAACCAGTAAGGTGTCTAACTGATTCGATCACCCAGCCATAGACCGGTTTTCAAGAGAGGAAATCCCCTTGTCATTTCTTGTCATTTTTATTTAAGTTCTGTCATCAGCAGTGGTAGGACTTGAAACAAATCACTTGAAACAATATCTTTCGTTTAATTAGCTTTGCTTCTGAAATGCATCCAGTGACATTCTTACATTCATACAGTGTCCTAATCATGAAGTAAGATCCGAGACAAGAATAATTTTGTGCTTGAAATATTTGTATTTGGAGAAATGGTCAGCAGAGAGCTTGAAACATGAAGTCTGAATTTTACCAACGTGCAGCCATTGGTTTGTTCAGCAACAGCACTGACACAGAGATGGAGTTTGGGGAGCGGGTAGTGGACAGGTTTCGTGACAGAGAGAACACGAGACATAAAGCAGTCCAGGGCAAAAAGAGATCTCGAGGTTGTGAACAGTTTTGTTCGCAGATGTTTCTGAGGTAGTGGTCTGCAATTCATGGATAATGAATGGAGACTTCAATTGAATCTGAAGACAAGAGTTTCTTTCTCTGACAATATAGATAACAGAATTTGCAACGAAGTTCAAATTTGCTTTTGCGATTAATGAATGGACAGAGGTAGAGAACGCCAACAAAAGCGAGAATAGGTTATTAGCACACCCTCAACCCCGCCCAGAATAATCATAAGCACTGCTGATGTTCGATATGGTAGAAATTCCGAATAGGGCGAAATCTTGAAATGACTCAAGGAAAATCTCCTCTCCATTGTTGTAATGTTCCAGTCTGCTATTCTCAGATTCAGATCTGTCCTCTCTCTGTCTACACAGCTGCTGATATCTGTTAGTTTGGAGCTGATGCATCTGCTACTACAGTGGGATAGCGGACTGAATGAAGCCCCTCACCAATCGGAGAGGGAAACCCTCCACTGACACAGTTACATTGCATGGAGACTGACATTAATCACAGTCACTGAGCAAACAGTCCCAGCTTTCAATACGGCACATTCATTTCACAATATAACTGGACTGGGCTACATGTTGGCATTGCTGGCGATTGGTCAAATCTCCTATCACCAATTGCTCTAGTGAAGCCAGTTGTGAGGGAGAATGATGGGTGTTATCTTTTCATAGGCGAGATGATTTTGCTCTGTTGTCCGTTTACTATGCTGTAACCATCTCTCCCCAAATCCATCCACCCCCTCCCCCCCAAAAGAATCAAAATTAGGATGTTGTTACTGTGCTAATCTCTTCTCCACGGGAACAAACGCTAGCGAACAGACTGTCAATGGGCACAGTTGTCCTGAACATAGACAGGAAGTGTGGACTTCTCTGAATATTCCTCTCCCTGCTCTAATAAGGCGACTTTGGAACTTCCATAGGGAATATGCTTCAGTAATTAATTTTTTACAAATTGAGAAAATTCTAAATGCAGTTTTATTTGCTGTAAAGCAGTATTTTTTAACACATTTTGGCCTCAGTCCAAAACCAAAAGCGATAATTACAATGAACTTATTCATTAAGACTTATGAATTAATAAGTCAGGTTCGAATGAATATGACATTGGCTGTGAGCTAAGGCGGATTGGGGGCAGTGGCTGCGGAGAATGCATGGGGAGACATTGATCTTCCCCAGTCATCATCACTCTTTCTGACAGACAGAATTAAATCTAATCCACAACAGGGAAACAGCCAACATTTGGGAGATGTAATGCTGAATGAAAATGTGATCTGAAAAGGATAATTTTAAATGTGATGAAATGAACAAGATTTTATATACACACCATTTAATCTTTGGGTATACAGCCTGAGTAGGGTCACAGGACCTGAAACATTAACTTTGACTTCTCTTCACAGATATTGCCAGACATGCTGAGCTTGCCCTCTAAGTTCTGTTTTTTTTTTGTTTGAGATTGATCGTATTGTTCATATCTGGCAGGATACTTACAATTAAAGGCAGACACTAATAACAAAATTTGAAGAGCTATGGGGACAATAGAGGAGATTAACAGTAGAGATATAGTCATTCCAAGCTGGAAGAGACAATGGGCTGAGTTTCCCCCACTTTTGCTATAATTAATTCTGTGATATGTAATCAAAGCCTTTGGAGAGGGTGTAGACACGCTAGTTTAATGAAGGATAGAGTGTTCCATCATCAATACTCTATTCCTTATATCTCATGAATTTTCAGCTGGCTCTGAAATGCCTTTTCAATCAAAGTGGAGTTCCTGAGATTTACAGGATATTCAGAAAAACATTTTTTTTTTACTTTGAATCTTAAAGAGGAAACAGATTTCGGCTGCAAGACAGGTGTCCCAGACACATCAACCATAACAGGAACCGAAAAGGACGACATTGTCCATAAAGAACGAAATTCAACATGTACCCCTGTCAACAAAACATGAAACATAGTGATATGGAAACATGAAATACAAACTGAAAATGGTGGAGAAACGCAACAGATGAGGAAGTATCTGCAGAGAGAAACAGAGTTAATATATCGAATATGATGTGACACTGTTCTGAAAAAGTCATATTGGAATCAAAGGTTAATTCTGTGTATCTCTGCTCAGAGGGTGCCAGGCCTGCTGAGTTTCCCTCATTCGATTTCTTTTTCTTTCTGAACTGTGACAAATTGACTGATCTGAACAATATAAGCAAAGCTTCTATCTCAGTTGAATCTCGAATAATTTGTTATGGACATTAAATGAGAAATTACAAAGTTCCTATGTTTCACAGGGCTCTAAATATCGATGACGTATTGCATTGTGAGACAAACCAATTGCGAGACACTGACTTTTGCATAGGTACATCTTGTATATTCTGTGAAGAGGTCACCCAGTCTACCTTTAGTTTCCCCAAAGTAGGGCAGTCCACAATGTGAGCAGCGAATGCAGTAGATCGGATTGTGGGAAATGTCTGTAAACGCAGCTTCACCTGGGAGGTATGTTTGGCCTCTTGGATAGTGAGGAGGTTGGAGGTAAATAGGAAATGTAACACCTCTGGCAGGAGAAAGTGATGTGGACCTGTGGTGGGGGTGCAGGAGGTGGGGGCGGGGGGGGGTGTTGGGAGTGAATAACGAGCGGACCAGGGTGTCCTGGAGGAAGTGGTCCTTCAGAAGGCGGAAAAGGGAGAGGAGGCAAATATGTGTCTAGTGGTGGCATCTCGCTAGAGGTGGGGTAAATGCGGACTGATGATCTTTTGCATGTGAATGCTAGTGGGATGGTAGGTAAGGACAAGGGGAACTCTAACGCTGTTGCAGGCGGGAAAAAAGAGGCTGAGGGTAAAAGTGCAGGAGATGGGTCGGAACTGGTTGAGGGTCCTGTTGATAACAGTGCTGGGGAGTTCTTGGGTGAGGAAGAAGGTGGACATATCAGAGGCCACATTTATGTAGTTAACATCATCAGAAGCAATGCGATGGAGACGGAAGAACTGAGAGAATTAATTGAAGTCTTTGCAGGAAACAGGGTGTAAGGATGTATACTCCAGGTAGCTCTGGGAGTTGGTGGGTTAATGCTGGATATCAGTGACCGGTCTATCCCCAGAAATAGAACGGAGATGTCGAGGAAAGGAAGGGAGGAGTCAGAGATAGACCAGGTGAAAATGAGAGAGGGGTGCAAATTGGAAACGATTAACTTTTCCAATTTTGGAGAAGAGAGAGGAGAAGCAGCGACGAAATCATCTACCTATCGGAGAAAGAGTTGTGGATGGGGGCTGAAATAGAACTGGAACAAGGAAAGGTCGACGTACCCCATGAAGGAACAGATATAACTTGGGCCCATGTCTGTATCCATGCACCCCGTCTGTATGGCAGGAGCATGCTGAAGCAATGGGTCTGCCCAGACAGTTCTGTTCGTGGGTTTTCAGGAGCAGATAAAAGCGAACTCTGCTATCAGAGGACCATCATTTTCTGGACAGTTAGGTGGGGGTAAGTATGTGTGTGTGTTTGGGTGCGGGGGTTAAGTGCGTGAGAATCTCCAGATGAAATGTGGTCAGATTTAGTTAATAAAATAACCTGATGTGCCATGGTAGGGATATGGACAAGAGGGTGATATGTGGAGGTATCTGAGAGCTGGCACTCAGCCTCTGAAGTGTAGAACTGAGTCCACCAGACTACCGCAGCACCACTCTTATTGGCACAGGCTGAAAAACATAGTCAGGGTTGGATCGAAGCATACAGCATGCAGTCTGTTCAGAGGGTGATAGGTTGGATCGGGTGAGGGGGATACAGAGAATTTAAGACAACCAAACTCCCATGGAGCGTTCTCAATGAACAGATTGAGTTCAAGTAAACGCCACAGGAATGGGTCCAGGGGGAGGGAGAGTGTTGGGGCTGGGCGAACGGCCTATGGGATGGGGAGTGTACTCTTGCACGAAGAAATGGACACCGAGGAGAAGACGGTGGAAGAGAAGTTCAACATTATGTCGTGCCTGAAATTCATTAAATTGGGGGCACAAAGGGTTAAAGCTGAGATCTTTGCTGAGTACAGAACATTCAGCATTAGAGCGTGGAAGCTTAGGAGGGATGGTGAATACTCGACAGGAGGTGGGCTTGGGGAAGGGGATGGACTCAGATTACAGGGCATGGGTGGCAGGTGCCAGAGGCTCAGAGGCATCTCTAAGTTATTCCATTTGGTGGGCCTCGTATATCTGGCGAGCATGGCGAATGAGCTGGAGAATGAAATAGAATTGGGGAACAGTGCAGCCTTGAACCAATGTGATGTGATGCTGTTGAACAGAGAAAGTGTTGATCTCAGTGGTAATGACACTGTACGACCGGTCCTCAGAAAGAAAATGATTGAAAATAATCGGAATCATTGTCTTATTGTAATGCTCTGATTTCATTGGGGTGACACTCAATAGCAAGGTCTTACTTTTCTGAGACTTTAGACCAAACTGTGAAAACAGATGTATCTTGATGTTATTAATAAGACAAATGTATCCATGGTTTTGGATGCACTAGCAAGGGCAGAGTTTATTTGTCATCCTCAATAGCTCTCGGGAAGGTGTCATTGTTCATTGAGGAAATTGCCAGCACAGAATTTCCTCTGATTCCCGTTGACCGCAGTTTCCTGAGGGTGAATGATGCTACATGAGTCAAATACAACTTTGATGGCAAGGGAAGTTGCTATGATCTCACCTCAACTGACATTAGAAAATAAGTTAAAATACTAAAGAGAAAAAGGGTAGAACACGGCATATTTGAACAATGTGATCACTGTCTTCGCAACGTTTAAGAACAAACAAATGTATGGACTTCTGATTCTGAGGAGAGGTGTTTCTATTTGGGATGAATAGTTCCACTCTCTATGGGGAAAAAAACACTCTATTCACGGTGCATTGGTCAATGACAGACATAAACTATTGTCTGTTCCTATTGGGCATTGATCATCTCAATCTCATCATTCACTGCTGACCAATAGCAGCACAGAAGCCAGCAGCTCCCATCTCCCCAGTGGATAGCAAAAAGGGTAAGGGATGGCCAGTGAAAGTGGGATTAACTAGGGAATTGGTGTATTTTACAGTGGGAGTGGCAGAAGAAGGGTGTGAAGAGATATCATCAGTGGAAGAGTATGTGGCAGCAGAAGGGGTAGTGCAAGGGAAGTAGGAGTGTAAAGAAAGTGTAGGAAGGGGGAGGAAGAATGGCTAATGATGTTTTAGTGACTGGGAAAAGCTTGTTTTTGGAAAGGTGAGGTTGGGTGAAAACCACCACTGTTAATAAAAATTGGGAACTGATTCAATTGAAAATTGAGATTTGATGTAGTTCTTTTTCTATCACTTGATTCTTTATCAGATTGTACATTCACTCTATAGTTTAGTATCTCCATCAAATGCAGGTAACGTGTTTTCTTCTCCCCTGATGTTGTATATCAACATTTTTGAATTTTTTAACAGTATGTATTTGCTTCCAATTCAAGGTAGACATGAGAATATGATTTCATCTCCTGCAGTTTGTCCATAACGTAGAATTTAATTGAATATTTATCCTCATCACATTAGCTGATTCAAGCAATGAGTCTGTGTCCATCCTGCAGATGAAAAATTTCTCAGTTCTGACTATTGTTACAAAGCACAGTGCCACACAAAAGGGTAATGTTCCAGTGCAAGGTGCCAAAACCGTAGTTCACCCTAAATTAGTTACAAGCTTTATCAATAAGACATGCCGAGGGACAGAGTGAAAAAGGTGAATTTAACTTTGTGTCAAAAATGGCATTTGCAGCACTCTCATAATCGGTGTTAACTACATCACTCTGTGAATTCCCAAAAATAAGAACAACAAGAGACTGGAATTCTTAATTATTCCTTTGTGAATAACACCTGGAGAACAGGAAGGAAATCAAGGTTTGTTTCTGATATTCATAAATGATGATGGTGAGAATGTGGAAAATGGATGGCAGTGGAATGGTAACTAATGTTGGGGATGACACAAAGATTAGATGGATGCTTCACAGTGAGGAGGAAAGGGTTATGCTACAGGACGATATAAACAGATGATTTCTATATCCAGATGAATGGCCGATGAAGTTTAACACTGATAAATGTGAGATAATGCACATCTGAATTAACAAGACAAGTGAGTATTAAAACTTTGAAGGGCGAGGGCTAATCGTGCTCCTTTTGTCTTTACAGCAGGAAAGGTTGAGGAGGGAACATATTACAGGTATACAAGAGCATAAGGGATACGGAGAAAATGAACAGTCAACAGCTGTTTTCTTTACTTGAAGGGTTAAAAACAAAGGGAAACATTCTTGAAGTGAAAGGCAGGGGATGGAGAGAGAATTTGTGGAGTCTGTATTGAACTGAGAGGGCGGTACAGACATAGAATATAAAGCTCATATGTGTGGAAACAGGCCCTTCGGCCCAACAAATCCATACTGACCCTCCAAAGAGTAACCCATCCAAACACGTTCCTCCTATATTTACCCCTGACTAATGTACCTAACCTACACAACCATGAACACTTTGGGCAATTTAGCATGGCCAATTCACTTAACCTGCACATCTTTGGATTGTGGGAGGAAACCGGTGTACCGAGAGGAAACCCACGCGGACACGGGGAGAATGTGCAAAATCCATACAGGCAGTCACCCGAGGCTGGAATCAAACCTGGGTCCCCAGCGCTCGAAGGCAGGAGTGCTAACCAATGTGCCGCCGTTCAGATCCTGGGGATATGTGCATGGAATACATTGCCGAGGCGGGTGATTGAGCAGGTAATCTCATAAACTTTTTAAAAAGCCTTTGGATATGCACGTGGTGGTGCAGGCTCGCATTTTCATTCAATTATTCTATGTGGTGGCAGCCACGAACACTCAGATATATTCTGAAGCAATAGCTAATGGCTGTTCCTGGTTTGTTCCATTAACTGTACTCAGTAAGTTAGCCTCCAGAGAAGTGCTGGTGTTATCTCCCACTTTCTATTTAAATGTTTCAGTTTCCTTGAGTTGGTAATGTAATTTCCTGTGTCGATGATGTCATTTCAGGCCCTTTTTCTCAGAGGATGGTAGATGGAGTCAAAATTGATGTGTTTGTTGATGGAGTTCCGGTTGGAATGCCATGTTTCTAGGAATTCTTGTGCTTGTCTCCGTTTGGCCTGTCCGAAGATGTATACGGAGACCTAGTCAAAGTGGCGTACTTCCTCATCAGTACACAAGAAATTAGTGTTGGGATCATGTCTTTTGTAGCTAGTTGATGTTCATATATCCTGGTGACTTGTTTTAGGCTTGTTTTCCGTTGTGGTGTTTGTTACAGTTCATGCAAGGCTTATTGTTCCTAGAGCAGAACAGACAAAGATGTGAATTTATTGCGGTGCTCAAAAGTATGGAAAAAGTTGCAGAGAGGAAAAAGAATACTCTATTAGTTGGCATTACAGCATCAGGGATTCTAATTTCAAGGTAGTCAGCAAAAGAGCTAGGAGTAAAATAAGGAAAAACGTCTTTATTTAGAGAGTTATTACGAATTGGAATTGACCGGCTGGGAAAGTTGGGGATGAAGATTCAAAAGAGAACTAGATATATATTTGGAAATTATGAATTTAACGGGCAACAGAGAGAGGGCTGGCAAATGGGGGGTGTTTGGGAGACATTTTGGAGCTGATTTATACATAATGGCCAATAGCCTCCTCCTGTACTTTAAAGTTTTGTACTCTATCATGTGCCAGCTGTGAATTAAAGTCAGTATCCAATTATTTTACAGTGTAAATGCTCGCAAATATCTGATTGTTTGGTGCAGAATAAGCATTTAAAATGCAAGTATTGCAAGGTCAGCTTCATTGTGAAGTCTAATTATTACTCAGAACATGAATATTTTACATGTTGAATTTCAATTACTAAAACAAAATATATATCATTGCTTTGTCACAAAACTCTTTGGAAATCTCTGACTTTTAACTTACACGATATCATGTTCATTGTTTATTTTTCACTCTTCACGTTTCATATTAAACAACATTCATTCTAAAAATTGGAAGTTTTCAAATTATTATTCACGAAAATTTGGTAACACAAATAGTTGTGGTTCTGTTCGCCGAGCTGGGAATTTGTGTTGCATGCAGGAACCGGAGTTGTTCGTATGTGGCGCTTAGGCGGTTGGCACATGATTCCCATTGGAATTTGTGTTGCAGATGTTTCGTCCCCTGTCTAAGTGACATCCTCGGTGCTTGGGAGCCTCCTGTGAAGCGCTTCTGTGATCTTTCCTCCAGCATTCCTCCCAACTCGGCGAACAGAACCACAACAATGAGCACCCGAGCTACAAATCTACTCACAAACTTTGGTAACATAAATAATTTATTTAGTTTAATATTCACAGTCCATGTTGCATTATTGCCGTTTTTGAATTGCTGGCAAATAGCTGAAGATCGTACATTTCAGTGAGAAATTAAACTGATTGTTTATATATGTGTATAAGAACGCTAATTCTATTTGTATGTTCAATCGTTTGCTCACTCTGAACATGCAATCATTCAGAAGCCATCCACTTTAAAAATATTGGAGTGGCAAAACATTGCTTTGAACCCTGACATTGAATATCTAATTCTGATTACAAGAGTTAAGTTCTTTCTTCGATAAAATAAAATGTACATACTTTAGTTCTGTGTTAGAAAATCGTGACAGGAGTTTATATTTTAGTTCCATAAATATAGAATCAACATAATTGATTTAAGAGATTATAGTTCACTTGAAGGATTATCATTCACGTCTTAGTTTTGCCCAATTCGTGAAATATAGCAAACATCCGATTATTGTTCGGGGTCAGTAAACTCAAATCCTTGCAAGGAGCTACGCTGAAAATTGTTTCAAATAGATCTGAAACCATTTACAGTGTTATTGGACCTCACAGCTGCCTGTGAAACAGAGACTCAGTGGCCTGTTCAACAATCTGTGCATGGAGCATCTAACGTGGTTCTGGGCAGTCAGCCAAACATTACTTCAAAATAAATAGTTTGGAATACACCTTGGGCAGGAGGAGAACCCGCCAACAGACTATCACTGGTCTCAGTGTAGGTAAAAATGTTGTCCACGTTAAATACTAATGGCTGACCAGAAACCAAGTTTTAAAATTCATCTTCAGTCAGAGACTGGCCCAGAGAGCATACGTGTTGACATGGAGAGCCATAATCACACCATACAAGTTACCTATGGTGATGAAATCTGACCTGCCTCCCAGACTCCATACATCTGCACCCCGGATCAGACATGGGTGAAGACGTTAACAAGTTGACAATCTATTGCTGTGCCTTGTGTCTCACAAAGAAATCACTAAAGCCATATCCAATAAATGCCACCTTCACATTCTCCAGTATCAAAATAAAATTGTACATCTCTGTGAATGGTCAGAGATTACTACATGGGTCACACAGTAGAATGTATGTGAAATAACCAGCAGCAAACGGCAATCCAAAAATCGCATTAATAACTGAACTTGGTGGATTCTGTCTGGTCTAAGTAACCACATAGATTATACTGGCTTTCAGGTGACTGTAACAATGCACACCATAACTGGAGGTTTTGGCCTTATACCCTCCAAAGCTTCCTGAACTCACACACATCGCTCCCTCACACATTCAACAATTGATGAGAATCCACTAGCTGGGTGAAACTGGAAACATAGAACAGTGCAGCACAGTGCAGTCCCTTCGGCCCTTGACGTTCTGTCGACCTTTTATCCTACTCTAAGATCAGACTAACCTACATACCTTTCATTATATTATCATTTTCATGTGCTATCCAATTAAATATCCCTAATATAGTTGATTTTACTACAACTGCTGGCTGTTCATTGCACACACCCACCACTCTCTGTGTAAAGAACCTACCTCTGACATCTCCCCTAAACCTTTCTCCAATTACCTTAAAATCATATACCCTGGAGAGCCGTTTCCACCCTGGGAGAAAGTCTCTGGCTATCCAATCTATCTATGCCTCTCATCATCTTGAACACCCCTGTCAAGTCACTTTACATGCTTCTTCGTTCCAATGAGGAAAACACCCGAGCTCCCTCAAATTTTCTTTGTAAGATATGCCCTCTAGTCCAGGCAGCATCTTGAAAAATCTCCTCAGCACCTCACCAAAGCTTCCACATCTTTCCTATAACGACGCAACCAGAACTGATCACAATATTCTAAGTGTGGTCTCACCAGGGCTCCATAGTGTTGCAGCATCACCTTGCAGCTCTTAAACTCAATCCCTCAGCTAATGAACACATCAAACACCTCCTTAACAACGTTATAAACCTGGGTGGCAACTTTGCAGGAGCTATGCCATGGACCATATGATCCCCCTGTTCCTCCATAATGTAAGAATCTTGCCTTTAACCCTGTATTCTGCATTCAAATTCGACCTTCCAAAATGAATCGTATCCCGCTTTTCCATATTGAACACCATCTGCCACTTAGCAGCTGAGTCCTGCATCCTGTCAATGTCCTGTTGCAACTACAACAGCCCTCCATATTATCCACAATTCCACGAAGCTGTGTTACATCATCAAACTTACGAACTTACCCTTCCAGTTCGTCATCCAAGTCATTTATCAAAATCACAAACAGCAGAGGTCCCAGAATCGATCCTTACGGAACACCACTGCTCACCTAGTTCCACACTGAATACTTCCCATTTACCATCACCCTCTGTATTCTATGGGCTAGCCAACTCTGTATCCAGACAGATAGGTCTCCCTGTATGTCATGCCTCCTTACTTTCTGAATGAAACTACCACGGGGAAGCTTATCAAACACCTTGTTAAAAGCAATGCACTCCGCATTCACTGCTCTACCTTCTTCAGTGTGCTTAATCCCATCCTCAAAGAATCCAATAAGAGTTGTGAGGTATGACCTGCCCCTCACAAAGCCATGCTGACTATTTATAATCAAACTATAATTTTTCAGAATCCTCTCCAACACTCTGCCCAATACTGATGCAAGACTGACTGGACTGTCATTCTCAGGAAAATACCTGTTTCCTTGCCTGAACAAGGAACTGACATTTGCCACCCTCCAATCAACCGACGCTACTCCAATGGAGACTGAAGACGCAACGACCATCGCCAAAGGCACAGAAATCTCTACCCTCTCTTCCTGTAGTAACCTAGTGTGTTTCCCTTCTGGCCGAGGGATTTATCTATCTTTATGTTTGTACTTCAATCAATCTGTATTTCAGCGCAACTTGTTTACTCCCTGTCCAACCAACTGATTGACTGCTTTCAATTTCAGGGCTCTGTAGAGTGCTGCCTTCCTGACCAAGTATGGTTACCAATATCCTGTATCTTCTGGAATGGAATACATGGGAAGATTTGACTCTGCTGCTCCTCAGATGCAGCCTGACTGGCCGTGCTTTTCCAGCGACACAATTTTCGACTCTGATCACCAGGATCTGCAGTCCTCATTTTCTCCATTACTGAGGGCTGTCCCCTCTGCACACTGAGCAGGGAACTAATCAGCAGAAACTCATTGTATCTGGAGCTGACTGTTCAGTTCTGGAAAGTTGCATTTGATGAACACATTTACTAAAACCGAAATTCAAATTCAACAAATATTCATTCAGTCCTAGAGTAACAGTCTTGTTTCATGAATTGGACAGGTTGATAACGAACAATGAATGACTGAAGAATTCCGAGGTGCAGAGCATTCCAGGTGATATATTCCAGGTTGGATGTGCTTTACCTTAACGCTGCTAATATTATCAGACAGACAGATATGATAAGGAAACGAGGTGGCATGTGGAAGTGTGACATTTTTGCCATTAGAGAGATGTGTTTTTGGGAGGTCGGGGCTGACAACTCAATATTCTGTGGTACCAGAACTATAGTCAGGACAGCAGAGAGGGTAAAAGAGGAACTGGTGTTGCCTTTTTAATTATGGAGTCAGTTACTGGCGTAAGAAGGGACGATATCCTGAAAGGACCTTCTAATGAGGCTTGGTGTTTAGAGCTCAGGATCAAAACCATGACAGAAACACTGCTAGGGATATATTATAGACCCCCAGATAAAGGAAAGTACGGGAGCAGGTACATAACCAAGTTATTGAGATGTGTAAACACAATAATAGGATCATTATGTTCAGGCATTTCAATCCCAAACATTCATTAGGTCAATGATAACTTTTTAAGAGGGGGCAGGTGTTTTGAAATTTATTCCAGAGAGCTTCTTATATCAACGTAGAGCAGGTACAAAAAAGGGCAGTGCAGTGCTTGGCCTCACTGTGGGGAACGAAGCCAGTCAGCTGTTCCAGCTAGAAGTGGGAGAGCATTTTCGGAGCAGTGACTGTGATATCACACATTTTGACTTTGCTAAGGAAAAGACCCCAACAATGTTAGAAAAATAAGAGCTATTTGCATTGGAGAGACAGATTTTATGGAAACAAATGACAGGATCTGGCCAAAGTGCAGTTGCGTCTGGGTGAAAGTGTAGCAGAACAAGATGGGGCGGGGGTTGGGGGATCATTTGATTAAAATTGAGTTGATGACAGTGTCGGCCCAGCATGTTACACCGAAGATAAAAGTTAAGTAAACAAACCCAGAGAACCTCAGATGTCGACACAAATTCCGAACAGGATGAAAAAGGAATGAAAAGCTTAAATCTGGCACCAAGTGAGCAGGTCAATGAAGGACCAAACGAATATAGAAAGCGTAGTACTAAACTTAAAAAATCAGTGGAAGAGCAGAAGGAAGGTTGATAAAACATTAGCGGGTAAGATTAGCAAGAATCCAAAGTAATTTTTGTTTGGTTTACTAATGGGAAGAGGATAACGCGGGAAAGAATGGGAGTATGAGGGACTAAGGAGGCAGCCTGTTTACAGAGCCAGAGAATAGGTTAAAAACATGCTATGAATCTGTCTTCAGTTTGGAGAAGCAGTTCTTGGATTCAGGGAGAGTGACCGTTTGACCCTTGAGCAAATTGATACAGAACCTGAGGAAGAATTGGAATTTTATGTAAGATAGAGTGGACAAATCACCAGATTAAAGACCAAGTCTCACATCAGTGAAAAGTAAACAATTCTAGAAAATTCGGAGGGCTGTTGAGGCTGGATCATTAAACATCAAGGCTGAGACAGACAGGTTTTTATACAAGTGTTACGGGGAAATCACAGGAAAGTGGAATGGGGGATTAACAAAATAAATATAGCCTAATCGAAGGAAAAGCAGACTCAGTGAGAGGATAAACATATTGTTGCCCCTATGTCTAATGGTGTTCTTTTCCAATAGCCCTGTATTCACAAGAACATCATCTCTCTCACTATGGAGTGAGACACAGTTTGGAATGCAATCGAGGGATTCAAGGAATTTATAAACGCGATACTAATATACAGAAAGTACAAGAGGACTGCGATAACACGGATTGCCTGTCGGGGTGAGGATTTGCATCGACACAGTCACCAATACCAGAAGGAAGACTTCAGCAAGACACCCTCCAAGGCCAAGCAGCGACCTGCACTGGGGAACAGGTAGTCAGGGGCCAGGTGTCAAAGAGTGCTGAAGGCGTAAACACTACATCACTGTCGTGTCTCCTTCCTTCCCTGACCAAAATTAAATATGGAGAGGTAGAGAGACATGCTGTTGGTAGCAGAGTAAGCGGTAAGTCTTTGGCACGAGAGGCTTCGGACAGCTCCATCTCAGCAAAATGTATAGGTAAACTCAAATATAGTCCTTTTAACTTTATTGTTACAGCAGTCGAGATGGCATTTAGGGCAGTCGCATGCTCCTCCAATGGTATGTGGTTGCTCAGGGGGAGATTTCCACCGTCACTGATGGCTACACGTGTGGGCACTGCACTTAGCTTTAGATCCTGGGAGACCGTGTTAGGGAGCGACGTTGGGCGGCACGGTGGCTCTTGGCTTAGCACTGCTGCCTCAGAGAACCAGCGATCAGGGTTCAAATCCTGCCTCGGGCAACTGTCTATGTGGAGTTTGCACATTCTCTCCGTGTCTGCATGGGTTTCCTCTGGGTGCTGCGGTTTCCTCCCACAGTCCAAAGATGTGCAGGTTAGGTGAATTGGTCATGCTAAATGACCAGTAGTGTTGCGCATAGGGGAGTGGGTCTGGGTGGGCTGCTCTTCGGTAGGTTGGTGCGGACTTGGTGGACCACTGTAGGTAATCTTATCTAGGATGCACTCAGGGTCATCCGAGATACTGACAAATTCATAGACACGACCCTAGTTATGTTTCTTCAATGACTGTAATATTCCAGTCCAACATTCATCGTCCTGAGTTCATTAGCTTTACCTGTCAGTCCTGTTGTATTTAAATAAACACAATTTAATCCCAACAGGCGTTCCTTGCTTCCTATCATGTTCCAGGCAGAGAGTAGATGGGCTACCACCAGGAATGGCAAAGGAAGTAGGCAGGGTGTACACGAATCCCCTGTGGCCATTCCTCTCGAAAACAAGTAGAGCATTTTGGATTGTTGGGGGCGATGACCGTTCAGGGGAAAGCAGCAGTAGCCAAGTTGGTGGTACTACCACTGGCTCTGGGGCACCACGGGAAAGGGTTAAAGTAAACAGGATGGTAAAGATAGGAGGGTCGATTGTTAGAGGGACAGTTCGGAGATTCTGTGGTCGCAAACGGGAATCCAGGATGGTGGGCTACCTGCCAGGTGCAAGGGACCAGGATGTCTCCAAGTGGCTGCAGAATATTCTCAAGGGGGACGGAGAGCAGCCAGAAATCATAATGCACGTTGGCACAAATGATACCCGTAGAAATAGGGACGAGGTCCTGCAGCGTGATTACAGAGAGCTAGGAGAAACATTTTAAAAAAAACCTTGACAGTGATAATCTCCTGAGAGGGAGATTACCGTCCGAGACATGCACTGGAGGGGATACCAATATCTTGGCGGCCAGTTTTGCTAGGGTTACAAGGAAGGGTATAAGCTAGATTGGCAGGTGGTCATATCCTCAAGAGCAGGGAGGCAAGTGGAAGGAGACAGAGTAAATAGAAATAGTAAGGTTAGGCTGGAAAACGACAGAGAGGAAGTAATGCATTTTGGATTAACTTGCATCTGTTTCAATGCAAGAGGGCTGACAGGTAAGGCCGATGAACTCAGGGCGTGGATACGTAGGTGGGACTGAGAAATTATAGCCATTACAGAAATATGGCTAAGTGATGGATAGAACTGAGAGCTTAATGTGCTAGGGACCAGGTGCTTTAGGTGAAACAGAAATGGTGGAAGGAGGGGAGGGGGAGTTGCATTTCTGATTAAGGGGTGTCCCACAGCAGTAATCAGAGATAGAATAACTGATGGATCACCAAGTGAGGCTTTGTGGTTGGAGTTAAGGAATACGAATGGAATAGTGAGGTGATTGGGATTGTAATATAGACCCCCAAAGAGTCAACAGGAATGAGAGTAACAAATATGCAGGTAGAGAGGGGAGACCTGCAGGAGCAATAGGGTTATCATAATACGGGATTTTCATTTTTCTAATACAGACTGGAACGGCCAGAGCATTAAGGGATTTGATGAGATAGAATCTGTTAAATACATCAGGAAAGTTTCCTCAAGCAGTATATAGAGTGTCCTACTCGGGAAGGGGCAAAACTCGAAATTTTCTTAGGAAACAGGACAGGACAGGTGACTGAGTTAATAGTGGGGGAGCACTTTGGGACCACTAACCACAGTTCTATTAGTTTTCAAATAGTTATGGAGAGGGACAAAACTAGTCCACAGGTTCATGTTCGAACTTGGGACGTGGCTCAGGTACAGGCAGCTGGGATCAAGGGAATCCTTGGAGATATATAAGAGATACAGGAGTTTACTGAGGAAATAAATCAGTAGGGTGCAAAGGGGCAAGAAAGAGCCTTGGCTGAGAAGATTAGGATGAATCCAAAAAGGTACTTTAAGTATATTAAAAGAAAAAAGCAATGACTGGAGAGAATATAGGACCCCTCGAAGATCAAAGTGGACAAGTATGTGTGGAACTATAAGAAATGGGTGAAGTCCTCAACGAATATTTCTACTCTGAGGGGCAGGAGAATGTATGTTTCGGACATAAGCCCTTCATGAGGAACGTCCAAAACATGGATTCTCCTGTTCCTCTGATGCTGCCTGACCTGTTGTGTTTTTCCAGTGCCACACTTTTCGACACTGATCTCCAGCATCTGCAGAACTCACTTTCTCCAAGGGCAGTCGATTTAGTCAATATGGATTTCAGTTACACCAAAACAGAATGAGGCTTTTTAGCCCCTGGAGCCTGATACACAATTACAGGAGGAGTCCAATAAGCCCCTAAGGCCTATAAAAGTGTAACCAGATCATGCAGCACCAGTATCCAGTTACACAGCAACAGGATCAGTCTATTCAGTTACTTGAAGTCAATAACACAGGAAATGGAAGAGGCCACAAAGTGACTGGACCATGGGGTATACTGGAATAAAACCAGGCTACATAGCCCCTCAGACCTCCCCTTCCATTCAGTAAGTCAGGGCTGATCTGCATTCGGCCACAATTTCTCTTTTATGCCCAATTCTTTGTAGCCTTCGACTCTCTGACGGGTCAAAGTCCACTGACACCCACTCGCACCCCCCAAACATTTCAGTGATTTGGCCTCCCCAACTGTCTGGTCCCAATCATCACTACTGCCTGAGAGAAGGAAACACTCCCCACACATATACCTTGGACTGTTGACATGGATAGAAGATATGAAAACAGCGTAAAGTGATTGGCCCTGATATCATGACAGTACTTGATTGAGCGAGATGTCAAGGAGACTGAACAAAATTTAACTTAATGGGAATCAGTTGTAAACTCCCCACTGGTTGAATCATTCAGAACACAATTGGGCTGGTTGACATCAATCCTCCCAGTCCCTGGATATCCCTGTGAACAATCCTCAGGATGGCCTTTTTGGCACAAACATCTTCAGCTGCTTCATCAATGTCTTTCCCTCTGTCATACGATCAGGGGTGGGGATGTTCTGTGAAGATTATACAATGTTCAGAATAATGAGTCACCTCCTAAAGTACTAAAGTATCAAATCTGGACAACATTCAAGCTTGTGCTGTTTATATAAAGGTAACATGAATCAAAAGCACTGCTGGACACTAAACATTTCCACGATTAAAAGAAAGAGGAACTCCTTTCGCAACTTTAGCTGGTTTCACAGTAATATAAGAAAGCCATTCAGCCCATCTGATCTGTTGGATAACAAGAGGCGCAATGCGTTCACTCACTCCTACCTATTACACAAGGAGACAATTTTAAAAAAAAGGTATTGGAATCCAAAATACACACGCAGGAAGCTGGAAGATCAAAATAAGCAAGGCAGCATCAAGACTTTGAGAAGTGAACGCCTTGGATATAACCCTTCGTCAGGACTGTGGATGGGAGTAAGGGGGTCTATAGATAAAGGGGCGGGTGAGGGAGGAGGAGCCAGAGTGGCGAGGTGGGGGATAAGTGAACACAGATGAAGGGTATCAGCGAGTTGTTGATGGGAGGGCTGAATCCAGTTGGTAGCTGGACAAAAGCTTGCTCAGAAATATGGAAGGGAGGGGAGAGCCTGGGAAGGGAGTCGGGGCATTTGAAGAGAGGTTATTTGAAATTGGAGAATTCAATGTTGAGTTCCCGGGTGTCAGCTGCACAGGTGACAGATGAGATCTTGTTCCTCCAAATTATGGTTTGGTTCATTGTGGCAATGGCGGAGGCCAAGGATGGCTATGTTTGAAAGGGATTGGGAAAGAGAATTGAAATAGGAAGTGACTGGGAGGTCTTCCATTCCACCTAACCACCCTACTTTTCAGCTGCCAACGGGATTCATCCCTCCAATCGCCCAATCAGGTTGCACACACCACTTGTGTCCACATATCCATAACTCACCATCCCCCGATCTCCCCACCCCAACCACCCCCTTCAGTCTTTATCTGCAGCTCCCCCTATCCACCAATCTAGTTCTGAAGGACATTTATACCTGAAATGTTGACTTTCCCAGCTCATGATGCTGCCTGTCTTGCAGTGTTTTTTCAGCCTTCCGTTTGTCTCCTATGACTCAGGAAGATCGAGTCTCGTCACACAACGTGTTGGTAGGCAGGAACCACGGGCTTCCCACTGAAGTCCTTGAATGCCTTCCCTCTGGCCAGGAGGAAGACATTCAGTCCCTCGAGACACTGACACATGAACTGAAGAGGCCATACATCCCCTCCAAACTGTTACACTGAAAGAGGAGGATGTCATTGTTGCTGCAACACGACAAATCAATAAGGCATAGACTGCACAGACAGACTGCTCCATGTTGTTCCTCCTGGCCCCATTGCTAATGGTACACACGTGTTATGCTGACCATGAGGAGGGAAAGTGATTGGTTTGTACCAAGTCCCAAGGAGGCACCTTCCATCTCCGAGATATTACGGACTAGGCGAGACCACTCAAAACACTTTTAAGCAGCAGCCCAGAACATACCTTTGCAATTTGTTTCGGTAAGTGTACAATGAAAATTACCCAGAGTAATTTAGCTAGGTTCACTGCTAGATTTTAAAACAGACAAAAACTTTATTCATAAAATTAAACAATAAAACTCAAAGAACAGAATAAAGAATCACAACAGAATTCAACCAATTCAGCTAGACTTAATTATGCTATTCTGAATGTATACAATAATCCCAATGCGCAAACTCCCAATAAAAACCAGTATAAATGGAACACGTACTTCCAGGTTGAAGTTGAATATCAGAAAAGAGAGAGAGTTTCCACACAGCTCCCAGTCGAACTTCCCAGTTCAAAACTCAACTGAAAACTGCTCAGCTCAGCTAGTTCAGCAAAAATAGCTCACCACTCTCCGTTCATTATACTGGTCACTTATAAAGCATGACCACTTTGGCCTGAAGTCTCATTTATTTCCATAAAAACAAAAGGCCTCTGAAAATCCTTTTCATTTCTGTACCAAACTAGACTGATCTGAGCTTTGCCCCGTTTTATTGTCCCTCTGAAAAAAATCAAGGACAGAGTCTCCTTGAGCCAAGGAACAGCTTTTAGACAAAAAAGGAACTTGCTTTGTGATATGTCTCCTCCCCCTAAAAAAAAGAACCATCGATGCTAAAAGCTGGCTGCATTTTAACCCTTCGAACCCAGTTAGTAGTCTCAACACAAACAGATACACTATACTAACTGTAAACATTCAAACACAAACCTATGCAAATTCAGGCCGCGGTACACCCACCATCGAACACCTTCGTATCTCATTCGAGTCTCAATAACTCATGAGCTTTCACGTTTTCGCGACCTGAAATATGCACAGTTGTCAGATTGAATGGCTGCAGCCACAAGTTCCATCTAAGCAATCTGATATTTTTGTCCTTAATTATGACATCTTGGAGTGTGCGCTCTATCTACTTCTGAACATGTGCCTATAAGGATGTTGCTTAATCAGAACAGAATCCCCTGTGTCTACATCATCTACAATTATGTTCGTACTTCCCAGTTTATTGCCGCATATCTCTCCACGATATCGTAATAACTCTTTCAGGTCACTTTGCTTTTCTTGTGTAAGGTAACTCAATAGTTTATCCCAATTTTTGACAACTTTCTCATTGTTCAATTTGATTTGAGGAATGTCCAATTCAGAATCCTCTGAACTTGGTTCTTCACTCTGTGCTGTAATCATTAACACCTTCTCCACTTGCTTCTCTTCCATTTCAAAATACCTTTTGAGCAAATTCACATGACACACTCTGTGAGATCTCACCTTGTCTGGAGTCCGTACCAAGTAGTTCACCTCATTCAATTTCTTCCCCAATTTGATAAGGTACACTAAAACTTGCTTCTAAAGGCTCAGCTGTTACTGGAAGTAACACCAATACCTTATTCCCAATTGCAAAATTGCGAATTTGTGATTTCTGATCCACTTCCTGTTTCATTGTATGCTGCGATACTTTTAAATGCTGTCTAGCCTCCCTCCAGCTCTATTTAAGCGTTCCCTAAAATTTGACACATCGTTCAAATGGGTGGTCTCTGAATTATGATTTATTAATTTCTCGTTAACCAATGGTAATGGTCCTTTTACTTCATGCCCACAAATTAATTCAAATAGTCTGAATTTGGTCAATTCATTCCGTGCGTGTCTGATCACAAAGAGTTCAAAAGGAATTTCCTTATCACATTCATCTGGACAATCCTGACCAAAAGCCCTCAATATGGTCTTCACTGTTTGATACCATCTCGCTCATGCTCACTGTGATTCCGAATACTACGTAGTATATTTGAATTGCTTGATTCCCAAGTTATCAATCACCTACTTGAATAGTTCGGATGTGAGGTTTGATCTGTCTGGATCTCTATTAGTAGGCCGTACCTAATTAAAAAAGGAGATTTTTTTTCTACAACTCTTTTAACTGAAATGCTGCATAATGGGTCTGCCTCTGGAAATCTAATCGACACATCCATTATTGTTAATAAATACTTATTCCCACTCTTGTTTGAGGGTAGGGGACCTACACAATCTATCAAGATTCTTGTGAAAGTTTCCTCACTGGAATCGGTATTAAAGTTGCAGGTTTTATTACTGCCTGTGTGACATGTTTGAGACACTTGGCAATATTCAACTACATCTTTGTGTAGTCCAGACCAGTGAAAACAGCTTTGTATTTCAGCCTGTAATGCCCTCACCCCGAAATGATATCCAAGTGGTAGCTCTTGTGCCACTCGCAGCATCTCCTTTCTATACCCGAACAGGTAAAATAATTTGAAGAATTTCTGTCCACGTCTGATCTGCTTCAATGTACGCTGATCTCCATATCCGCATTACGACATCATTTGTTAAGTAATAACACACTGGAATGCATTCATTTTCTTTCTTGTTAAATATCTTTTGATATAAATTTTTTAACTCCTCATCTTTCTGCTGTAATTCAATCAGCTTACCAGAGCTACAAAAATGTTCATGTTTTCCTACTTGTTCCTTCTCTGTTCCACTTATCCGATCAAAAAGAAACTTTCGGATAACTCTACGTCAGCTTCCTTATCTGTGCCTTTATCCTGCTAAAACCTGTGCATCTGTGATCTTCTGATCACGCAATCAGGGGAAATTCATGGTTAAACATTTTCCAGGTTTTCAGTTGCCTGCATCTCCACTGGCTTTTCAACTAGAGTAGGCAGCACGCCTACCAGTGAATCAGCTATATTATTTGCAAGGACAAATTTTATTCGGGAGCTGAGAGTTAGGGGTCCAGTACTCCGACCACACATTCTCCACACTTCTCTGGACTCTCCAGCCACACTTTACATAACTGAGCACTTTTTGCCTCACTATGAATTCCTGTTATCAGCATATTTTCTGGTAATAGTCTCTCAAGCGTGCATAAAGTCTCACCCCTCAGCATTACAGACTGAAAAAAATGCTGTGTCAATTAATATTGGAACCTCCTTACCAATTACTCCTGGCCTATGTGAATAAACTTTACCCTTTCATGTATGTTTTTTATGCAGAATTGGCATGTCCACTGATCATCTTGTACACTCTGAGGCAGTTGCCTACCTTCCCTTATGCTTTTTGTTACGAGTCTAACAAAACTTCCAGGCTTGTCTGTTATCCTACATCTGGTTTTCTCCCAGCCCACCAACACTGTGATTTTGTGTGGCCCAGTTTATTACAATTCAAACACCATAGTATTTTAACTTCTTTGTCCCCCTCAAGGTTTTCTTTATTACTGTGGTAAATTATCCTTACGTTCTACACTGTGATCTACCTTTCCCTTAGCACGTGAGGATATCTCTTTGGTCCAACTTCTGTCCCTCAGAGACCAGAACTGGTTCTGGAAGCCAAACCAAGTTTATGGACCAGTTCATAATCATCAGCCATTTCAGCAACTAACCTTGCTGTTTACACTCTGCTATTCCACCTGAGTTTGCACTACTTCAGGCAGTGAATTTTTGAATTCCTCCAAGTACTAACCTCTCTAAGGGCATTATAGCTTTGCTCGAATTTTAAAGCTCATAGGATGAAGGGCTAATGCCCGAAACGTCGATTCTCCTGTTCCCTAGATGCTGCCTGACCTGCTGCACTTTTCTAGCAACACATTTCCATTTTTAAAGCTCATATCCAACTATCGAAATTAGTCTGTTTGTTCCTTACAAACTCAGTGTAGGTTTGACCAGGATTCCTCATTAGATTCCTGGAAGGTTGCCAATGCAGATAAAATGTTTTTTTTTTAACCTCCTCGTATTCCCCAGATACCTCCTCTATAGGGATGTGAGTACCTCACCAGTCCTACCTACAAGTTTCATTTGGATCAACAAAACCCACAATGCCTCTGGCCACTGCATTTGTTTAGCCAACGTTTCAAATGAGATGCAAAGGGCATCACATGCTTCTCATCAAATTGAGGCAATGCTTGAACACACACAAACAAATTCTCACTAGGCTTCTGACTACCAGGGGCTTGCTCATCCTCACTCTCGTCCTTACTAAGCGCACCCTCAGACGTTATCTCCAGCCTGTTACACTGACTATCCTTTTTAAGTGTCAGTTTTTGCTATTCAAAAGCTCTCTCTTTCTCTCTCCCCTGTTGCTCTCTCTTTTGCCAATTTTTGTACTCTCTGTTCTCCTGCTCTCTTCCACACCCCCCCCCCCCCCCTTTCTGCATTTTATCGAAAGTCAAATGTTTCATTTTGGCTGCCCTTTCCTTACCTCTCGATGTTAACTCAAGATGTTTCATTTGCAACTGAATTCTTGCCATCTCTATAGATTCTGATGGTTTCTCCAGCAAGTTTAATTGACGAGCTACTGCTGTAATTATTTCTCCTTTCCTCACAGATGCAGTCAGTTTCAATTCCAGCTTCTCTGCTAATTCTTGCGACTTGGTCTTATTCACTTTTCGTAAAATTTCCAAAGTTACTGCATGCACACCCAGGAAACGTTTGGCGACTGAAATAGCCATTACTATTCGAAGCTCTGTCAACCCAATCAAACTAATACCCGAATTGAAGACACTAGCACCTCTCACTCGCTGTTAAAACTCCAGCAATGAGCCCCCAGTCTGTTATGGACGAGGCTAGACTATTCAAAACATTCTTAAGCAAGCAGACCAGTGCATTACTTTGCAGTTTGTTTTAGTCATTATCCAATGAAAATTACCCGGAGTAATTTAGCTCGGGTGACTACCAGATTTTAACTCAGAGAAAAAAACGTTATTCACAAAGTTACACAATGAAACACAAAGAACAGAAAAAAAGAACCCGAACAGAATTCAACCTAGCCAGCTAGATTTAATTATGCTATTCCAAATACACACGATATTCCCAATAATCAAACTTCCTTGAAAAATCTTTATAATGGAATGCATGCTTCCAGGTTGAAGCTGAAGGGCAGAAAAGAGAGAGAGTTTCCACACAGCTCCCAGTTGAACTTCCCAGTTCAAGACTCAACTGAAAACTGCTCAACTCAGCTCAACTCAGCTAGCTCAGCTAAAAGAGCTGACCACTCCCCGTTCATTATACAGGTCACTTCTGAAGCATGACGATTTTGGTCTGTAGTTTCATCTGTTTACATTTAAATAAAAGGCCTCTGAAAATCTCTTTCGTGTCTGTACCAAACCAGACTGATCGTTGCCTGGTCCCGTTTTATTGACCCTCTGAAAAACATCAAGGACAGCGTCTACTTCAGCCAATGAACAGCTTTTAGCAAAAAATAAGTCAGAGAAGACAGGCTAGTGTTCTGTATGGAGGTCAGAAGCTGGTGGGAATGGCTAATACTATCAGAGTGTGGCTGATGACAGATTTGTGAACAAAATGACGTTCAATACAGGGTCACATACCAACTGTACATCCAGACGGTGAGACGTCTTTCAGAACCTGGAGCTCTCTCTCAACCAACATGGGGGCTACATAGAGCTCTGTAAACGATCATCGAGTCATAAAATCCCACAACACAGAGACAGGCCCATTATCACAAACTGGTTCATGCTGATCGAAATGTCCATCCATGCAAACCCCATTTCCCTGCGCTTGGTCCATATCCTTCTAAACCTTTCCTATCTATACATTTGTCCAAATGTGAAGACACGTATCATGGAAAACATGTTATATCTAATGCTATCCGTATTTTGTTTTGGAAATAATGAGAGTTGATTCATAACACTCCAATGTTAATGCAATCACGTTTCATTCTTTTTGTAGCGTTACAGATTAAACACTCATTTCTTTCACACTCTCCTCATGGTATCATAACTGCAGGGATTAGTCTGGTGAAACTCCATCACACCGTCTCTCTGTAGCTAGGAGATCATTGATTATAAAGAAAGACAATACTGTCTCAAGTACACTCCGGAACTGCAGGACGGCGTCTTCACACTGATACTTTAATCATTTTGTAATGAACGATGCTACTCATTTATTGTTCTGATTATTTGCTGAGTCATAGAGATGCACAGCATGGAAACAGATCCTTCGGTCCGACCCATCCATGCCGACCAGATATCCCAACTCAATCTAGTCCCAACTGCCAGTACCCGACTGCTCTGTATGGATTCTGTTAGTGCCCCATGATCAAGGACATCCAGCTCCTTTTCACCAAGAGCACTTCCCATCATCTCGCCTTCTCATAAATACAAAATGCGAAGGATGGCATTTTTTGCCAATCATTTATTTGCCTTATGAAGCAAAGTCACACCAACCACAACATCACTGTTGCCATTGGAGTTGATGGGAGATACTGAGGAGGCGATGATCCAGCTGTATTATCTCCGAATATTAATCCAGGGAATCAGGTAATGACCCAGACATTGAATCCGAATCCCACAATGGCAAATGTTGGAAATTGAATTCATTAAAATATCAGTAATTAAGAATCAAATGAAACAATGAAACCATTGTTGATTGTCCTACCTGGCACCCTCATGCCCTTCAGGACAGGAAATCTACAATCTTCAGCTGGTCGGGCTTACATGTAACTGCAGACCCACAGCAATGTGGTTAACTCTCAGTTGCAATTAAAAAAGCCAAGCCAGCTACTCATTTACATCAGTCACTTCAAAGCCAAAAGAAATGAAACCGGATGGACCACAGCACTGACTACTTACAGCCCACGGACTGCAGTGGATCAGGAAGGCAGCTCACCAAAAGCTTTTCAAGGACAATGAGGAAAGGGAATTAAATGTTGGCCCAGCATCCCATTAATGAATCAAGGAAGATGATCCCACTCAGGGAAGAGAGAAAAACAGACATAAATAACTTTAAACAGGAACTTTGCCATATACCTTACATGGTCATAATTATCAATAATATGGGAACAGGAGAAACATAAGTAAGGTTTAATTTCATTTTTTATTTCCATCCCAGCTGATCATCAACAATCCCTTTGTTTGCTTCTTTCTCTCTATCTCTCTCTTTCTCCATCTATTCAACTCAGTCCTTCTCCCCTTCATAACAGATTTCGGTGTCACCAACATCAATCACACTATTTCCCAACTGTGTTCAGTTCTGATGTATGGTCATTAGAATCGAATTGCCAATTCTATTTTTCTCTCGACCCAATGTGGCAGATAGGCTGCCACATCTGCTCAGTTTGTCTGGTACTTTCTCGTTCGTTATTGTTTCTGATTTGTTGCATCATTCTTTGCTTTATTTAACCTTTAATTTTGTTATTATTTGGAATGTCTGCATCGCTGACAGGGGCAGCATTTGTTGACCTAACCAAATGTCATTCTTTCAGTCAGTACAGAACCAAGCACATTGCTGTGGGTCTCACCTCAATCCTAAGCCAGACCAGATAATAACACAAGATCTATTTACCAAAGGACCTCAGTGAAATAGATAAACGTATGGACAAAATGCTGGAAGTGTTATGGTTGTTATTTCCAATTCCTGTCTTTTGTATTTACTTTCTGACATCGTCCGTCGTAGGATGTGGAACAGTGTCTTTCTGTATAATAACCTGTGCATCTGAATTACATTTCTTCTGACATTACTGCTCTGAGAGAGTGTTCCTGTCATTAAGTTATTTTAGAGACAAGAACAAAGTTCTGATCGAAATATTTGCAGCTGAAAGAGTGCTTACTGGAGAGGTGGAACCATAACGACTGAATTTTACCAAAGCATAGATAATGGTTTATTAAGCGTCAGTTTGAAGCCAAGATGGTGACTGGGTATATAATCGAGCTGGTAGTGGATAGGTTTTGTGATAGACAGAATACCGAGACACAAATGAATTTTATTTATGTAAATTCGGTATTGTGAACAGTCTCGTTCTCAGACGTTTGTGAGGGCAGGGGTGTGGACAGTTCTGAAATTAGTGGCTAATCAATGGAATTTCCATTTGAAACTGAAGACAATAGTTTCCGTTTTTGTCAAATATAGATAACAGAAATAACAACGAAGTTAGCCATGGTTGAAGAGATTAATAAATGGATAGAGATGAAGAAACTTACCAGGAACACCAACAATAGTGAGGATAGGATCGTAACCCGCCTGGATAATCATCAGTGCACCCCATATCCGATATGGTAATGGTAACCAAGACAAGGAAAAATAGAAAAGACCATCGGATAAACCCCTGTCCATTGTTGCAGCATTCCAGTCTAATGTTCTCAGATTCTGATCCATTAATGGATCATTCCAGACTATTCTCAGATGTTTAAATCTACTTTTTCTGTCTCTGCAGCTGCTGATCACTTTGAGCGTTGGAGTTGATGCTACAATGGCATAAACCATTGCAAGAGGTCCCTTACTAATAGGAGACGGAAAACATCCAGTGACACAACTAGGATCCATGGAGACTAGCATCACTCACAGTCACTGAACAAACAGCTCAATTTAACCCCCTTCAGTATGGTTCCTTCAGTTCACAAAAACTACTGGACTGGACTGAACGTTGGCACCGTTGGCTATTGATCACTTTTCCCATCACCCATTGCTCTAGTGAAGTTAGTAGTGAGGGAGAATGATGCATGTTTTCTTATCGCAGGCTACATGATTCTGCTGCGTTGTCCGTTTTCAATACTGTAACTGGCTGAACCTCCCACCACCACCACCACCCTCAAAAACCACAATCTACATGCTGTTAGCGTACAGATCTCTCCTCGACTAGAACAGGCACCATCCAAAATATTTACAGTGCATATATTTGCACTCCAATACATCGGAAACGTGAATTTGCCTGGGCATTCCTTTAATTGGTACAATAAGGCAATTTTGTATCTTCAACATTCAATGTGCTTCAGCACTTTTTAAAATATAAAGTCACAAACACCATAACACACTTTATTAAGAACAAGTTTCTTCACATCCTCCTCATGGTAATATCATACCAGGGTTTAGTCTGGTGAAACCCCTTTGCTGAGTAAACCTGTACACAATACATCTAACAGTCTCTCAACAAAACACTATCATTGGGAAAGATACATTTACTCTGGTACTTTAATCATTTTGCATGACTAGCCACATAGCATTTACTTCCTGCTGCGTAAAAAAACTTTTTGTGACTTATGACCAAGCACATCAGGTCTGTTTCAACAAAAGCACTTCCCAATCTCTCACTATTTAATGAACATAAATGTGGATGATGATATTTGTTGTTCATATCTGAAATATTTTAGATCTTGCGAAGAGCTATTGCCCAAACACTGATCCTTCTGATACCCCAAAGCCTTCACTCCAGATAATTATACAACTCTCTCCATTCTCTCGATTATCCAACTTTTAATACATTCGGTGTATTCCACCCCTACCTACCCATGGATTCTAACATTCTCTACTCACCTGTGTTCAGTCATGTCAAATATCTGCTGAAAATTCAAATACTTCATTCCCACTGGTTCTCATTTGTCGATGTCACAACGGACAACCTTCAAAAAAATCCAGCAGGTTTATCAAAGATCAAGATCATTTCCCCAACCTGAATCTAGATTGACTCTACCGAATCATGACATTATTTTCCAAGTGTCTAGTTGTCACATTCCTCACGAAAGATTCCAATGTTTTTTCTCACAGCTTACATCAAGCTATCCACTGTTTAGTTTGCTGTTTGCTCTCTCCGTCCTGTTTTAAATATTTAGGTTTACAATCGCTGCTTTCCAGTCTGGAGGATCCTTTCCAGAATCTAACCAGCTTTGAAGAATAATCAGCAATTTTTTCACTAGCTCTACTGCCACCTCCATAATAATCTGGGATGTAGTTCATCAGATGCAGCAATATAGCAACCTTAAATTCAATGAGGTTTTGAAAGACGTACTTTTAGTAATTCTAATTTCCTGCTGTTCCTCATTTTCACCAGTCACTCTGTTCCCCTGTATTTCTGGAAGTTTCTTTCTGTATTTTCCTCAGGGAGATGGACACAATACATTGCTCTCAGTGGACAGAGGGGTTCTGTCAGCCAGTGAATATATCGGAGGACTGCACTCCGGTGACGATGGATATGTTAATCACGCCTGCCTGGAAAGTTCCAGAATTAATGCAATTTAATTCATGGTGAGCATCAGCACAGTCCTGTCACAGTATACTAAAGGAGGGGACACAGCTCAGTGACCACCTCAATTTTGAAACAAACTGGTTTCATACCTGACACCTGGTCCAGCTTAGACAAATGTCCCGGGAAATCCCAGGAGAGATAATGCACTGTCCTGCACCTCCCTATTTATAGAGCTTCCTTTCTGTGGAGCCTCACCTACATTTGTTTATCATGTCCCAGACACTCTGTAAATGCAGGGTATAGAGTGGGGTCACCAGACTCAGCAGCTGACAATACAAACCCGAGATAAGCCTCCCCAGAAAATCCACTGATTTTCCAATGACAGGAACAAGTCAATTCCCCACACAGAATGTGCACTCGCTCAGTGTTGAAATTTATTTCTACTCCTGAGTTTCTCTTCCTGGCTGAGAAAGCCGTTGCATCTCTACAGAGTCCCACAGTAACAGTTTCTCTCTCCAAAGAAGCAGTTGACAATGTAACATTACCTTTCTCTATGTCTCAGCAACTAGAAGGGCAGCACCAATATTGCTAATGGATTTGATCATCACACTCAGAGAAGAGAGATACAGGGAACCTAACTCACTTTAAACAGGGACAAATCTAAATGGACGCGATATTCAGGAATTTGGGAAAATGGGGAAATGTGAGAATAACTTGCCATTTTGTTTTCCTTTCAGTTCATCATCAGCAATCCCTTTGCTCACTTTTCATTTATTTTCCTCTCTTTTTCTGGCCATTTCTCCATCCATTCAATTTAAACCTGGCCCCCACCTCTCTCTCCAACCCAACCATCCAGGATACCAGGATAAATAATATTATTTCCCAGCTTGCTTTCAGTTGTGAAACAGGGTCGCTGGACTCAAACCGTTATCTGCATTTCCCCTGACAGAAGCTGCCATACCTGCGAGATTCTCCAACACTTTCAGACGCTGGAGAATTTTATTCTCGAGCTCTAGCACCCACCATTCCTTGGTTTATTTCACCTTTAATGTTGTTATTTTCCGGGATGCCAGCATCACGGCCAAGGGCAGCATTTGTTATCCATCACTAATTATACTTGACCACACGGCCATTTGTCAAGACAAAATGGAGCCAACAATTTTGTTGTGGGTCTGGAGTCACACTGAGATCAGACTGGGCAATAACGTTAAGATTCTTTACCAAAGACTATCAGTGAAATAATAAAAATAAATCCTGACGGTTTCTGGTTTCCAAGAGTGAAATTAGGTTTCATTCCAATTTTTGTCATTCGAATTTAAGCTCTGACATCGGCTGTGGTAGGATTTTAAACACTGCTTGGGAAGCACAGCCCTTTCCTCTGAATTCACCGTCTGGGTACATTATCACCCTGATACAGAGTCCTTGTTGCCTATTCCGTAATCCCTAGTCCCTGTCAGAGAGAGATGGCGGGGAAATCAGTTTAGCAACCAACAATCAAAAGGATTTTGGGGAAAAAAAGAAAGGGAGTTTGAGAGACAATTTCATGTAAGGTCATAGATTTCAGAATGCTGAAATGAAGACATTTCGACAGCATTCTGCAACATGAGCCAGTATTCCCAGGAATGATAGCTGAAGGGGATATTGGTATCAGTAAAGATGATGGAGAGTTTTGGATGAGCATTTGTTCTGCAACATTGTAACTGGGTGTGGGGTCAGGAGAGTCTTCGATTCATTGGGCTGCATCTAACAATAATTTGTTTCAGTGACAATTTTATTAATTGCGACTGAGGGATTGTCTGTACGAGGCTGAGCTAGAATCTTGGTGCTATCTTATCGAACTCACCTCATTAACTACCCACTCAATCTCATAATATTCCTCTCATTCAATGCCAGCCCGTTTCTTCAAGTTAAAAAAATGACTGCAGATGCTGGAAACCAGATTCTGGATCAGTGGTGCTGGAAGAGCACAGCAGTTCAGGCAGCAACCAACGAGCAGCGAAATCGATGTTTGGGCAAAAGCCCTTCATCAGGAATAAAGGCAGTGAGCCTGAAGCGTGGAGAGTTAAGCTAGGGGAGAGTGGGGGTGGGGAGAGAGTAGCATAGAGTACAATGTGTGAGTGGGGGAGGAGATGAAGGTGATAGGTCAGGGAGGAGAGGGTGGAGTGGATAGGTGGCAAAGGAGCTCGGCAGGTCGGACAAGTCCGGACAAGTCATGGGGAGAGTGCTGAGCTGGAAGTTTGAAACTAGGATGAGGTGGGGGAAGGGGAAATGAGGATGCTGTTGAAGTACACATTGATGCCCTGGGGATGAAGTGTTCCGAGGCGGAAGATGAGGCGTTCTTCCTCCAGGCGTCTGGTGGTGAGGGAGCGGCAGTGAAGGAGGCCCAGGACCTCCATGTTCTCGGCAGAGTGGGAGGGAGAGTTGAAATGTTGGGCCACGGGGCGGTGTGGTTGATTGGTGCGGATATCTCGGAGATCTTCCCTAAAGCGCTCTGCTAGGAGGCACCCAGTCTCCCCAATGTAGAGGAGACCGCATCGGGAGCAACGGATCCAATAAATGATATTAGTGGATGAGCAGGTAAAACTTTGATGGATGTGGAAGGCTCCTTTAGGGCCTTGGATAGAGGTGAGGGAGGAGGTGTGGGCACAGGTTTTACAATTCCTGCGGTGGCAGGGGAAAGTGCCAGGATGGGAGGGTGGGTCATAGGGGGGCGTGGACCTGATTAGGTAGTCACGGAGGGAACGGTCTTTGCGGAAGGCGGAAAGGGGTGGGGGCGGAAATATATCCCTGGTGGTGGAGTCTTTTTGGAGGTGGCGGAAATGTCGGCGGATGATTTGGTTTATGCGAAGGTTTGTAGGGTGCAAGGTGAGCCCCGGGGCGTTCTTTCCTTGTTATGGTTGGAGGGGTGGGGTTTGAGTGCGGAGGGGCGGGATGTGGATGAAATGCGTTCGAAGGCATCTTTAACCACGTGGGAAGGGAAACTGCTGTCTCTAAAGAAGGAGGCCATCTGGTGTGTTCTATGGTGGAACTGGTCCTCCTGGGAGCAGATACGGCGGAGGCAGAGGAATTGGGAATACGGGATGGCATTTTTGCAAGAGATAGGGTGGGAAGAGGTGTAATCCAGGTAGCTGTGGGAGTCAGTGGGTTTGTAAAAACTGTCAGTGTCAAGTCGGTCGTCACGAATGGAGATGGAGAGGTCCAGAAAGGGGAGGGAGGTGTCAGAGATGGTCCAGGTAAATTTAAGGTCAGGGTGGAATGTGTTGGTGAAGTTGAATTGCTCAACCTCCTCGCGGGAGCACGAGGTGGCGCCAATGCAGTCATCAATGTAGCGGAGGAAGAGGTCGGTAGTGCTGGCGGTGTAATTACGGAAGATCACTGTTCGACGTAGTCAACAAAGAGACAGGCATAGCTGGGGCCCATACGTGTGCCCATGGCTACCCCTTTGGTCTGGAGGAAGTTGGAGGATTCAAAGGAGAAATTGTTAAGGGTGAGGACCAGTTCGGCCAAACGAATGAGAGTGTCGGTGGAAGGGTACTGTTGGGGACGTCGGGAGAGGAAAGAACGGACGGCTTGGAGGCCCTGGTAATGGCGGATGGAGGTGTAGAGGGATTGGATATCCAAGGTGAAGATGAGGCGTTGGGGACGGGGAAACGGAAGTCTTGGAGGAGGTGGAGGGCGTGGGTGGTGTCTCGAACATATGTGGGGAGTTTCTGGACTAGGAGAGATAGGACAGTGTCGAGGTAGGTAGAGATGAGTTTCCTGGTGTGTTGTTTTCCTGGTGCCAGGATCAAGGATGTCTCAGAGAGGGTACAGAATGTTCTCACGGGGGAGAGGGGCCATCAAGAGATCATTGTCCACATTGGAACCAACGATATAGGAAGGGAAAATTTTGAGATTCTGAAGGGAGATTACAGAGAGTTAGGTAGAAATTTAAAAAGGAGCTCCTCAAGGGTAGTAATATCTGGATTACTCCCAGGGCTACGAGCTAGTAAGGGCAGGAATAGGAGGATAGTGCAGATGAATGCATGGCTGAGGAGCTCGTGTATGGGAGAAGGATTAATATTTTTGGATCATTGGAATCTCTTTTGGGGTAGAAGTTACCTGTAAAAGAAGGACGGATTGCACCTAAATTGGAAGGGGACAAATATACTAGCAGGGAAATTTGCTAGAACTGCTTGGGAGGATTTAAAGTAATAAGGTGGCGGCGTGGGAAGGGAAGGGGTGTTTGGGACCCTGCAAGATAGTGAGGAAAGAGAGCAATCTGAGACTGGTACAGTTGAGAACAGAAGCGAGTCAGACTGTCAGGGCAGGCAGAGACAAGGTAGCACAAACAAAGTAAACTGCATTTATTTCAATGCCAGGGGCCGAACAGGAAAGGCAGATGAACTGAGGGCATGATTAGGAACATGGGACTGGGATCTCATAGCAATTACAGAAACATGGCTCAGGGATGGGCAGGATTGGCAGCTTAATGTTCCAGGATACAAATGCTACAGGAAGGATAGAAAGGGAGGCAAGAGAGGAGAGGGAGTGGCATTTTAATAAGGGATACCATTACAGCTGTGCGGGGGAGGATATTCCTGCAAATACCTCCAGGGAAGTTATTTGGGTGGAATTGAAAAAAAAGGGATGATCACCTTATTGGGATTGTATTATAGATCCCCTAATATTCAGAGGGAAATTGAGAAACAAACTTGTAAGGAGATCTCAGCTATCTGTAAGAATAATAGGGTTGTTATGGATGGGGATTTTAACTTTCCAAACATCGACTGGGACTGCCAAAGTGTTAAAGGTTTAGATGGAGAGGAATTCCTTATGTGTGTACAAGACAATTTTCTGATTCTGTATGTGGATGCAACTATGAGAGAAGGTGTAATCCATGACCTACTCTTGGGAAATAAGGCAGGGCAGGTGACTGAGGTGTCAGTGGGGGAGCACTTTGGGGCCAGCAACCATAATTCTATTCGTTTTAAAATAGTGATGGAAAAGGATAGACCAGATCAAAAAGTTGAAGTTCTAAATTGGAGAAAGGTCAATTTCGAAAGCTGATTGGAGGCAGATGTTCGCAGGTAAAGGGACGGCTGGATAATGGGAAGCTATCAGAAATGAGATAACAAGAATCCAGAGAAAGTATATTCCTGTCAGAGTGAAAGGGAAGGCTGGTAGGTATAGAGAATGCTGGATGACTAAAGAAATTGAGGGTTTGGTTAAGAAAAAGAAGGAAGCATATGTCAGGTATAGACAGGATAGATAGAATGAATCCTCAGAAGAGTATAAAGGAAGTAGGAGTATACTTAAGAGGGAAATCAGGAGGGCAAAAATGGGACATGAGATAGCTTTGGCAAATAGAGTTAACCAGAATTCAAAGGGTGTTTACAAATATATTAAGGACCAAAGGATAACTGGGAGAGAATCGGACCCCTCAACGATCAGCAAGGCAGCCTTTGTGTGGAGCCACAGAAAATGGGGGAGATACTAAATGAATATTTTCATCAGCATTTACTGTGGAAAAGGATATGGAAGATATAGATGGTAGGGAAATAGATGGTTACATCTTGCAAAATGTCCTGATTACCGAGGAGGAAGTGCTGGATATCTTGAAATGGTTATAGGTGGATAAATCCCCAGGGCCTGATCAGATATACCTGAGAACTCTGTGGGAAGCTAGAGAAATGATTGCCGGGACTTTTACTGAGATTTTTGTATTATCGATAGTCACAGGTAAGGTGCCAGAGGACTGGAGGTTGGCAAATGTTTTGTCACTGTTTAAGAAGGGCGGTAAAGACAAACCAGGGAACTATAGACCGGTGAGCCTGACCTCAGTGGTGGGCAAGTTGTTGGAGGGAATCCTGAGGGACAGGATGTATATGTATTTGGAAAGGCAAGGACTGACTGCACCTTGCAAAATGTCTCGATTACAGAGGATGAAGTGCTCGATGTCTTTAAATGGTTAAAGGTGGATAAATCCCCAGGACCTGTTCAGGTGTACACGAGAACTCTATGGGAAGCTAGAGAAATGATTGATGGGCCTCTTGCTGAGATATTTATAAAATTGATAGTCACAGGTGAGGTGCCAGAAGACTGGAGTTTGGCCTACGTGGTTCCACTGTTTAAGAAGGGCGGTAAAGACAAGCCAGAGAACAATAGACCGGTGAGCCCGACCTCAGTGGTGGGCAATTTGTTAGAGGGAAACCTGAGGGACAGGATGTACATGTATTTGGAAAGGCAAGGACTGATTAGGGATAGTCAACATGGCTTTGTGCGTGGGAAATCATGTCTTTCAAACATGATTGAGTTTTTTGAAGAAGAAACAAAGAAGATTGATGAGGGCAGAGCAGTAGATGTGATCTATATGGACATCGGTAAGGTGATTGGCAAGATTCAAACAAGGGCTGCAGATGCTGGAAACCAGATTCTAGATTAGAATGGTACTGGAAAAGCACATCAGTCCAGGCAGCATCCGTCGTGCACGAAAATTGACGTTTCGGGCAAACGCCCTTCACCAAGAGTAGAGGCAGAGTGCCTGTAGGGTGGAGAGATAAATGAAATGTGGATGAGATGCGTTCGAAGGCATCTTTAACCATGTGGGAAGGGAAATTGCTGTCTCTGAAGAAGGAGGCCATCTGGTGTGTTCTGTGGTGGAACTGGTCCACATGGGAGCAGATACGGGGGAGGCAGAGGAATTGGGAATATGGGATTGAAGTTTTGCAGGAGGTAGGGTGGGCAGAGGTGTGATCCAGGAAGCTGTGGGAGTTGGTGGGTTTATAAACAATGTCAGTGTCAAGTCGGTCGTCATTAATGGAGATATCGAGGTCCAGGAAGGGGGGAGAGGTGTCAGAGATGCTCCAGGCAAACATAAAGGCAGGATGGAATGTGTTGGTGAAGTTGATGAATTGCTCAACCTCCTTGTGGGAGCACAAGGTGGCGCCAATGCATTCATCAATATAGTGGAGAAAGAGATGGGGAGTGATGCCGGTGTAACTACGTAAGATGGACTTTTCTACGTCGCCAACAGAGACAGGCACAGCTGTGGTCCATATGGGTGCCCATGTCTACCCCTTTTGTCTGGAGGAAGAGGGAGGATTCAAAGGACAAATTGTTGAGGGTGACGACCAGTTCAGCCAAACGAATGAGAGTGTCGGTGGAACGGTGTTGTTGGGGACGTCGGGAGAGGAATAAATGGAGGGCTTGGAGGCCATGGTCATGGTGGATGGAGATGTAGAGGGATTTGATATCCTTGGTGAAGATGAGGCGTTGGGGGCCGGGGAAAGTGAAGTCTTGCAGGAGGTGGAGGGGTGGGTTGTGTCCCGAACGTATGTGGGGAGTTCCTGGACTGGGGGGGTTAGGGCAGTGTGGACGTAGGTAGAGATGTGTCCAGTGGGGCAGAAACATGCTGAGATAATGGGTCGGCCAGGGTGGTCAGGCTTGTGGATCTTGGGAAGGAGGTAGAATCGGGCAGAGCGGGGTTCCCGGACTATGAGATTCGAAGCTGTGGGTGAGAGATCTCCTGAGGTGATGAGGTTCTGTATGGTCTGGGAGATGACGGTTTGGTGATGGGGTGGGGTCATGGTCGAGGGGGTGGTGGGAAGAGGTGACTTCTTTATGGCGTCTGGCTTCAGCAGTGTAGAGGTCAGTGCGCCAGACTACCACTGCACCCCCTTTGAATGCTGTCTTAATAGTGAGGTCGGGATTGGAACAGTGGGAGTGGAGGGCTGCACGTTGTGAGGGTGAGAGGTTGGAATCGGGGGGGGCGTAGACAGGTTGAGGCGGTTAACATCCCAGCGGCAAATGGAAATGAAGAGGTCGAGGGCGGGTAATAGGCTGGCACGGGGTGTACAGGTAGATCGAGCGTGTTGGAGGTGGGTGAAGGGGTCCTCGGAAGGTGGACTGGAGTCCTGATTGTAAATGTGAGCACGGAGGTGGCGGAAGAAGTGTTTGACATCACGGTGTGTATTAAATTCATTGATGTGTGGGAAGAGGGTGACACAGGTGAATCCTTTGCCGTGGACTGATCTTTCGTCCACCGTGAGGGGCAGGTCTGGAGGGGTAGTGAAAACTCGGCAGGGCTAGGAGCTGGGAATCGGTGTGGGGTATTGAGATGGGAGTGGGGGCGGAGGATGTAACGGAGTTGGCGTGGTGGGGGGGAATGTGGATGGAGTCATGAGCAGGGCTGGAGTTCGTCTCAGGGTTCTGGGGCGGGGATGGTGACAAGGCTCCCCATGGGAGACTGATTATCAAGGTTAGATCTCACGGAATACAGGGAGAACTCGTCATTTGGATACAGAACTGGCTCATAGGTAGAAGACAGAGTGTGGTGGTGGAGGGTTGTTTTTTCAGATTTGAGACCTGTGACCAGTGGAGTGCCACAAGGATCGGTGCTGGATCCTTTGCTTTTCGTCATTTACATAAATGATTTGGATGTGAGCATAAGAGGTACAGTTAGTAAGTTTGCAAATGACACCAAAATTGCAGGTGTAGTGGACAGTGAAGAGGGTTTTCTCAGATTATAACAGGATCTCGAATAGATGGGCCAATGGACTGAGAAGTGGCAGATGGAGTTTAATTCAGATAAATGCGAGGTGCTGCATTTTGGGAAAGCAAATCTTAGCAGGACTTATACACTTCATGGTAATGTCCTAGGGAGTGTTGCTGAACAAAGAGGCCTTGTTCATAGCTCCTTGAAAGTGGAGTCGCAGGCAGATAGGATAGTGAAGGAGGCGTTTGAGATGCTTTCCTTTATTGGTCAGAGTATTGTGTACAGGAGTTGGCAGGTCATGTTGCGGCTGTACAGGACATTGGTTAGGCCACTGTTGGAATATTGCGTGCAATTCTGGTCTCCTTCCTATCGGAAAGATGTTGTGAAACTTGAAAGGGTTCAGAAAAGATTTGCAAGGATTTTGCCAGGGTTGGAGGATTTGAACTATAGGGAGAGGCTGAACAGGGTGGGGCTGTTTTCCCTGGAGCGTCAGAGGCTGAGGGGTGACCTTATAGAGGCTTACAAAATTATGAGGGGCATGGATAGGATAAATAGACAAAGTTTTTTCCCTGGGATCGTGGAGTCCAGAACTAGAGGTCATAGGTTTAGGGTGAGACGGGAAAGATATAAAAGAGACCTAATGGGCAACTTTTTCATGCAGACGTGTATGGAGTGAGTTGCCAGAGGAAGTGGTGGAAGCTGGTACAATTGCATATTTAAGAGGCATTTGGATGGGTATATGAATAGGAAAGTTTTGGAGGGATATGGGCCGGGTACTGGCAAGAGGGATTAGATTGGATATCTGGTCGGCATGCACAGGTTGGACTGAAAGTTCTGTTTCCATGCTGTACATCTCGATGATTCTATGACTCCATGTGTACTAGTCCCCATTTATCAAGGCCGCTTGTTACATTCTAATGGATCTCCAGAAAACATTTGAATTATTTTACAGACAAAATATAGTTCGGCTTTAACATGACTATGCTGACTCTCTGTGAAGCTTTTCTATATGGCCTGCAGTCCCTTCCTTAATAACAGACTCTCACAGATTCCCAGCAATCATGGTTAGGCTAGGTGGTTCCCGCTTTTAGTCTCGCTCGTTTCTTGAAGACAGGCGCCACATTGGAGGGTCTCCAGTTTCACTGGAACACTCCTTTAATCCAGAGAGTTATGGAATATTTCACACAGTGCCACCTGCCACTCTGTGTCCACTTTTCTTAAAACCAGCTATGAATTGCTGATGACCTGTTTACCCTTGGTCTCATCTGTTTGAGAAATGTCTTGATCCTTTTGTTAGTTCTGGATCTTCCCTCCTATTACCATTTTGTTTATACCATTGAAATACTTACAGTACCTTCACCTGTGAGGAACGAAGTAAAATATTGGTGTAAATTACCTTTCTGTTCCCTGTATCCAGTTTCCCAGTCACACACTCCCAATGTCTTGAATATACTTCCTGACTTCCTTTCTACCAAAGATCACACACACCTCTTGAACCTTTCTTACATACATGGAAAAGCTCCTGCTGCTTGTTTTTATATTACTTGCCAATTTGCTTGCATCACATCTTTTCTTCCCTTTTCTTTGATTTCGATATTCATACAGTCTTACCGCATACAAACAGAATCTTTGGTCCAACTTCTCCATGCCGGCCAGGTTTTCCAAACTAAACTATTCCCATCTTCTTGCATTTGGCACATAGGCCTATAAACGGTTTCCATTCATATGTTTGTCCTAATGTCTTTCAAATGTTGGAGCTGTACTTGCATCTGCCAGTTTTCCTCTGGCAGCGCATTCCATAAACACGTCACCCTCTGTGTAAAATCAATTGCCTCTTCCTCCCTTTTAAATCTTCCCTATTCCACCATAAACCTATGGTTCTCTGATTTAATTTTCCTATCCTGTGGAAAAGACCTTGGCTTTTCGCCCTATCCATGCCTGCCTTGATTTTGTAAATTTCTATAATGTCACCCCTCAATCTCCTACACTCCATCTGATACTAACTTCAAGAACAAGCATTTAAAGATCAGCACTGCAAGTTTGAAGCAATGTTAAAAGTGACAGGTAAACAACACTCAGCCCAAACTGCAGACTGTTATTTGTTTTTCTTATTTATGTTACAATACTGAGGCAGCATTAAAATCTTACTATTGCTAACAAGCCATCAAGCACATGAATTCCTTTGTCTGTCGGCGGTGATGATTTCTACAGTGAAAATGTATCTCTGGCCAGATTTATATAATACCATATGTTCAACATTTTCCCTCCTGGCCTCCCTATGAACATATGTGGTTGTGTCTTCTTTATCTTGCACTCAATAGAGAGAACTCCTTTCCCCCATTCACATCTTAATTTAAACTCATTTTATACCATCTTCTCGTTCACCACCGCTAAAAGCCTGTTTGTCTGTTGTCGCACCCTCTTTTCCCTGTCATCTATCCCCCACCTCTGGCAAGGGACTAAAATGCCCAGTTTTCAATCATTTTTCTGAGGAAGTGTCAGACTGGACTTGAAACGCTAACTCTGTTTCTCTGTCTCTGTAAATGCTTCCAGACCTGCTGAGTTTCTCCAGAAATGAATAAGCACAGCACAAATTTTCAATTAAACAAATATCTATGAATACTGGAAATTAAAATGCACAAATTGCTGTAGAAAGTGGGAGCTTTGTCGAAGGGTCACTGGATCCGAAAGATGAACTCAGCTTTCACTTCACAAGATGCAGCCAGACTTGCTTAGTTTCTTCAGCAATTTCTGTTTTTGAACATTTTCGAAGACGTGTCGAATTTGCTCAAAAGCTCTGTCCAGCACAGAGCGCTTTACATTGGAAAGGGAACAAAAACGCAAAGTGCACAAGTTTATTGGCTCTAAAACGACATAAGGCTGGCATCACTGACACGACAGAGGTCTTAATCATGACCAGGGAGAAAAACAGAGGGAAAAAAAGCATTCACTTGAAACACAGGAGATGGTATTACGGGAAAGGAAACGTTTCAGATTAATATTTTAAAGTATCTGTGTAATGTAATAAATTGGGGGCGTGACGTCAGTGTGAGACCCTCATCAGAATGCGATTATGAAACTGGATGTGTTCGCACATCAGAAACCAGGTTAGGTCACTGAGTACAGGGCTGATAGGTGAACGGGTCTCAGTGTGAACTGGGGGAAAGTCAGAAGAATTGATTTGCAGACATTGCAGCTCACACCGCAGAATTGCGTTCAATCACAATCCATAACTTTTCCTCCAGGATAATCCATGATACTACCATTATCATCAAGGCGAGTAATGGTTCAGTGCCGAGTTTGTCAGAACCATGTGTATCTAAACCTGATAACAACCGATTAAAGCTACCGCACTTGGCTGGTTACATTATAAACAGCAGACCTACCATCTGGTGGAGAGGGGAAAATGATCCCAAGACAAGCAGATAAGATCGAAACTCTGTAGTCAAGCCACATCCTGTCATCACTGTCGATGGATTAATAAACAACTTACAGGAGGAGAGGGCTCCACAAATATTCCCAGCCCTGTCCATCAGTGTAAAAGACAAGGATGCAGTATCTGCACCATCCTCAGCCAGAAGTATTGAGTCGATAATCCAATTTACCCTCCTCGTGATGCCCACAGAATCCCAGATGCCAGTTTTCAACCAATTCGATTCGCTGCACGTGACATGAAGAAACAGCTGAACACAGTAGATATTACAAAGGCAATGGACCCGGACACCATTCCTGCAATAGGCATCAAGATTGTACTGTACGACAAGCCGTGTCGCTGGGGAAGCTGATTCAATCCATTTCAACTCTGACATCTGCCTGGCCACGTGAAAAGTTCCTCAACTATACCCAGTCCCATAACAAGGGAATGACTATCGTCTGACCACTTACCACGCCCTCGGTCCCGTCGCGATCATCACATTGGTGGGAGTTCTTTTTGACAGAGCTGTCAAGCAACACAGAAATAATGTGCTCAGTGTGGTTTCCGATAGATCCCCATGTGGAGATGGTGCTGTTGTGCAAATGTCACTGGATTACTGATCCATACCAGGATAATGCTCTGGCAGCTGGTGGAAGTTGAAAACAATTAATAAAATATCGAGACATAAAACCTGGTGCCAGTAATATTGACCTTAATCTAATGTCCATTGTAAACATCTGTCCCTTCCCCAATGTACTTTCAGGAAGTGAATCTCCCGTACTTCCTAGTCTGGCCTACAAGTGTCTCCAGACACACAGACATGTGATAAACTCTACAATGGTCCCTGAAACAGCCAAGCAAGACACTCAATTGAATCAAATTACTGTGAGTTTTTAAAGGATAAAACCAGACAGAACACCGGCAACGAGTTTTGGAAAAGGGAACGGGAAACACAGTCCTTTCAACCAGACAGATGCTGCCTTCCTAATGTTTAAGAGCTTGTGACAACAATGATAGAGCTTTCCCGCACACTGCACAGAAACATCAGGAAGGGAGCAGGGCATTAGACACTTTTGGCTTTTCCTGTTCTAGCTCATGGAGACATGTTCACTTTTATAACCCTAGTTAATGCATTCTTCAGAAACTCATCAATTCCTGTCTTATACTGCTCAATGATTGACCGTCCAACCCATGCAATCACATAAGCACTGATTCTGCTCTGTCAAAAATACAGCACGACCTACATTAGTCCCACTTTCCAATACGCGGCACATATCCATGTATGCCATGACACTTCAAGGGCATGACCATGTGTTTATTAACAGTTGTGAGGTTACCTCTGCCAACTGCCCTCTCAGGAAGTGCATTCCTGACCCCAACAGCCTCTGGATGAAAACCAATCCTCAAATCCTCACTAACCATCAAACCCTTCGCTTTAAAATGGCACTCCCTTGTTCTTCGCCCTTTGACTGAAAGGAACAGCTGCTGTCTATCCATCCTGTCCATGCCCCTGGTAATCTTCTCCTTCTGAAGCACGTCCCTCTCAGCCTTCTGAGAGGGCTGAGAGAAAGTAAACAACCCGAGCTGATCTACTCTATCCAAGGGAACATCCTGGTGAATCTCCACTGCACCCTCTCCAAAGCAATCACATACGTCTTGTAATGTGGCTCCCAGAACTGTACATAGTATTCCAATTGGCCTAACCAAAGTTCCACATAGCTCTTATAATTTGTGTCTCCATGAATAAAGGCTATGTTTATGGTCGCTATGCTTTGTCAACTTATGCATTAACCTGTTTAATCACATTCAGGGATATGTGGAGAAGCACCCTCTGAGCTTCCTAGTGTGCTGCTATTCATTGAGTCCTCCCCTGTCTGGTTCCTTCTTCCAAAGTACATCACCTCATATTTATCAGGGTTACATTCCATCGGCCATGATCCACCCATTTGATCATTCCATCTGTATCTTCCTATCATATTAGGCCTTCCTCCTCACTGCTAACCAACCAGCCAAACTTTGTGTCAAACGCAAAATGATTTATCACTCACCCCAACACATCCATATTCACAGCTGCATCATTTATGAATACTACAAATAATAAGGTTAAAAATCACACAACACCAGGTTATAATCCAACAGTTTTGTTCGGACGCACGAGCTTTCGCAGCGCTGCTTCTTCATCACGTGATTATGACTTTGAAAGTTCGTGCCTCCAAATAAACTGTTGGACTTTCATCTAGTGTTCTGCAATTTGCCAAAGCCAGTCCAACACTGGCATCTCCGAATCAGAAGTAATATGGGACACAGCACTGATCCCTGTGGTACACGATTGGACACTGGTCTCCAGTCAAACAAACAGACTTCTACCAGCAGACCTTCTCTCTCCTACCACTAAGTTGATTTGGATGCAACTTGGCAAGTCACTAATGAGTCCTACCTGTTCCCTGGTTATTCTGTTACACTTGACGTACCTGTAGAATATCTGAGGATTCTCCCTAATCCTGTCCTGCCAGCAGGTTTCCATGTCGCTGTGTTCGTCAGTCTCCTTCAAATGAAGAATTGCCTTCTTATTGCAGTCTGAAATGGTCTATCATTTACCTGCCATTATTTGCCGTAAATGTAGAGTAGACAACCAGAGAAAAATCCTGTTTATTTCCACCTTGTCATTTGTTTAGTGACTTTTCTAAATTTCACTATGATCACCTCTCATTCTTCGAAACCCTAAAGAACACAGGCCGAGTTTCCACATCAGGCAATCTCGCCATCTGAGGGGTTAATCTGGAGAATGTCCATTGCACATCCTCGGAGGTCAGTATATTCTTTCTCAGATTGGGTCAATACTCTAAAAACAGTCTCATTAGCAAGCTGTGAAACTGCTTCAACATGACCTTCCAACTATGTTCTAATTCTCTTAAATGAAGGCGAACCTGACTTTAACTTTCCACTTCTATATATTCCTCCAATTACCATTCACATTACTTTATTTATGAATTCACTGCATGAGTTCTTATAAAAAGCCTTCTGAAAATCGAAATATGCCATTTCTATGTTGTAATAAACAAGTTCAAATCATTCTGAAGTTTTTCAAGTATGTCAGACTCTATCAGTGTATACTGATTCTCTACAATGTTGCTGTTAAATTAGAAATATCCAATATCTGATCCTGTATAATAGATTCCATCAGTTTCCCTATAGATATCAAGTTAATTGGTCTGCAGTTCTCCACACTATCTCTTCTTCCCTTTGCAGATGCTTGAATCCCTTCCATTCATCTACAATGCTTGGAACACATTTACTAACGTCCAGCCTCTGCAGAATGTACGGGAAAATAAAACAGTCAGCGACAGCACAATTAATGCGTCTATTGCTGATTTATTTCTAATATTTTGATACGAAGTACAACTGGCTCATCAGACTTAGCAATGCTCAATCCAGCTACAATACTACTATGCTAGCCTTCAACTTCTACCTTGTTACTAATATGAATTGACTTTATGTCTTCAGTTCCACAAGTTCCATGTGATCACTTGGTATTTCTCAGCGATTTTCTGGATCTTCCTCCGTGTTGACAGATGCAAAGTACCTGGTTACTTTCTTGGCCATTTTCCTGTTCTCCACAATAACCTCTCCTCTCCCGATTACAAAATTCCACATTTGACCTCGCTTTTATTTTGTTTTCTTTGCAATACAGATTGTAGATTTATGCAGTCTTTATGTTCTTCTTTCACAGAATCATTAAAAGCCCACAAATGTGGAAAAGGCCCTTGCGCCCAACAAATCCACCCTGCCCCTGCGAAGAGGAACCACCCAGACCCACTCCCGTTCGATTCTACACTTTGCGACGTATGCACCTAATCTACACATCCCTGAACACTTTTGGAAAATAAGCATTTCCAATTCAGCTAACCTGTAAATCTTTGGACTGTGGGAGGAAACCGGAGCACCTGGAGGAAACTCACGCAGACACGGGGAGAATATGCAACCTCCACACAGACAAATTTCTGAGAATTCTCCGGTTTCCACAATGTCTAGAATTCTTCTGAACTCACTTCCTATGATTAATATAATCTTTAATTTATTATGTTAACCTTCATTAAGTCACTTGCCCTTTCTTCGGTGATTCTACCTTAAAGAAAGGGCCAAGCCAGATGGTGGAGTGCCCGATATCTGATCCCTCCTCCATCACACCCCCTCTCCCCCGCCATGTGGGCAGGACCCTGGTATGAGCCGGAGTGGACCGGGAGGCGTCGTCTGGAGATTCCGTGACATCCATGTCCCTCCAACTGAGTAAAAAACAATGTTCAGTGAAGGGCAATTCTCACTTTTACCACTCTATCGGTTCTCACAATTTTCTCCCTCCCAAAACAACAAATATCTCATTGCAGAGAGATACAGACACAACAATATTCAGAGACATATGTAAACACGCTAATATACTGACACTAACAGTGCATACACGGAGATAGAACCGCACAAAAGCAGTGGCATACGGAGACATAGACAGTCGCCCACAAATAGATACAAGCACAAGTAAAACGCACAGGCTAATACACAGATGAACGGATGTCAGCACATAAATGCACAAACACATAGACACATGAACAAACACACACAAGTGTACACACGGACCCATAGAGACACAGACACTAGTGCTTATAAGACAGAGATAGATAGGTTTTTGATGAGTAAGCATGTCAAGAGTAACAGAGAGTAATCAGGAGAAATCTCTAAGTCAGTATTAAATGGCATTCAGAGTCGATGGGCCGAATTGCCTAATTCTGCGTTTTTAATGCTCGTGTGGTGTCATGCTATCAGTTATTCTCTTCCTGGGACAGGAGCAGAGAATGAGTTTAATACATATTTGATTGAAAAGAATCAGTGGTAATATTGGACAGGTTTAGAGGGCTGAATAGTTTATGTCTATGCCTAATTATTATGTCCTTGTATTTCAAAAGAGGTCGCGATTTCATGTTAGGTTAACACAGTTTAAAATAACAGGTCCCACATTGAAATACGGTCGCCCCTTTCACTTTAGTGTTGTACTATTTGTAGGGTCCTCATCCTCAGGGAGCAGTGAAGACACGGTTTTTGAAGATATTCAAGGCTGAGCTCCACTGATCTTTGCTGGACAGGACAGTCAATATTTATTGAGAACAGACAGGAGACGGATGGTCAAACACAATCGGATCAGTCATGAGCATTCGGACTCGTGGCGCCGAATGACCAACGGCTGCCCCTACCCCATGTGTTGCTCCCTCAATCCACCCTCGAGGCTGTTACGGAGACATGCTGCTGTCCCTACGCCATGTGTCGTTCCCTCAAGCCACCCTTCGATGCAGTTACAGAAATATACTGCTGGCCCTACCCAATGTGTTGTTCCCTCAATCCACCCTCGATGCTGTTACAGGGATATACTGCTGCCACTACCCTGTGTATTGTGCCCTCCATCCACCCCTCGACGCTGTGACAGAGATAGGGGGCCTTCTTATTCAGCCAGTCATTATCGCTACCATGAGACTGGAGGAGACCATTCTGCCTATTTAACGAGTTACAGAGGAAAATAGAACTAATCATTTTAGCTCATGGAGTACATTTTACTGCACAGGAGGCCATTTAAACTGCGTGAGCTGCTACACAGGAGGTTGTTGCTAACAGGAAATAGAGTAGGGATAAATGCTTATTTTCACATTACAAAGCTATAATAGGTGGAGTGCCTCAGAAATCACTTTGGGATCATCAACGATCAATATCTGTATCAAAGATCTGGAGGAAGGGACTGCATATATTAGAGCCTAATTAGTTTAAACTTCAAGCTGGTTATCCAGTATGTCATCAAATGGAGGTCGTGTGTCATCACTGTGATATAGGCAAAGGGCGGTTAGTGAGCAAACCTTATCCAGATATAGCAAAATGTGAGTTGTCTATTTTGGATGGAAGTATAAAACAATGGTAAACAATTTAAGTGGAGGGAGATTGCAGAACTCTGTGCTACAGACGGTATTCATGCTCCTGGTACACGAATCATATGTAGTTAGTCTGCACTTGCTGTAAGTGATTTGAAAGCTAAGTGGAATAATTGTATTTCTGGCAAAGGGTACCAGGTTTAATCAGGAATGTTTTACTGCATCTGTACCGGTAAAAGTGAGGAGTGCAGATGCTGGAGCTCAGAGTCGAACAGTGTGAGGCTTGAAAAGCACAGCCAATCAGGCAGCATCCGAGGAGCAGGAGAATTGGCATCACGGGGAAAATCCTTCATCAGGAATATGCCCGAACCATTGAGTCTCCTGTTCGTTGGGTGTGGCTGACCTGTTGTGGTTTTCCAGCTTCACATTTTACGAGTTTACATCTGTAGAGGGCATTGCTAAGACCACATCTGGCACATTATGTGCACTGTTGATCCCTTAACCCCAAAAAAAATGTTATAGAAGTTTCTAAACAATGTTCTGTTCACACCTTCCTGGAATGAAGGCCTTTTGTTCTGAAACATTATCAGTTTTGGAATTAGTTGAGAAATCCTTTTGAAGCACATACAATTTTGAGAAAAGTCAGCTGGATGCATATTTTCTCTTCTCAGGGAGACAAAAACTATGGAATGCATTTTAAGAATAAAGTGTATTATTTCAGCACAAATATTATAAAGACATCAAACGATTTTTAAAAATTAAACGTATGCATACCAATGATCGCTGGGAACAAGTCCAGCGAAGGAAGGGATCCGGTTGGACCGGTGCAGTGATCAAGTGTATTTATTGCAGGGATCCGGTACAATGAGTGGAGAGATCTAGCTCAATTATCACTGAGATCAAGTAGTGCGAGTGAAGGGATCCAGTAGGACCAGCGCAGTGATCCAGTGGATTCAGCGCAGGGATTCAGTAGGATGACTGGAGGTATCGAGTTCAATGATCACTGGGATCAAGTCCACCTTCCTCATTTCCCCTCCCTCCAACTTATCTCACCCCACCCAATCTTTATAATCTGGCATTTCCATGACTGATGCGCCGAGCCTGCACATCCCTGGACATTATGGGTAATTTAGCGTGGCCAATCCACCTAAACTGTGCATCTTGGGACTGTGGAAGGAAATTGGAGACTGTAATTGAACACGAATCTCTGGAACTGTGAGGCAGCAGTGCTAACCACTGAGCTACCCAGTGTGGGCAACACAACTTGCCTGCATATTTCAGCGCTTGAAAAGTGACATTTGAGCAGGGAGATTCCATAAGACCCAGACCTGTCATTGAGCGACAAGAGGACGGCATTGAGATCTTGAACGGCTTGGTCAGGAACAAGAGCAGGACATGCACGCCATCGAGACTATAATATAGGAACACCAAGAGGACATTCAGCCCAGCGAGTGTATAAATCAGGAACAGAATGTGCGCAATTAGCTCCTCATGTCTCTTACACAACAATTAGCACTGATCTTTTACAGCCTTGTGCCTGTTACACAGGAATTGTGAAAGGAAATGTAGAGGTTATAGAAAGCAATGAAATTATAATAACCAAATTCATTAGGGAATGAAAAGTTGTGAGAAATCTATTGGTATTGAAGACAAATTGTTAGAGTCCATTATGAAGGAATTAATAACAAGAAATTTTCAAATTCAAGCCAGAATCCAGCAGTCAACATAGTTTTATGAAGAATAAATCATGTTTGAATGATTTGACTAGCTTTCTTAAAAATGTGACAAACAAAGAGCAAAGAAAATTTACAACCCAGGAACAGGCCCTTCGGCCTTTAAAGCCTGTGCCGATCCAAATGTACTGTCTAAACCTATTGGTCAATTCCTAAGCTTCTGTATCCCTCTGCTCCCCACCTACTCATGCATCTGTCCAGACGCATCTTAAGTGAATCTACCGTGCCTGCCTCTACCACCTCTGCTGGCAACGCCCACCACCGGTGTATGAAGTACTTGCTGCGTGCATCCCCCTTAAACTTTCCACCTCTCACCATGAAAGCTTGACCTGTCGTTATTGAATCCTTCGCCCTGGGAAAAAGAGCTTGTCTCTATCCACCCAGTCTATACCCTTCCTGATTTTGTAAACCTCAATCAGGTCCCCCCAATCTCCTTTTTGCTAATGAAAATAGACCTAACCTACTCAACCTTTCTTCATAGCTAGCACCTTCCATAGCAGGCAACATCCTCCAATACCTTCTCTACACCCTCTCCAAAGCGTCCACATCCTTTTGGTAATGTGTCGACCAGAACTGTACACAGTATTCTAAATGTGGCCGAACCAATGTCTTGTACAATGTTAACATGACTTGTCAGCTCTTATACTCAATACCCCGTCCAATGAATGCCAGTGTACTATATGCCTTCTTGACCACTCTATCCACCTGTGTAGCAAACTTCAGGGTACAATGACCTGCTCTCCCAGATCTCTCTGCCCATCAACGTTTCTCAAGGCTTCTCTGTTCATTGTATAATTCGCTCAAGAAATTGGCCTTGCCTACATGCATCACCTCACATTTGTCTGAATTGAACGACATCTGCCAATTTTCCACCCAACTCTCCAGTCTATCTATATCCTCCTATAATCTCTGACAGTCCCTTATGCTTTCTGCTATCCACCAATCTTCGTATCATCTGCAAACTTGCTGATCATACAAACAGTGCCCTCTTCCAGACCATTTATATATATTACAAACAACAGTAGCACCAATACTAACCACTGTGGTACACCATTGGTCACCTTTCTCCATTTCGAGAAACTCACTTCCACTACTACTCTGACTCTTGTTTCTCAACCAGTTCTTTATCCACCTGGCTAGAACACCCTGCACACCATATGACTACAATTTCTCCATTAGTCTACCACGGGGAACCTTATCAAACGCGTAACTAAAGTCCCTGTGTATGGCATCAACAACCCTTCCTTCCTCTATCAACATGGTCACTTCCTCGAAGAACTCTATTAAGTTGGTAAGACACGATCTCTTCTGCACAAAATCATGTTGCCTATCACTGATAAGCCCATTCTTTTCGAAATATGAATGGATCCTATTCCTCAGTACCTTCTCCACCAACTTTCTCACCACTGATATCAAGTTCAATGGTCTGTAGTTATCCGGATTATCCCTAGTACCCTTCTTGTATAGGGGGACAACATGAGCAACCCTCCAGTCCTCCGGCATGTATTTAAGGATGCCGTAAAGATATCTATCATGGCCTCAGCTATTTCCTGTCTCACCTCCCTCAGCAACATGGAATAGATCCCATCCGGTCCTGGTGATTTGTCCACCTTAATAACCTCTTGCGTACCCAACACATCTTCCTTACTTATGTCAACATGATGCAGACTAATCAAATTTCTATCTCTAATCTCAACATTCGTCATGTTCCTCTCCCAAGTGAGCACTGATGCAAAGTAATCATTCAGAATGTCACCAATTCTTTCAGGTTCGACACACAGCCTTCCTTCATTATCTTTTAGTAGACCAATCCTTTCTCTAGTTACCCGCTTGCTTCGTATATAAGAATAAGATGCTTTGGGATTCTCCTTAATTCTGCTCGTTGAAGCTATGTCATGACAACTTTTAGCCCGCTTGATTTCTCATTTAAGAGATGGGTAATGGGGCTCATCTAGATGTATTATATCTCGATTTCCAGAAAGCAGTGCGTAATGTACCTCACAATAGATTAATATGCAAGACAAGACTACATGGGGAAAGCAAAGATTTATTTACTAAGAGAGATAATGGGATAAGCAATAATAAGTACGATATGGAGCCGCTGGTTTTGGACTGGGTCGGACAATGTCAAAATTCACACGACAGTCAGTTCGAGTCCAACGGGTTTACTTGAAAACACAAGCTTCCATAGCGCTGCTTCTTTGTTACGTGTTAGAGAGAGAGGAAGACCTTAGACCCAGAAGTTATAAGGAAATGATCAAAGGATTGCACAACGTATGCACATGAATGGTACATACCCAAGATGGCTCTTAAATCCTTAATCACTTAGAATCGAGTTGTCGGTTTTGATTGATGGATATGCAAATCGCAGACATTATCGATGTAAAGGAGGTGACGCCTCCGATCAGGCAATGTATTTCAGTGGTGAGGTCTTGTTTGGAGTTTATCTGTGTCTTCATCTGGAGTCAGACTGGGTTTGTTCCGAGTTCAGGAGTTTATAAAATGCCACATTGACTGACTGTCTCCAAATTGTATGTTTGTGGAACAAAATAAAGCGTATCTGCAAATCCAAATGCAAATTCACGCCGCAGATTTGTACGTGCATACGTGTGTGTGCGTGTACGTGTGTGTGAGGGAGTGTGCTTGTGTGAGGGGGAGAGAGAGAATGTGTGCAAGTGAGAGAGACTGAGGAGGAGTGTGTGTGTGAGTGCGGGATGAATATATAGTGGGTATGGGTGTGCCTGCGTGTGACAGAGCAGAGTGTGCATGTGCGCATGTGAGACAGGGGGAGTGTGAGTGTGTGTATGTGTGTGTGTGTGTGTGTGTGGAGCGGATAGGGAGTGGGTGCATAAGTTCATGTAACGGGGAGACTGAGAGTTTGTGTTTGTCCAGGCCAAAAAGCAAACAGATACCGCAGATCCCTTTCCCCACAGGCACTCACTCCATGGTTTCACAGCTTTCCCTCTCTGCAGCCTCTGCTCCATTTGTTGTGCATGTTACAGACCCATATGCTGTAACTACAGTCCCCATGCTCCATCCCGAGTTGGGTCACCAAATCCTCAGGTCTCCCAGAATGTCTGAGGCAGCTCACAGCGCAACCTCCATCAAACCATCGCCAGCACCTCCACTTATTTTTCAATAACAGGAGTCAGTCAGAAGCCCCTCAGCTACAAGCCTTATGGACAGACCAGACCCCTCAAAATATTTTAAAAAGGCAGCTGAGACCCTAACTTTTCCTTATTTTAACTGTAGATGTGAACTGTGCGTTCCATAAATGTTGCAACTGGTCAACTCACACAACGTTAAGTAATATGTAATCCATTCAAACACTCCAATTAAAACACAATCAAACAGATGAACAATTTGAGATAGCTTCACAAGTGGAACACTTACGCAAACAATAGATACAGTGCCTTCTACTAATTAACTGCGCTAATACAGGAACATCCCATAAACATGTTCCTTGACACAAAGGTACATTCAAACACAGAATCTTAGGTGCAGTTCTCCAATCCAGGAAGAAGCATCTTCAAGAGAGTTTTCAGAGAGAGGAGCAGCTCGGGATCATGTATTGAAGCTTCCAACCCGCCTGGGACACCGAGCAGCTTCTGAATGCTGCAGCTAAAATCAAAATGAGAAGATCAGGTCTGGGAGAGCTGGACACTGCCCTTCAATTGTTACCACTGTTTTAATAAAACCTGAAGGCCTCGTAAGTTAGTTACTTCAGCCGTTTTCAGGAGGCAGTTCGGCATCTCTGCCTTTAAGACGTCTCTTCAAAAAAGAAGAGAAAATAACATTTTCAAAATGACAGCGTTGTCACATCTGCTCCTTTGACAAAATGAACCATTAATACACAACAGCAGCTTCTTTTTAAACCCATTATTCTTACTCTATTAGTGGACTACAATACATATATACGACATTGACAGTAAGTATGCAAACATTCACAACTCCATTCTATTTCAGTCTGTATACTCCTGCCGCAGAACGCCTCTGTCTTTCTTCATTCAAGTCTCGACAATTTGTCAGCAAGTAAGTTTCTTGTCCTGTCACCTGTATAACTTCCAAATAGAATGGCAGCAATAAAAACCTATATCTGAACAGACCAAATGTTTTCTCCCTAAATTTCTCCAAAGACGTTTAGGCGTTATGATCGAATAGAGATTTGTCTTGGGCACGTTATTTGCTAGTTAAATGCTGAAATGTTGTGACACCAACACCAAGCTCAAAGTCTCCTTCCCAGTTGTGAAATACTTCTGTTGATGGTTTCACCGGACACACCAACCACACGTTACATAATGGAGCAATTTGCATCTCTCCAATAGTTCTTCTAAATGACATGTCTCCTCATTTCTCAGCATCAAGAAATTACATGCCTCTGTACCTCTTAATGTTGTAACGTCTTTTCCTGCTACTCCTGGCCTATGCCAGTCAACCTTACTCTCACAGGTGTATATTTTAAGAAGTTCTCATACATTCTTCTCAATCCATCATGGTATCCAAACTTTGATTTATGGACTAACTCATAATCATCAACCATTTCTGCTTCTAATCCTGCCATTGTAACTCTCTGCTCTTCTGCACGAGTTCTCACTATTGCAGGAAGTGAATTTTTGAACTCGTTCGAAAAAATAACCTTTCTAAGAGTGTCATAGGTTTGCTCAGCTTTTTATACCATTACCCACCTTTCAAAATTACTTTGATTCTTTCAATCTCAATTTGCGTTTAAATCAGGGACCCTTTTTTAGATTCCTGAAACACTGTCTGTCGGCTTCTGGCACAAGCTCATATGCTTTCTTCACCTTATACTTCCCAGATACCTCCTCTGATAGGTATACAAACAGCCTGACATACACCCCATTGTCCATTGACCAGCACATGGGACACGCCGGGAAGTGAACAACAGCCTGGCACACACCATTTCATTGTCTCTGAGCTTCACCATGCCAGCAGTCGATACACTAGGGAGACAGAAATCAAGGTCACGGAAAGGTACAGAGGGACAGAGATATCTACATTAAAGACAGAAACAGATAGTTAATTACCTGAGAACCTGTTGTGGAAATTTGGGGAAAAAGACAGAGCAGTGGGACTAACTGGAGGAGTGAATCCTTCGAGAGCAAAATTATAAGAATGAAAACATTGAATAAAGGTATTTTCAGGTGAATTGAAATATTTTTTTTCAATCAAATTCTGAATCTGCTTCACAGAACACTTCAACAACGTACGCTGGGACAAGATGACAGCCCAGCAGGGAGAGCTGTGCACACTATGCTCGTGTATAGCTCAGTAAACTGCACTATCTGCCCAGCATGGGGAGTATTGCAAAACTTTATTACCATATGGGAATGATACACACAACAGATTACTGTAAAAATGGGGAGGATTTCCATCTCCATTGGACCAGTATAAGTGAAAGTGTATGTGTGCATGTGCATGTGCGCGAGCATGCATGTGTTTGTGTCTGCGTGTGTCATGCACGTGTGTGTGTGTGTGTGTGGGTGCGTGCGTGTGATGCATTTGGGTGTTGAATGCAAAAATCATTGCATGAGAGAAAATACACATGAAGGAAAACAGATTAAATATGAACCACTGACAGGGATTTGGATAAACGACACAGAGAGACTGAGGGAAGTTTCATGAACAGATGAGTTAAAGTGCTTAGGAATAGTAAAATAAGGACATTGCCAGACACAATAGCGATATAGATCAGCGTGGACAGCAATGTCAGATGGATGGGATTTTGGTTTGAGTTCGAATCAGATTTATTTCTGCAGGTTTCAACCTGAGAGTGTCAGCAGCAGATTGTTGTCATCATTCAGTCTGTATTTCACAGCTCAAGATTCAAACAGCAGATGGGTTAAGACAGTGAAGTACTTTCTGGAGCAGTGTGTAGTTAAAGTTAGTAATGGTCATGGCATGGTGTCTGGAATCAGCTCATGGGCAAAGGGATCACCAAAGTTGTGTTCCGTCTGTTTCAAACACAACCTTCATATTTCACCTGCACGCACCAACATCCCCCCCCCCCCCCCCCCCCCCCCCCCCCCCCCCCGACTCCAAGCCTCTCACCACCATGATTTGGAATTATCCTGCTGTTGCTTCAGAATCGTTGGGTCAAATTTCTGGAATTCCCTTCCTACTGGCATTGTGGGTAAACCCACAGCAAGTGGACTGCAGCAATTCAAGAAGGCAGTTCACCACCTTTTCAAGGGCAAATAGGAATGGGTTATTAATGCTGGACAGCCAGCGGTGCCCAAGACCCGGAAATGAATGAAAAAACATATTGGCCAGGGATGGGATGGAGCCCCAGGAAGAAAATGGAGTTTGCAAACATAATAGATGACAATGACCTCCACACTCCCAATATTTACATAACAAGGGCAGAGAGACAATGGTTCATATCTTCAACTGAGTAGGTCAACATGGCGACCCATGAGTAATACTGCCAGATGCAAAGAGGGAGACAGGAATTGAACTGGATTCAAAGTCTCAACAGGAATACTATTGGGGACAAGAAGCGTAGACTACACGAAAGAACACAAATGCAGACGTAACTGGTTTATAGAAAAAATATCTGGATCGTGAGACTTACCAGGTACACCAACGATAGACAGGAGAGGATAATAAAAATATTGAATAATGCAAAATGCATAATAGATCCGCCATAATAATGACAACCGACCATAATACATAGAAAGATGCCAAATTATATAGGATAAACTCCTGTCCATTGTTGGAACATTCCAGTCTAATGTTCTCAGATTCTGATCCATTGTTGGGACATTCCGGTCTATTGTTCTTCTATTCTGATGCATTGTTGGAACATTCCAATCTAATATTCGCAGATTCTCATCTCTCCCCGCTTCTGTCTGGAGCTGCTGATCCCTGTTAGTGCTGTTGGTAATTCTCCCGGTCATACTATGGCATAACACATTGAACGGCACCCATTTATGATTAAAAGATGGGAACTCTCTACTGGGGTATTTAGAACCAATGGAGACTGACATTAATCACAATCACTGAACAAACAGGCTCAGTTCACCCCTTCCTTAATCACATCTCATATCACAATAAAAGGGAATATTTACTCAGTCTGGATGGAATGGATGAGGGTTACTGGATGGACTATGAATCGTACATTTTTAAAATATTTTTCCTTGAATGTACGGGTACTGTAAGAGCACTGCAGGATTGTTCATGTCCCACTCTGTCTATAAAAGGAGACAGGGTTTAAATGTCAGACTTGCTGCATAAGATGTCTGGTGAGGAAATTCCAGGATACACGAACTCAAGGGAGAAAGTGAGGATTGCAGATGCTGAAGATCAGAGTCGGGAATGTGGTGCTGGAAAAGCACAGCCAGTCAGGCAGCATCCGAGGAACAGGAGAGTCAACATGTTGTATGTAAACCCTTCATTAGGAAAGAGGCTTGAGGCCCAAGGTTGTTAAGAGATAAATGGGATGGGATGGGGTTGGTGGGAAGGTAGCTGAGAATGCGATAGGTAGATGAAGGTGGTATGTCGGAGAGGAGGGTGGAAGGGATAGGTGGGAAGGATAATGGACGGGTAGGAGACATCAACAGGGCCGCGCTGAGTTGGAAGGTTAGATTTGGGATAAGGTGGGGGTCGGGAAATGAGAAAACTGGTGAAATCATCATTGATCCCATGTGGTTTCAGGGTCCCAGGGCGGAAGATGAAGCTTTCTTCCTCCCGGCGTCGGGTGGTTAAGGAGTGGAGGTGGAGGAAGCCCAGGACGTGCATGTCCATGGCGGAGTGGGAGGGGGAGTTAAAGTGTTCAGCTACGGTGCGGTGTGATTAGTTGGTGCGGGTGTCCCACAGATGTTCTCTGGAGTGTTCCGTAAGTTGGTGTCCTGTCTCCCCAATGTAGACGAGTTAACATCAGGAGCAACTGATACAGTAGGTGCCATGTGTGGAAGTGCAGGTAACAATCCAATTGACGTGGAAGGTTCCTTTGGGGTATTGGACGGAGGTGAGGGGGAGGTGAAGGTGCAGGTTTTACAACTCCTGCAGTGGCAGGGTAAGGTGCCAAGATGGGAGGGTGGGTTGGTGGGTGGCATGGACCTGACAAGGTCGTCGCGCCGGGAATGTTCTTTATGGAGCACAGGTAGGGTGGTGGGGTCTGTTTGTAGGTGGCCCAGATGGGGGACGATGATGCATTGTATCTAGAGGTTTGATAGGGAGGAAGATGAGGACCAGGGTGTTCTTTCCCTGTTGCGTTTGGAAGGGTGGGATTCAAGGGCGGAGGTGCAGTAAGTGGATAAGATGCGCTGAAGGGCATCGTCGACCACGTGGGAGGAAAAATTACGGTCTTTGTAGAAGGATACCATTTGGGATATACACTGGGTTCAGACTGTGGTACTGGAAACGGCCAGCAAGGCTGGCAGCCTCCGAGATCGCTTTTGCCTGAAACATCGATTTTCCTGCTCCTCGGATACTGCCTGACCTGCTGTGCTTTTCCAGGACCACATTATCGACACTAATCTTCAGTTCCTGCAATACTCACTTTCGCCAACACACTAGGTTCAGCAACCTCCATAATACTGCCTCAAATTCAGTTCGCTCTGCTTTAGAAAAGATGTTGTTAAATATGAAAGAGTGCAGAAAACATTTACAAGTATGTTGCTGGTGTTAGGGTGATGTTTAGCTACACGGAGAGTACGAATAGACTGGGGCTATACTCCCTGGAGTGTTGAGTCTGAGTGACCTTACTGAGGTTTATCGCAGTGAATCCCAATTCTCCAGGGTGAGCAACGTCAAAGGCCAAGGAAATAGAACAGTTTTACTCACATTTGAAATGGACAATAACACATGGGACAACACGTTACTGAACAATGGAGATAGATTGAAGAATGGGACTGGCCGATGGAGTCAGAATTTGGAGGGTCCAACCACAAGAATGAGAACGAAAGTAAAAGCATTGCCATATCAATTGAAGTCATTAGTTCTATCACATTCTCAATCCACCTCAGAGAACTAGCCCAGACACCAGAAACCCAGGGGAGATATCTGTTCAGCATGGAGCACTGTGCAGACCATGCTCGTGTATTGCTGAACACAACCCTGCAATCGGTCCAGAGTAGAACACTGTGCAGACCTCTGTAGTGATTGATCTATAAACCCAGGTGAGATATGTGTTCAGTATGATACACTGTGCAGACCGGACTGGTGTACTGTACAATAAAATCCCCAATCTACACAGAGTGGAAAGGTATGCAGACCACAGCAGTGTATTGATCTATAAACCCAGATGAGACATGCGACCAGGGTGTGGAACTGTGTCCACCACCCCAGTACGTTTCTCAGTAACACTGCATGAGATCACTGTCCAGCGTACAGTATCCTGTAACCTTAGCCAGTGCTTCCAGGAATGATTGGTGAATGGGATATTGGTGTGAGTTCAGGAGAATTTTGGATTAACATTTGTTCTGCAGCATTGTAACTGGGAATAGGATCAGCACAGACTTCGACCCATTCGGCTGAATCTAACAATAATTTGTCTCAGTGCCATGTTTGTTGAATGTGATAGAGGGATCGTCATGGCTGAGCTAGTTTCCTGGTGCTATCGTATCGAACTCACCTCATTAACTACCCACCCCTCGCCATGGTGTCCCTCTCATTCAATGCCAGACTGATTCTAACACCCATCATGCCTGGAGGTACTCACCATCGCTTGGATACCCTGGATATTCTGTGATCCCTGGCACTTTGGCCAGCTTTAAAAGGCCAACTGGCACATGTTTGAGCTTTCTCTATTAGGAACTGCCCTGCAAGGTTTACCCCGAGCATGGCAGATAAGGGGCAATTACCCACCACAGTTTGTCGACAGGGGCGCGGAGGTCCTGTTGGATGGGCTAGTACAGAGGGGGAACATTCTCTTCCCAGAGGGGGCCATACCACCAGACCCAATGAGCATGGTCTGAGTTCACCACCCAGTTGAGTGCAGTATCTGCGGTCTGAAGAAATGTCCAGCAATACAGGACAAGCATCAATAACCTTCCCCGTTCTGTCAGGATAAGGGTCACCGTATTCGCTCTGCTCCCTCACTTTCACTATATATCTGTTGTAGCACCTATCGCCGAACAAGGCTCATGCTCCAACATTCTCACTGCTGCATGTAGCATCTTCCCCCTCTCTCTTTGCTTCTCTCACCTCCACTATACCACCCACACGAACAACACTGCATGGATACAACACTGTGGACAGACGCCCCTCCGAAAACCTCTTCATTCCCCCCTCACACCGACACCAGCACTAACAGCAGGACCACCCACCCTCCCATTCCAGAAGAAACAGCCTGGAATAGGACAGAAAGGGCCAAGCCGGGTGGTGGAGTGCCCGATTTCCGTTCCCTCCCCCTGCCATGTGGGAAGGACCCTGGTATGAGTCGGAGAGGACCGGAACGCCTCGTGTGGAGTTTCTGAAGCATCCACGTCCCACGGACCGAGTAAGGAGCAATGTTCAGTGAAGGGAAATTCTCATGTTAAATCCATTGGCTGCTCCGTATCCCCCCGGCACAACTTAGAAGCCGTGGCCCTGATGCCATTTCCCTTTTGTGTCGAGCTGGTACAAATGGTATCCCCATAGTCTCGGTGGGCAGAAGGGTGGGCTCACAACACATCGTCACCACCAGCTCCCAGGAAGGGAGCACGGAGGCTCCCTCCTGCACCTCCCCCTGTAAACAGCTCAGATACTGAAACTAATCTGTGATAGTTACTGCTCTCCCCACTCGTCCTGACATTTTCAATAATCTGTGCTCATACACACCGAGGTCCCTCTGCTCCTGCACCCACTTTAAAACAGCACAGCCGGTTTTCCTTCCAAACCGCACCACCTCACACTGTCTTGCATTGATCGTCGTAGGAAATATACCTGAACTCTACATCAAGTTGGCGTTGTGCTGTTGCTGTTGCACTCCATCCTCCACACACTTCACAATTCTTCAAGGTTTCCTGACATCAACAAGCATCAAAGTTGTCATAGTGTCACACGCCAGTCAAAATAACTGAAAGAGAATTTGGTGCGGGAAATGCACAGCAAGTCAGAAAGTATGGACTGCAGATGCTGGAGATCAAAGCGGAGAGTTGGTGCTGGAAAAGCACAGTTAGCCAGGCCAGAATCCGGATTATAGACAGGACTGACGAAGGGCTTATGCCTACAATGCCAATTCTCCTTGTCTTCGGATGGTGCCTGATCTGCTGTGCTTTTCCAGCACCACACTCTCAGTTTTGATCTCCAGCATCTGCAGTGCTAACTTTCCCCGACAGAACAATCGAAATACTGACAGACTCATTGATGTGATCAAGGTGTACACTGATACGAAAGGAGCGTCAGAAATAACGACACACATCCTGCAAACAGAGAAATAGAAATAATATTGTACACCTTACAGAGTGGGTGAAATAGTGAGAATTTGCCACAGAGAAAGAGAAACACCGCTTGACTCCCATGTTTGTCGCATGTCAGTGTATCTGTGTGTATTTATTCGTGTGTCTGCATCTTCGTGTATGTAATAGTGCATGTAACTGTGTGTATTAGTGTGTGTGTGCGTGTACCTCTGTGTGGGAATGGTTTGGTGGTCCCTGTGGTGGTTAAAGTGATGGAATTCCACACTCTGCTGGCCTTTCCACTCCATTGCACAGACAGTGGCGGAGGGTGAAAACCATCTGGAAGGAGGGAGGGCAGCAGGTCACAGCATCACACAAACTGACACCAACATCAACAGTACACAGACAGACAGACAGACTCAGTCACACAGACACAGACACAGACTCTCTCTCTCCAGACTGGTGCGGAGAGATTGCAATTGTACTGAGGATCATATGGAGAAATGTCTGTGCTCCACAGCATTTGTCTTCAGACGTCTATAAGTGAACTATTGTGGACGAAGATGAGATAATTTGATTGCACGTTCTGCACGTTTTGCTACTTGCATTTTATTTGCTCTAAACTCTGACAAATGATAAGTGCGAAAGCATTCTCAATGACCCAATGGTGCCAGCAGGTCAATGTTAGACATGTCCGACCTCCTTCTCTAATATCTCAGAGACAGCATTGCAAGGGATCAGACAAACTCCTCTCTGTTGCCAAGGCTATTCTTTGAAGCATGAATGTGGGTGATTCACAGTCAATAATGCATTCTCAAGCAAACGATGAGTTCTCTACTTTCCCCCTGTAGTTCAAAGATGTGCAGGTCAGATAGATTGGCAGTGCTAAGTGGTCCATAATGCTTACGGATGTGCAGCTTAGATGGATTAGCCATGTGAAACGCAGGGTTAAAGGGATGGGAATGATTGTGGGACACTCTATGGCTGGTCACGGTGAACTAGATGGAATGAATTCCAAACTGAATGGATTCTATGAAGCCTACTGTTTGCACAGTGGAGTTGGTGAACCAGCAGAGGATTATATTACATCATTTTAAACATACGAGGAAACAAGGTGTTATTCCCCATTTCAATTAATCGCCTGTCCCCAAAATAAGAGAGATCCCATTACACAGTGTTTCAGGACGGAGCAGAACTCTCAAAATAAGTTAAGAAGTTCGCCTGGACCCTAACATTTTCTTATTTTAAACATAAGGTGCCGTGTTCCAGGTCCAATTCAATTGATCAAACTAATAGAAGTTATGCAAATCACAGTTTATTTGAACACTATAGTAAAAATATAATCAAAGAAAGATGAAAATGGAATAACTTAACTCTATTGGAAATCCTAACAAAACTCAGTAAATTATTTTACTACTAAACAGTAACTGTTCCAATGTGGGAACAGCTCATAAACACACCCTGGGTACAAAATTCAGAAAAACAAACTGCAGGAAATGCAACTCCTGCAACCCAGAAAGGAAAATTCAGAGAGAGTAGCAGCCAGCGACATGTAGTACAGTGTTCAACCCTGGTGAGATCCCGGCTACAACTGCTGCAAACTGCCGACTATACGCACTGCTTCTTTGAGACCTTGACTGTACTCATTGAGGCTGCTTCTATTGTTCCAACTTTTAAAAAAACTCAGGTCTCACAAACTATTCACTGTAGTTGCTCTGGAAGATTGCTCGGTAACTCTGCCTGAAAACTTAAATTTAAAAGAGTCCAGGGTAAAATAATCCCTTAAATCTACAACAGACACATGCATTAACACACATGCAGACACTCATATATGAACAAAAATGCAAACACAGTAACACAGTAGCGTCTTTGAGATAGAGTTTGGTAAACTTTTGATGAATAAGTGAATCAAGGGTAATTGGGAGGAGTGAGGAGTTTGTGGTTGAGAAACAAACCGGCCATGACCAAGCAGCAGAGCAGATTCGATGGAGCTAATTTTGTTCTCGTTTCTTATGACCCTTTGATATCTTGAAATGGCTTTGTGAGGGTGCTGTGCAGGCTGGCTTTGATTGATATTTAACCAAAATATAGTCAGTGGTAACGTGAGACATGTTTGGAAGGCTGAATGTTTTTTTGTCTATTCCTAATTATTGTCACTTCCTGTTCCTCAAAAGCAGTGGTGATTTTTTTTTTGAGGTTGGCACATTTTGCACATTCTCCCCGTGTCTGCGTGGGTTTCCTCGGGGTGCTCCGGTTTCTCCCACAGTCCAAAGATGTGCAGGTCAGGTAAATTGGCCCTGTTAAATTGCCCATAGTTTTGGGGGAATTAGTCAGAGGGAAATGGGTCTGGGTAGGCTACTCTTCAGAAGGTCAGTATGGACTGGTTGGGCCAAAGGGCATGTTTCCACACTGTAGGGAGTCTAATTTACTCTAATTTAATCTAATAGAACATAGAACATAGAACATAGAACATAGAAGAATACAGCGCAGTACAGGCCCTTCGGCCCTCGATGTTGCGCCGATCCAAGCCCACCTAACCTACACTAGCCCACTATCCTCCATATGCCTATCCAATGCCCGCTTAAATGCCCATAATGAGGGAGAGTGCACCACTGCTACTGGCAGGGCATTCCATGAACTCACGACTCGCTGAGTAAAGAACCTACCCCTAACATCTGTCCTATACCTATCCCCCCTTAATTTAAAGCTATGCCCCCTTGTAATAGCTGACTCCATACGTGGAAAAAGATTCTCACTGTCGACCCTATCTAAACCCCTAATCATCTTATACACCTCTATCAAGTCACCCCTAAACCTTCTTTTCTCCAATGAAAACAGCCCCAAGTGCCTCAGTCTTTCCTCATACGATCTTTCTACCATACCAGGCAACATCCTGGTAAACCTCCTCTGCACCCGTTCCATTGCCTCCACATCCTTCCTATAGTATGGCGACCCAAACTGCACACAATACTACAGATGTGGCCGCACCAGAGTCTTATACAACTGCAACATGACCTCAGTACTCCGGAACTCAATTCCTCTACCAATAAAAGCCAGTACGCCATATGCCTTCTTCACCGCACTATTTACCTGGGTGGCAACTTTCAAAGATTTGTGTACATGGACACCAAGATCCCTCTGCTCATCCACACTACCAAGTATCCGACCGTTAGCCCAGTACCCCATCTTTTTATTACCCTTACCAAAGTGAATCACCTCACACTTAGCTACGTTGAACTCCATTTGCCACCTTTCTGCCCAGTTCTGCAGCTTATCTATATCCCGCTGTAACCTGCCACATCCTTCCTCACTGTCTACAACTCCTCCGACTTTCGTATCATCCGCAAACTTACTCACCCAACCTTCTAACCCCTCCTCCAGGTCATTTATAAAAATGTCAAAAAACAATGGTCCCAAAACAGATCCTTGCGGAACACCGCTAGTGACGGCACTCCAAGATGAACCTTTGCCATCAACTACTACCCTCTGTCTTCTTCCAGCCAACCAACTCCTAATCCAAACCTCCAACTCACCCTCAATGCCATACCTCTGTATTTTTTGCAGTAGTCTACCATGGGGAACCTTATCAAACGCCTTACTAAAATCCATATACTCCACATCTACTGCTTTCCCCTCGTCCACCTCCTTAGTCACCTTCTCAAAGAATTCAATAAGGTTTGTGAGGCACGACCTGCCCTTCACAAAACCATGCTGACTATCCTTGATACATTATCCCTATCCAGATGTTCATAAATCCTATCCCTTACAATTCTCTCTAAGATTTTGCCCACAACAGAAGTGAGACTCACCGGCCTATAGTTACTAGGGTTATCCCTACTCCCCTTCTTGAACAAGGGAACCACATTTGCTAGCCTCCAATCTTCTGGCACTACTCCTGTAGACAACGGGGACATAAAAATCAAGGCCAATGGCTCTGCAATCTCCTCCCTTGCTTCCCAGAGAATCCTAGGATAAATGCCATCAGGCCCAGGAGACTTATCTATTTTCACCCTTTCCAGAATTTCCAACACCTCTTCTCTACATACCTCAAAGCCATCCATTCTACTTAATTGTGACTCAGTACTCACATTGACAACAATGTCCTGTTCCTGATTGAATACTGACGAAAAGTATTCATTCAGTGTCTCCCCAATCTCTTCAGCCTCCACACGCAACCTCCCACTACTATCTTTGACTGGACCTATTCCTACCCTAGTCATTCTTTTATTCCTGACATACCTATAGAAAGCCTTAGGGTTTTCCCTAATCCTACAAACTAAGGACCTTTGATGACCCCTCCTTGCTGCTCTTAGCTCTCTCTTCAGGTCCTTCCTGGCTACCTTATAACTCTCAATCGCCCCAATTGAACCTTCACGCCTCATCTTTACATAGGCCGCCCTCTTCCATTTAACAAGGGATTCCAATTCCTTATTAAACCACGGCTCCCTCACACGAACCTTTCCTCCCTGCCTGACGGGCACATACTTATCAAGGACACTCAATAGTTGCTCCTTGAACAAGCTCCACATATCAATTACACCCTTGTCTTGAAGCTTACTTTTCCAGGCCACACATCCTAAGTCATGCCTCACAGCATGATAATTTCCCTGCCCCCATCTATAACTCTTGCCCTGTCGTGCATACTTATCCCTCTCCATCACTAGAGTAAAGGTCACCGAATTGTGGTCACTGTCCCCAAAGTGCTCACCTACCTCTAATTCTAACACCTGGCCTGGTTCATTACCCAGAACCAAATCCAGTATGGCCTCACCTCTTGTTGGCCTATCTACATATTGTGTCAGGAAACCCTCCTGCTCTTCTCCTGCGCGCTTTTAAAGGGAAATAAAACCTACCCGGCTGCCCCTCCGGTCTTCGTCACTTCCCCCTGCTGCTCCCGCTCTTTCTGTAAAGAGAGAAAAAAACACCGCTGCCCGCTACCGGTAAGTAATTTTAAAACAAACTGTCTTACCTTAGCTGCTGCTCGCACTCAAAGATCTGATCAAATATATTATAAAATAAGCGCCTTCTAATTAAGACTGAGTTAAGGATAATTTTTTCTCCTTGCCGATTTTCACATTCCCAGGGAACAGTGAAGACTGGGTTATTGAAGGTATTCAAGGCTGAGCTGTACTGACCATTGCTAGACAACAGAGTCAGTGTTTATTGGGAACAGACAGGAAAAGGATGCTCAGACACAATCATATCAGCCAAGAGCATTCTCAATGTTGCAGCAGGCCTGAGGGGGCGATTGGCCAACTGATGATCCTACCTCCTGTGTTGTTCTCTCAATCCACTCCTCAATGCTTTTACAGAGGGAGAGAAAGACCACATTCAACCAGTAAGGCAATAAGACAGCGGGAGACCATTCTGACCCTCTAAGGAGTTAGACAGAAACGAGGTGATAGTATTCAGCCCTCCAGTACACACTACACAGCACAGGACGAGGCAATTCAAACTGCCTTCGGTGCTGAGCAATCACAGCAGGCTCCTGAATATAACAGGAAGTTGTGCTTCAAGATTAATATTGGTTTGCAGGTTGTTAAACAGATTTATATTAAGCTCTGAGGTACTCCATTAGTTAGTTATTTGGATGACCCGATGGATTGAAGCTATGTGAACTAATTTATCAAGATAGTCATTCAATGCTTTGTCAACTGGACGCTGGGAGTCAGCAATGGGATACAGACAGGGGTGGTTTAGTGCGAAAATCTTCAGCAGAAACTGTTTAATGTGGATTATGAGAGTGGGTGTTTTAGAAGAAGGATATAAAATCAGTAACTGTTTAAATGGTGAGAGATTTCAGAACTCAGTGACACACAAGGATTTGTGAGTACTTTTGTATGAATCATGTAAAGTTAGTCACCATGTGTAGCAAATGATTAGGATAGTAAATGGAATGATGCTGCTAAGAGTATCGGGTTTAATCGTAGGAATGTTTTACTGCATTAGTATCGGGCATCGTTGAGATCACGCCTGATGCAATGTAAATTGTTTTGAATCCTAAACTGACATAATGAAAGATTCAAACTGAGGAAGGACACCATTCAGACCCAAAATGTTAACTTTGATTTCTCTTCACAGAAGTTCCCATATCTGCTGAGATTTTCCAGGAAATTCTGTTTTTGTTCCTGATTTACAACAGGAAGTTGTGTGTAGAATTTTATATTGATTTTAAGGTTGAAAAACTGAAACCAGTGGAATGCTCCAGGGATCGGTTTATATCTGTTATCCAACGTGCTTTTGGTTTCTGGAAAAAAAAAGATTCATTACATTTAGAAACTTCCAAAGATACTTCACTTTATTGTTTCTGAGTTGAAGTCTTTTTTTATGAAAGGTATGCTTTTTAGATCTCAGTGTCAGTGCTCTTGCTACTGTACTAAACAAGATCTTGAAAACCGTGGATCAGGGAAATACCTGATGGACATTTCCTCTTGTTTGGGAGACTATCACAGCGCCAGAGACCCGGGTTCAATCCTGCCTCAGGCGACTGTCTGTGTGGAGTTTGCACGTTCTCCCCGTGTCTGCATGGGTTTCCTCCGGGTGCTCCGGTTTCCTCCCACAATCCAAAGATGTGCAGGTCAGGTGAATTGGCCATGCTAAATTGCCCGTAGTGTTAGGTAAGGGGTAAATGTAGGGGTACGGGTGGGTTACGCTTCGGCGGGTCGGTGTGGTCCTGCTGGGCCGAAGGGCCTGTTTCCACACTGTAATGTAATGTAATGTAATCTAATCTAATCTAAAACTAGGGAATTCATTTTAAGAATAAGTATTCACTTTGACACAGATATTGGAAAGTCATTAACCTTTTTTTATAAAAGGTAAAAGAATCATAGTCACAGAATCGAACATCATGGAACCACACCTTTTGTTCAACTAATACTACCAGCCTGAGTTTGGCCCATATCCATCCAAACCTTTCCTATGTTTGTACCAACCCAAACATCTTTTAAATGTTGTAACTGTACCTGCACCTGCCACTTCCTTTGAAAGTGCATTACACACACTAATATCTCTATTTAAGAACAAATTGCCCGCATGTACATATGAAATCCTTCTCTTCTCACTTTTTTCTCGCTGGTTTTGAATTCCTCCGTCCGAAGGAACAGAAACATGCCATTCACCTTATCAATATTCCTTATGATTTTATAATGTAACCCTTGGATTTTCTGCCCTCCAAGGAAATAAGATCCAATCCAATCTCTCCTTATACCCCAATCCCTCCGTTCTTAGTAACATTCCGGTAAATATATTTGAACTCTAACAAGTTTAATAATGCCCTTCCCCTGACTGTGTGATCAGAACTGGACCCAGGACTCCAAAAGAGGCCTTATCAATGCCCTGTACAAACTCAATATGAAATACCGACACCTATAGTGAAACGTCTGAGTGACGAAGGTAAACGTGCTAAATGCCTTCTAAGATACTTTTTCCACGTGTGACACAAAGTTCAAAGAATTATGTACCAAAATCCCTCGATCTCTATGGCCTGAAGTACTACCTTGGACCGTATAATTATTTGTTTTACGTCATGTACTTGTTTATTTTACCAAAATGCAGTTCCTCCCATTTAGTTTATCTAATCTCCATCTGTCACTCCTCAATCCATTGACCTAATTGCACAATGTCTCTTTGCAATCGGAGATAACTGTCTCACTGCCCAATATAACAGCAATTTTAGTGTTATCTGTAAATGTACCAATCATGCCATTGATATTATCATCCTAACCTTTTACATCAATGACAAACAAAAGTCCATCCAGTACTGATCCCGGTGGAACATTGCTTGTTATAAGCTTCCAGGCGAAAGCAAAATCCTCTATTCTGTCTCCTTCTGTAAAACCGAATTTACATCCAGTTGTCAAGTTTACCCGCAATCCCATGTGCTCTAACTTTATTAATTGGTCTACCATGCAGAACCTTATCAAAGGCTTTGCTAATGTTCATTTAAACAACATCTACCATTCTACTACAATCTTTCTGTTTACTTCATTTAAAACAAATTAAAATCATGTTTATAAGACATGATTCCTCTCATACAAAATCTTTCTGACCAACACAAATCAGCCCTTCTCTCTCCATGCATGTAAATCTTATCTTTCAGAATCTCTTCCAACAACTTACTCATCACCAATGTCAGGCACACGGTCTATCGTTTCCATGCTTTTCCTTCCGGCCTTTCTAAAGGCGCATCATTAGCCATCCTCCAGTCCTCCAGTACTTCACGTGTGTATAAATGATTCAACTATATCTGCTGGGTTCCCATAGTTTGAAAGAACAAAGAGCAAAGAAAAATAACGAAGAATATTTCAGCACAGGAGCAGACCCTTCATCCCTCCAAGCCTGTGCCGATCCAATTCTTCTATCAAAGCATATTTTCTAAGGATCTTTATTCCTTTGCTCCCTGCCAGTTCATATATTTGTCTAGATAGATCTTAAATGATGTTATAGTGTCCACCACTAACACCACTACTGGCAACGCGTTCCAGGCACTCCCACCCTCTGCATAATGAATTTACCACATATACCTCCCATCAACATATCCAATCTCACGTTGAACTCGTGGCCTCTAGAAATTCAGTACGCCACTCTGGGGGAAAAAATCTTCTTGCTATCCACCCTATCTATACTTCTCATGATTTTGTAGACCTCATTCAGATTCCCCCTCCCCAGCCTCTGTCTTTCTAATGAAAATAATCCTAATCTACTCAACTTCTCTTCATAGCTTGCACCCTCCATATCAGGTAATATCCTAGTAAACCTCTTCTGTACTCTCTCCAAATCATCCACATCGTTTTGGTAATGTGGGCGACCAGAAATGTACCAGATATAATGCTGAACCATAGTCTTATTGAACTGTAACAGGACCTGCCAAATCCTGTACCTCAATACCTAGTTCGATGAAGGAAATCATTTCATATGTTTTCCTGACAAATCTATTAACCTGCATTGCCACTTTCAGGGATCATAGGACTTGAACACCCAGAGATCTCTCTGTACATTAATTTTCCTCTGGACATTTCAACTTACTGTATAATTCGCTCTTGACTTGGATCTTCCAAAAAGCATGACCTCGCATTTGACAGGATTGAACTCCATTTGCAACTTCTCAGCCCAACTCTCGAACCTACATATCTTTCCTTCCACAACGCCCTGGCATACACATTATCCGGTCCCGGAAATTGATCAATCCTTCTGGTTTCTCAGACCTTGCACGCACAACAACACCCAAATCTCTCTGCGCTGGTCTTTTGTTTTCACAATCTTTCTCCATATAAATAATCGTTAGCTTTTTTATTATACCTTCTGAAGTGCTTGACCACACACTTTATTAAAATGAACTCTATCTTCCAATTACACAGTGCAGATTTCTTTCATCCTGATCACACCATGCATTCCAACCTATCTTTACCATCATCAAATATGCATTGATTGTATTCTGCACCTCCCGCGCCCCAACAAAAACAACTTTAATACAGACAGTAAGCAACTGGGAGTCCAAGGGCTGACATTTGTGGCACTCCACTTATTATGTCTCTCTGAACTCACACAGACATGTTCATCAAGACTCACTCCTTTGTGTCTTCACAAATGTTCAATCTCTGAACAATAACCCACAAGTTCCTACTTTGTGCAATATACTTATAAGATAGTACTTTACAAAATGCTTACCAAATCTAATTACACAATCTAAGGGTTCACTTTTATTATCACTGCTTCTCATTTTCAGATAACTCTATTGAGCCTCTTTGATTCCATTAAATTATTGTAAATCACACTATAATGGACACGAGCAGTTTCCTAATAATAGACATAAGGCGACCTGGCCTTTATTTTCCTGCTTTCTGCATTCCTACCTCCTTGAAGACAGGCATCACAGTAAGATCTTTGAATCCACTGAAATCCCCTTGGACTGTAGTGATATTTCAACAAATGCCAGGAATATGTCTGGAGCACATTGTTTCGAAATCCAGGAAACAGACCACTAGGTTTTGGTGGATAGTTCATCCACAACCATTTCCTTTATCAAAGGGGTTGTCCTGAAGATAAGGCCTGCGATCCTTTGGGATATTCTCTGTCGAAAAAGTGTCACAACTAATATAAAATAGCTATTTGAGTTATTTGAGAGTTTCCGTTTTTCCTGTGTGGAATCTCCCGATGTCAACTTCCAATTGTTCCAAAAAAGGTTTTAGCTTTTTTATTATTAGTATTTTTATTTCCACATGCAGCCTCGTGCTGTTTTTGTTTATACTTTGCAACAATTGACCTTCCTAAATCAATTGTCCCCAACTTTATTCGCTTTACGTCTTTCAGCTTGTGGGCTCTAAAAATGTAGTCCCACACCTCTGGTCTACCAGCAGTTTTCATCATTTGTGCGCCTTTGTTTTCATTGGGTACACACCCTGACTATATTTGCTAATCATGCAAAGTTTACCATTTCATCAATTCCTTTTTGATGTTTTTTTTTTTAAATTTGTTCACGAAATTAGGGAATCATTGGCTAGGTCAGCATTAGTTGCCGATCCCTAATTGCACAGAGGGCAGTTATGAGTCAACCACATTGCTATGGAACTGGAGTCACATGTAGGTCAGAGCAGGTAAGGATGGCAGATTCCTTCCCTAAAGGACTTCAGTGATCCAGAGAGGTTTGCCCAACAATTGACAATGGATTTATGGTCATCATGAGATTCTTAATTCGAGATTGTTTTTACTGAAATAAACTTTCAGCATCTGCCGTGGTAGGATTTGAACTCGGGTCCCAGAATGTTATCGGGGTCTATGGATTAACAATCTAGAGATAACACTTACAAGGCTATCGTCTCCCCAACATGTTTGATCATTGTGAAATGTTAATTTAAATATCTGTCAACGTTATCAACTGAAATTCCTTTCGGTCTGTTTTCCAGCTCATTGTTAGCAACAAGTGCTTAAGCTGTTGATTATAACATAAGAACTAGAAGCAGGAGTAGGCCGTCCAGCCCTTCAACCCTGCTCCATCATTCAATAAGATTATAGCTGACCTTTTTGTGGACTCAGCTCCACTTACTCAACCTCTCACTGTATCCGTTATTTTCTTCCATTTTTAGAAACAAATATACCTTACTTTAAAACAGTTTCCTGAATAGCGTCAATTACTTCACTGGGCAAAGAATTCCACAGATTAACAACCCTCTGGATGAAGACATTCTTTCTCAATTCAGACCTAAATCTGCTTCCTCTAGTCTTGCAGCTGTGCCCTCTTATCCTAGCTTCACATGTCTGTGAAAACATACAGTCTATTTCCATCTGATCCATTCCCTTCATTATTTTATATGTTTCTATAAGATTTCCCCCTCATTGTTCTGAATTCGAACTAATATAATCCCAATCTACTCAGTCTCTCCTCATAAATTAATCCTCCTCAACGCTGGACACACCCTCCTCTGCACCTCCTCCAGTGCCTGTACATCCTTTCTCAAGTCTGGAGACAAAATCTGCACACAGTACTGCAGATGTGATCTCACCAGCACCTTGTACAGCTGCAACATTACCTCTCTGCTTTTAAATTCAACTTCTTCAGCAATGAAGGAGAAAATTACATTTGCCTTCCTAACCACTTCTTGTACCTGCAGACCAAAAGTCTGTAATTCATGCCTGATTCTTCTCAAACCTCCGAGGGGTTTTCCCATTTGGTTCAAGTATGATCAGCTGACGATGACTAACATGGAGTTTCAATGGATTGACAGAGAATAATTGTGAAAGTAATGAGTCAAAGTTGCTGATATCCCTGTCTAACAGGGAGCTTCACGTGTGACGCATTGGGAAGTGAATGAAAATACAAGCAATGACACAGTACCATCAACTGTACAGGGGCTCAAATCATGGTCAAGGAGGGAAAAAGAGAGAAAAACATTCATTTTAAGCACAATTCTGGAAGGGAAAATAAAATTGAGGGATCTATGAGAAATGACTTGAGGAATGGTACTAATTGGAGATGTGATGCCAGAGAGAGACAGTGATAAGAATGAGAACTTTAAAATGAGATATTACCATGTCAGAAGCCACTGTAGTTCAACGATTATAGGGGTGATAAGTGAATTATACTTCGTGTGAGTTGATGGACAAGCAGCAGAGTTGAGGATAAACTGAGGTTCATAAAGAGTATGAAGTGAGACGCCAATGAGACGATTATTAAAATGGTTGAGACTGGAGCAGACCGAGACATGGATGAAGTTTTCAGAAGCAAAGTGCCTAAGGCAGGGATGCATATCGAGGCTGCAATAGAGCTGGGAAACGGGGAAAGTTTTGGTGACAGATAGGAAAATTAGGAAGAAACTCAATTCACTTTAAAATGGAATGCTGAGATTGTACACAAACATGTTCAGGCTCAGGTAAAAGCTGGGAGAAGAATAAAGTCAGTACATGTGGGAGATCACAGCAGAGTTTGATGATATGGGCTCCTGTGTTATAACAGAACAGTCAGTATTGATTAATGCAGGAATGATCCATGGAGCAGAAGGCAGAAATAGAAATGAATTTATAAAAAAAAGAGCATGCCACTAATTCTATCATTGATATGGTACTTAGAATAAATACTTCACAAATTAAACACTGTTACAGCCTCCAAAAGATTGATCACCAAAACAAAGGCATGGCCTGTGTAAGATACAGAGCACAGCTCCCTCATTGTCTGTGTACAGAGATGGGGGTGGGGGTGAGTGGTATTGAACATTTCAGTAAGGATGCTGGACCACAGTTATGCAGGAATTCGTGAGTTTACCTCTTGAATCCTATTTGCAGATTTGGTCAGTCGTTTGTGTAATTATGCAAATACCTTGTATGCTGCCAGACGAAGTTTACTCAATTGAAACTTTTGATATTCAGGCTATCTTTTGTGAAAAGGTGATAAGCTAGCCTAGTTTACATGAGTGTGCTCAGGAGAGTGGAATGAATTTATAAAGTACTGTATGATATTCACAATGTGCATATGAAAATGAGGATGTAAATTATTGGTGGCTCCACCTACAGTTTTAACATTGCTATTTATCTTTTGATATCATAGATGAGTTGTGTACGACGTTTTAAACACTATGTCAAAGAATGTACAAACGGAGGCAGCCGAACTGGGAACATGCCATTCAGCTCCTTGTGCTTACCCTGATTGAATAAGGTCACGCTGAGCTGATTATAATATTGAACCTGCATTCCCAACTAATCTGCAAATCTGTTCAACCCTTTCCTGACATGGAACCTATCTACTTCTGCCTTAAAAGGTGTTTAGGGTCTCTGCTTCCACTAAGTTTTCAGCTAGAGAAATCCAAAATAAAACCACCTGCAGAAAGGAAAGTTAATTGCTGTTTGGAATGGGTGAGCCCTCATGTTTAACAAATGAACTATACGTTTACATGCTATACGTAAGTCGAAGCATTCTATCCAAAGCTAATCTGTCAGGATCCAATAGAATGTTTATCAGACCTTAAGCTAACATAGTCTATTCAACAAATCAAGTCTGCTCCACAATTCATTACCATCTTGGCTGATTGATGATCATCAAATCCGCCTTCTTGCCTAATCCCCATAGCTCTTGATTCCCTCACTGCTTAGAAATCTGTTCACCGCCTGCTTTGATTAGACTTAGCGGTAGGGTTTCAACAGGCCTATCATTCAGTAACCCTCTGAGAGAGAAGGCACTCCTCACCTCCCTCATAAAGATATGCTCTCTTTGACTGAGGCTATACCCTCTGGTCCTGGACTCTCCCACAAATTGAGACGACCTTGTTGGGAATGAGCCTGTCAAGCCTACTAACAATCTGTTTTTGTTTTCATTGAGATATCCTCTCATTCTTTCAACCTCCAATGAGTTTTTCTCTAAGCTACTCAAGCTCACTCCATAAGAAAATACCTCAATTCTCAGGATTAATTCTGTGGAGCTTCTCCCATCTGCTACCAATAAGTCTGTTATCTCCTCTACATATTTCCTTAGAAAATTAGACCAGAACCGTTCACATTTTTGCACGTTCAGTCTGCATAGAAACGTGTTACATGTTTAGAATGATATTTATGCACCACCACGTTTGAAATAATTGCTAATAGTACTTTCGAATTTCCTGTAATTGCTGAATTGCATGCCAACTTTTTAACTGTCAAGCCGAGGGCTTGAACTTCCTGAGTCTTTTCTCTTTTAAATTAGATTCACTCTTCTATTTTACCTGAAAAAGTTAATCAGTACAAGCTTTCCAACGCTATATGTCAGATGCCAACTTTTTGTGCACTCACCTTATTTTTTTTCTATCTCATGATAAACTGCTGGCATCATCCTCACCACTTGCCTTCCCACTTCTGTTTGTGTTACTCACAGATATGGAGGTAGTACTTTCATTTCTATCACCCAATTCATTGTGCGGTTAATAATTCCGGCTCCAGCACTGATCCCTGTGGCACTGCACTGGTTAAAGCCCATTATCCCAAAAATAGTCCCGAGATGCTTCTCTTTCAGCGGATCCGCTCTGCAGACATGTTATACTCAATTAAACTATCAAGTGAGAGCAGGAATTAAACCCATTCTATTAGTATCGTTCTGTTTGATAGACTAGCTATCTCGGCAACTGAACTTGGCAACACCCAGTGGCTGATACAACTGAAACATTAACATCTACATTTATATTCAATGTTGCTCACAATAACTGATACAATTCTGTGACGTTGCCTCGTTACTTATTGTACCTGCATAAAACGTTTTGCAAATAAAGCAGAAGTGCACGCAGCAGATTGCATTGCTTTATATAACTCTGTCATCGCTCATCTTATTTTCTTTCTTCTATTGGACGATTTCGAAATTCCTCATCTCAGACATTTGCTTCATCTTGTTCATCTGACCTCCTCATTACTTTTGTCAAACCATAAAAATGTAATGGAGATGGATTATTTGTATAAATTTAAGGATGGGGGTGCATGTATTCATATTCCCGTTAAGAAGGGGATCAAGCATTTTTGAGGGGAGAGGAGAATGTTGGATACAAATCGGAAAGGAGTCAGTCATGATCTTGTTGAATGTCAGAACGCGAGGCGCCAAATAGCCTACATCAGCTTCTAATTTCTCTGCATATTCCTGTACAATTACTTTCCAGATGACCTCCTTTTCATCAATATTACCTAGAACATGACAGTACAGTATAGGCCCTTCGGCCTTCGATGATATGCCGACCCACAGAGCCAACTTCAAAAATCCATCTAACCTATACAGATTAAAAATGACAGGTAAACAACACCCAGCCCAAACCTCATACTATGATTTGTTTTTCTCCATGTTACAATACCAAGGCAGCAGGAAACTCTTACTAGTGCCAAAAAGGCATCAAACACCTGAATTCCTTTGTCTAAAGGGGGTGATGATCTCTACAGTGAAAACGTACCTCTGGCCAGATCCATGTAATGAAGGGAATTCTTATACCACACGGTAAGAATGCAGTTACCTTTAGCAGAGTGAAATGTAGACTGAGTATACTTTTTGAAATTTGGATCACTGTGTGAATTCAGGGCAAAGGAGGAGAGGTGTTTTCAATAAGGTTTACTCCAAGAAGGAAACTTTCCAGAATGAGATGTGAATGGAAGTTGTAAAACAGCGTGAATGGAGAGGCCGAGCCACACTGAGACCAGAGGAAAAGTGGCAGCACTAAATGCAGCCTGATGCTAGTGCAGGGAAGGTAGACTGGATCAAAGAGCTTAAGGTGATGTGGAGAGGGACCAGAATGTGAGAGATTATGCTTTGTAATTGGAGAGGGAGAACCTGGAATCAGGAAGGGGAGATAAGCAGGGAAGAGGATGGAACAGCAATGGCAGGGGTTTCTGGGATAATTCAGGAAGCACAGCTGAAATTCATGCCTAGCATCTGCCAGTAGTCCCTGAAATAAACATCCTAAATCTGGCCCGATATCAATGCTCATCAATTTGTGATTGAATTGCAACCTTAAGAGCTTTAGTCAACCATGGGTGGTTCATCTCTTCATCAAGTCCTTCTTTTTGAGCAGAAACAAATAATTGCTGAGCATTATATCCCATAATGAACGTCTGGGCATGTATGCCCACTGAACTTCCTCTGGGTTTCTATCCACATCACGCTTCTGACCAGATGTGAGTCAGAACTCCTCCATTTAATGTCTGGTTCTTTGCAATCATTCAGAGGGAACTTCTGAATGTGGCTGAACACATGATCAGCAGATGGTGACTCCTTTCTCCGTCTCTGACGATTCTGTTTGATGATGCCACATTCAAGTGAGCTGCCTCTGACGCGAGCGCTTTTCCTTCAAACCAGGAATCCCCTAACTACAGTGGAAAGGGCGTTATGCTGTGACTGACCTAGCTCCCACATTGCCGCCCCCACTGCACTCTCATTCACTTGTACTGTTTGAAATCAGTCTCCACACAGTTGGAGGCCGGCACGGTGGCTCAGTGGTTAGCACTGCTGCCTCAGAGCACCAGATATCCGGGTTCATTTAGAGCCTCGGGCGACTGTGTGGAGTTTGCACGTTCTCCCTGTGTCTGCGTGGGTTTCCTCCGGGTGCTCCATTTTCCTCACACAGTCCAAAGATGTGCACGGCAGGTGAATTGGCCACGCTAAATTGCCCATAGTGTTAGATCCATTAGAGCGAAATGGGTCTGGGCGGGCCACTCTTCAGAGGATCGGTATGGACTTGTTGGGCTGAATCTAATCTAATCTAAAAAATCCTGTCATTGCTGCTCACAATGCAGTATCCTTCACACCAGGGAGACAAAACAGAAACTGCTTTGAAGAACACTCCGATTCTGTCTGTAGGAATAACCCTGACCCTCTCATTGCTTCCCATTTCAATAACCTACCTTGCTCTCATGCTGACATTTCGGTCCTGAGCTGCTTCAATGTTCCAGTGAAGCACAACCCAAGCTCCAATAACATCTTACTTTACACTTTGGTACGTTACAGCCTGTAGGAGTTAATATTCAATTCGATAATGTCACAGCCTGAACCCATTATAACTGTTCTCCATTTTCATACATTCTCTCTCCTAGTCTGGCTATGACCTTGTGTGGTTGTATCCTCTTTATCTTGCACTCAATAGAGAGAACCCCTTTCCCCCAATTCGCATCTATCACATGAGCCTCTCGTTCACCACTGTTAAAAGCCTATTTATCTTTTGCCACACGCTCTTTTACGCGTCACCCACTCCCCCACCTCTGTCAAGGGATTAGAAATCCCATTTTCCAATAAATTTCAGTTCTGAAGAAGTGTCACACTGGACTTGAAACGCTAACTCGGTTTCTCTGTCTCTGCAGATTCTGCCAGACCTGCTGAGTTTTTCCAGGGTTGAATAGGCACAGCACAAATTTTCAAATAAACAAATAATTATGGATACTGGAGATAAAAATACAAACATTTCTGGAGAAACTGGACCTGAAAGATGAACTCTGCTTTCATTCCACAAGATGCTGCCAGACCTGCTTAGTTTCTTCAGCTATGTCTGTTTTTGAACTCGGTCCACAGATGTCTGTCAAAGTTGCTCAAAAGCTCTGTCCAATACTGAGCACTGGGTACCAGGGAAGTGAACAGTAACACCAGGTGCACAGATTCATTGGCTCTGAACGTGCATAAGGCTGCATCACGGGCACTGCAGAGCTGTTAATCATTGTCAGAGAGAGAAACAGAGGGAAACACATTCACTTTAAATATAGAAGATGTCATTTCGGGAATGGAAAAGATTTGCATGAATATGTTAAAGAATTTAAGCAATGTGACAAATTGGAAGCGTGACACCATGGAGAGATCCTAACAGAATGAGAATACGAAAATGGAAATGCCACCACAACAGAAACCAGGTTAGATCACTGAGTACAGTGCTGATGGGTGAATGGGTCTCGGTGTGAATTGGGGGACAGTCGGTAGAATTGAATTACAAATATTGCAGGTCAAACTGGCCATTCATGTGATGATGTAGATCACAGCAGCAGCAGCAGAATTGTGTTCAATCACAATCTGTAACTTTTTTCCCTGGGATAATCTCTAAATCTACCATTAACATCAAACTGATCCATGGTTCAGTAAGGAGCGTGGGTCAACATACCAGAGTCAGAACCATGTGTACCTAACCCTGATGACAAACCATTAAAGCTATGGTAAATGACCAGTTACATTCCAAATAGCAGAATTAACATCTGATAGAGAGGACGAAATTATCTAAAGACCAACAGATCAGATCTAAGCGTTGCAGTCCTGTCACATCCAATTATAAATGTCAATGGACTACTAAACAACTCACTGGAGGGGAGTACTCCACAAGTATCTCCATCCTAAATAATAGACTGATCTATACATCAGTGTATAAGATAAGGATATAGTGTCTGCACTGTCCTCAGCCAGGAGTGTTGAGTGATAATCCAATGGAAATGGGCCCTGACCCATTCCTGCAATAGGACTGAAGACTTGGGCTGCGCAACAGTCCGTGTCCCTCAGGAAGCTGTTTCATTCCAGCTACAACTCTGACATCTCCCTGGCAATGTGAAAAATTACTCAACTATATCCAGTCCGCTAAAAGGGAATAACTACAATCTGTCCAATTACCACCCCTTCAGTCCGATCACGATAGTCACATTAGTGGGAGTACTTTTTGACAGAGCTGTCAAGCAGCACAGGAATAACCAGCTCAGTGTGGTTTCTGATAGAACCCCATGTGGCGATGGTGCGGTTGTGGAAATGTCACTGGATTACTAATCCAGAACAGTCTAATGCTCTGGCAGCTGATGGAAGTTAAAGACAATTAATAAAATATCGAGATCTAAAATCTGGTGTCAGGAATAGTGACTTTGAAGCCAATATCAATTGTGATTACCATTTTCCTTCCCAAGTGTAGTTTCAGGAAGTGAGTCTCCCGTGCTTTCCTGGTCTCCCTAAACGTGACTCCAGATACACAGACATGTGATAAACCCTTCAATGGTCTCTGAAACTTCCAGGCAAGGCACTCAATTGTATCAAACTGCTCATCGTTCTTAAAGGATAAACCGGGACAGAACACCCAGTCTCAGCCTTGTTGTTGGAAATGGGAATGGGAAACACAGTCCTGACGTCCCCGCAGAGTCCTCCTTTCGAACGTCTGAGAGCTTGTGACACGACTTGCAGAGCTATCCCACAGACTGCACAGAAACATCGGGAAGGGAGGAGGTCATTCAATCCATTGAGCATCCCCCATTCTAGATAGTGGAGAAAATCTCCTCAGTGCGATTTGCCCCACACAGTGTTCATATCATTTAACATGTTTAAACGTCGGGATATATAAAATGGAAACTGCTGTAGTAGCTTTGGTCCATCAATTTTGATCCTCCCTTCAATATACAGGCAGTTCTCCGATAACGCATGTTTATTAAACACAACTTGTTTGCATCACAATTCGTGAATTGTGCATCCTCTTAAGAAAGCGAGCTCCCATTCATTGTAACGCAATTCCATCCCCAGCACCAGCTGATCAGCAAAACCCAGCCTCAGGATCCTCTGTCTGCAAAATGCACACTCAGTGTGTTCACTAAAGCAGGAATGCAATCTGCTCTGCAAACCTTGAAACTGAGACTGAAACTAGGAATTGTAGTCTACATTTAGACGGACCTTTATTTCAAACCGGAATTCCATGTCAGCATCATGTGGTCAGTCTGCTCACGCGCTTTCTGGCGAAGAGCTTGGTGAAAGGTACGTGGTGTAGTCCGTGACTTTAGGGTGAAAGTGCAACATTTACAGTATTATTTCATTACAATATATGATTTAAAGATTTTCTTAAACTATGCTCGTGTGTGTTAGATTAACTTAAATTTTTGGTTTTTACTGATTTATATTTTTTTTTGGGGGGGGGTTTGCCTGTTCCCCACTTTTTCCCATAGACCGCATTATTAATATTGCATGATTTTCTACAACATGGTGTTCCACAGGAATACAACTACCGTGTTTTTGAGAAAAACATGGAATGATATCTGATCCTCTATCTTCACACGATACTCCTGCTCTCTGTCTATCCCTTTAATTTCCAGAAATCTTCATTTATATTAAGTGTCTTGGCTTCCACAGCCTTATGTGTCAGAAAATTGACCAAGTTCAGCAGACTCTGAGTGAAGATATTTATTCTCATCTGAATGCAGAGTGGCCTGAATGTACCTCATGTTGTGGCCCCTTGTTCTTTGACGTCCCAGTCAGGGGAATTATCATCCCTGCTTCTGATCTGTCTCACCCTGTCAGAATTTTAGATATTTCACTGAGATAACCACTCATTTTCCTAAACTCCATGGAATACAGGCCCAGTCGCCTCAAACTCTGTTCGCACAACAAGCCAGTCTTCCCAGAGATCAGCCTGGTCACCCTTCACTGCTCTCCCTCAATGTCAGATTTGTCCTTTATTGGTAAGGAGAGCAAAACCGCACAAAATACTGCACAATGTTCGAGATGGGGTCCCACCAAGGGCCTGTACAGCTGCAGAAAGACATCCTTACTCCTATACTCAAATACTCCTGAAATGAAGGTCAATGGGCTATTTATTTTCCAAACTGCTTTCTGTTCCTGCAACATTGCTTGTAGTGACTGGTGTACAAAGAGATCCAAATCCTTTTCAATATTACAGCTACCCACTTGGTGGGACTGTGCACACTGGTCAGTGTGTCAGTGCCATTCCCAGTATTGACTTCTGGTTTCAGAACTCACAGTCGTGCATGGCCTTCACAGGTCGGCGCAGATGGAACCAAAAATGCAGCTTTAGTTCCTTTATAGATCAACATTTTTCAATCAATCCATTTTCAATTGATCAGCTGGCATTCTATTGTTCCCAACAAAGTGCACAACGTCACATCTCCCCCCATTGCTCTCCATCTGCCACGTAGTTGCCCAGTCACTCCAGTTGTCTCAATCACCTTGGAGCTTTTTGACATTCCGCTCACCCACTCACAATCCAACATCATTTAAATATTGCATTTGAGCCCCTCAACCAAAGATATGATGTGTATTGGGAATAGCTGGTCACAAACCCCGATCCTTGCTATATCCTCCAAGCCTTCCATTCTAAAAAATAGTTTTATTCCTACTCACTGTTTCCTGCCAGCTCTCCCATTCTAAAACCATGACCATATATTAGCCCCAGTCCCATAGGATTCAAATTTGCAAAACAGGCTTGGGGTTTTAGCAAAAATCTTTCTGAAAATCCAATCGTAAAGCATTGATAGCTTCTCCATAATTTTGCTAAAATTCACTTTCTCAAATATGATTCCCATTTCATAAATCTATGTTGACTTTGTCTATTCCCATTATGTTCTGTTGCAATACTTTCTCTCGAACTGTTTAGTTGCTAATTTCATTCTATTCTCTTTTTCTCACCAGACTAGATTTTCATGGTATTGCTGGGAAGCTTTTTTTTGCTTTAGTATCTTCTGCGAAGACAGAATGAAGTAGTTGCTTCATAGTTCTGCCATTTCCCTGTTCTCCATTCTCTATTATCTGGTTTCAGGCTGTACTGAGCTGCAATTGCTTTATCTTACCTTTCACATTGGCATATCTTTAGAAGCTATTACAGTTCACTCGTATAACTGATATACTCTTCGGAAAAGCATCAATTTCTGTCTTAAACATTTTAATGATGAGCATTCCATAATCGTACAATCACAGAAACACAGACTCCATATCGTTCGAAATACAGCACGATCTACATTAGTCCCACTTTCTGACATGAGGCCCCAGAACCAAGCATGTTATGAAACTGCAAAAACTCGTCCAAGTACATTGCATTGTTGTGGAGTTACCCGTAACAACCATTCTCTCTCTTCCGGACCCCAACATCTGGGTGACAAAATATCTTTAAGTTCTCTCTAAACCTCAAGCACTTCACTTGTTCCCTTGTTCTTGACTAAAAGGAACAGCTGCTGTCTATCCACTCTGTCCATGCCCCTCGTAATCTTGTCCTGAATCACGTCCCCTCAGCCTCCTCTGCTCCAAAGTAAACAACCGAGCTTATCCAGCCTCTCTCCATTGCTGATTCGCTCCATCCCAGGGAACATCCTGGTGAATCCCCACCAAACCCCATCCCCCTCATTGTAATGACATCCTTTCATAATGTGGTATCCTGAACTGCACACTGCATACCAACTTGCCCGAAACAAACTCCTGTATAACTCTTATAATCAATGTCTACGACACCTAAGCCTTTTTAGCTCGACTATTAACCTGTTCAGCCACATTCAGGGATGTGTGGAAAAGCACCCTCTGAGATTCCTAGTGTGCTGCCATTCATTGAGTCCTCCCCTGCCTGGTTCCTTCTCCCAAAGTGCATCAACTCATATTTATCAGCGTTATATTCCATCTGCCATCGATCTGCACTTCTGACCATTCCGTCTGTATCTTCCTGCAACATACGGCCTTCCCCCTCGCTGCCAACCACCCGGCCAATCTTTGTGTCCAACTCAAACTGATTTATCACACTATCCCCTACTCTCCCCTCCACATGCTCATCTCCAAAATTTATGATAACCATAAATGATAAGGTTAAAAATCACACAAAACCAGCTTACAGTCCAAAAGGTTGATTCACTAGTCCTCGCATTCGAAGCACTGCTTCTTCATCAGGTGGTTGTGCACTTTGAAAGCTTGTGCCTCCAATTAAACCTATTGAACTATAATCCTAGTGTTGTGTGATTTTTAACGTTGTCGACACCAATCCAACACCAGCTCCTCCGAATCACAAATATTTGCTTGGATCCCTTCCATTCAGCTAAAATGCTTGGAACACATTTACTACCTTCCATTTATCTACAATAGCTTCCAGTCTCTGCAGGATGTACAGGAAATTAAAACACAGTCATCGACTGTGCAAATAATACGTCCATTGGTGCCCTATTTCTGACATTTTGATACGAAGTAAATCTGTTTTGTCAGACTTAGCGATGCTCAATCTAGCTACATTTTCAAGCACTACCCTGTTACTGATATCAATTGTCTTTATGTCTTTAGTTCCATAAGCTCCATCTGATCACTTGGTTTTCGAGGTGATTTTCTGGATCTTCCTACATGAAGACAGATACAAAGTAGCTGGTTATTTTCTTGGCCATTTCCTTGATCTCCACAATAAACTCTCCTCTCCCGATTGCAAATTTCCACATTTGACATTGCTTTTCTTTTGTTCCCTTTGAATTATAGATAGTAGATTGTTGCAGTCTTTGTGTTCCTGTTTGTTAGCATTCATGTTCGCATTGTGATTTCCTTATCAGCTTCATGGCCCTCCTTTTCTGGATCATCAATTTCTGAGAATTCTCAGGTTTCCACAATTTCTGGAATTCTTCTGAAGTCACTTCCTATGATTAATATTATCTTTAATTTGTTACGTTAACCACCATTAAGTCACTTGCTCACTCTGTGGTGTTTTTAAATTCAAGAAAGAGACGTATTTTTGCGACTTTGCAGTACTTCTATAAATCTCCTGATCCGGACCAGATCTATTCAGGAACTCTGCAGGTAGCTAGAGAAGAAATTATGGGAGCCCTGGTTGGTACTTTTGTATCATCAGTAGCCAACGGGTGAGGTCCAGGAGGACTGGAGGATAATGAATACTGTGCCTTTATTCAAGGAGGGCTACAAAGTTAAACCTGGGAGCTATAGACGAGTAGAACTAACATCTGTACAGATAGTTACTTAAGAAGATTCTGAGAGATAAGATATGCAGAGGAAACTCGATTATCTGATTGAGATGGACGGAACACTAATTCATTCAGATAATTGATTATTCAGTTAATTGATCTACTCTGGGGCTTGTATTTTTATGTGAAGGCTGCTCTCCATTCAGGAAACAAGGCAAAAGTCCACTGCGTGCGAGACCCCAACCCGCGTCCGCTCGCACCCCGCTTTGTCCACTCCCACCCTGCCCCATCTATGCTCCGCCCAACCCGATCCCAGTCCACTCCCACCTCGCCCCCAACCCGCCCACAACCCCATCCACTCCCACCCTACGTCCCTGTCTGCCCCCACGCAACCCCAAACCGCCTGCTCCCACGTCCCTAGCCGCCCGCTCCCACCCCGTGCCACTGCCTGCCACCGCCCGCCCCACCCCTTTACGCTCCCACCCGAACCCCGCCCACACCAGCCCACAACCCTGTTCAATGCCATACCCGTCTGCCTCTGCCCGTTCTTAACCCTGCAACACGAACTTCGGTCCCCTAACCCTGCACGCCCAACCATCCCCACCCATCGTCCAAATCCCATCCACACACCCTCACGCCTCTAACCCTGCGCCCCCAACCCCGCATCCCCAACCATCCCCACCCATCTTCGGACTCCCGTCCTTGCCCCCATCCGCCCCTAGCCCTGTACCCCCAAACCGGTATCCTCAACCAGCTTCCCTGGGCCAGCCAGACTGTACACCAACAGGACAGCTGCTGCTGTCTTTGTGGGGTAAGTCTTCAAAAAGCACACACACACACACACACACACACACATATATACACACACACACGTTTTGACAAGTTCCACGTTTGCTGTGTGCAGGACAATGTCGGCGCAATTATCTGGGGAGAGGGGTTTAGGGTAAACCCCTGTGTAGAACTCCAGGGAAAGTGTGGGGTGAGAGAGAGAGAAGGCGGGAGCTCAGTCTTTTGGAGACGGTGCCTGGACGGTTCTTGACAGCATTTTAGTAAGACAAGTTTTTTTTTAATCATTGTTCCTACAAACAAAAGACGCAATTAGGGTTGAAAGGCATAATGTTTCTATCGGGACCTTGAGGTCCCCTTCGGATAATCCAAATTTCGGATAATTGATATTTGGATAATCGTGGTTCCTCTGTACATGCACTTGAAAGACAGGGTTTGATTAGCAGCAATCATCATGATTTTGTGCAAGAGAGATCATGGCTCTCAACCTTGTTACAGTACTTTGATGAAGTAACAAGGAACAGTGATGAGGGCAGAATGGTAAACATAGCCTATATGGATTTCAGTAAGGCCTTTGATAAGGTTACAGAAGATCAGCTACTCTGGAATGTTTGGTCGCCTGGAATCCAGGGGGAGCTGGTAAATTAGATACACATTTGGCTTGGTGGTAGGAAGCAGAGGGTAATGTAGGAAGAATGCTTGTCAGACTGGAGACCTGTGAATAGTGAAGTACCTCAGGGGTTGGTGCTGGGAACATTGTTTCTTTATATATATATATATATATATATATATATATATATATATATATGTATGTATGTATGTGTGTGTGTATATATATGTATGTATGTGTGTGTGTATATATATATATATGTGTGTGTGTGTGTATATATATATGTATGTGTGTGTATATATATATATATTTTTATATATATATGTGTGTGTGTGAGCGTGTGTGTGTGTGTACACTCTCATCCACATCATAGATGCATGTAATATGTTATATATATACGACAACACTAAAATAGGCAGCATCATGAAGAGTGAGGAAGGTTATTAGGAATTTCAGAAACTTCAGCAGTACCTTGATCAGCTGGAGAAGTGGACTGAGAAATGGAAAATTCAGTTTAATACAGATCAGTGTAAGTTCTTGCATTTTAGAAAGTTGAGTCAAGGTTGGAGTTTCATGGTGAATGATTGGGCCTTAAGGAGTTTAGTGGAGCAGAGGGACCTTGGAGATCAGATGCACGGTGCTCTGAAAGCTGATTCACAGGTAGGCAGGGCAGTGAAGAAGGCTTTTGGCACACTGGCCTTCATCAGTCAGAGCACTGAGTATCGAAGTTGAGGAGTTACATCGCAGTTATACAGGACGCTGGTGAGGCATTATTTGAAGCGTCATTGTCAGTTTTGTTCAGTTTGCTATAGGAAGGATGTTATTAAACTGGAAAGAGTGCAGAAGAAATTTACAAGGACGTTGCTAAGGTCTTAATGGTCTAAGTTTTAGGGAGAGGTTGGACAAGCTAGGACTTTTTACTTTAGAGTATATGAGACTGATAGAGATCTTATAGACGCTTAAAAGGTCACAGGAGGCATGGATAGAGTGAATGCACCCAGTCTTTTCTTCCCAGGATTGGACAGCAATGACGGAATAGAGGGCATCATTTTATGGTCGGGGGTAAGAATAAAATGGAAACTGACGAGCAATGATTTTTACACACATCTTGGTATGCATATGGAATGAGCTGTTAGGGGAAGTGGTTGAGGTGGATACATTAACAACATTTAAAAGGCATTTGGACAAATACACGGATAGGAAAGGATTAGAAGGATACAGGGAAATGGCAGGGAAATGGGTTTGTGTGAATGGACATTTTGTTCAGAATGGACCACTTTGAGCTGAAGGACCTGTGTCCGTGCTCTAGGAATCTATGAGTTGAATAACCATTGCTTGTCTCCCACTGAATGTTATGTTGTACTTTCCCAATTTACTGGAGCGAGCTTGATCTCTACCCTCCAGGCTTCCATGATGCTTGGCCAGAATGTTCACACATTTGATATTGCATGCGGACGCCATGTAAAATGCACCTTATTAACGTCACTATTCCTCAAAAGCTGCTTCAGAGTAAGGTTAGTAATTAGTCTTTCTTACCACACAACACCAACTCCAAAATAACCTGCTCTCTAGTTTGGTTCACAACATACACTTCAACCCCCCTCATATACACTTACGGAATTTATTTTTCACAGCATGTGCAGTCACTTAGTTAAGCAGTTTAGAAACAGCTTGAGACCATCCAATAAGACTGCAGAATTCACAATACTTGCATGTGTAATTTCCAGAGCACATGATGATCAGATTTTCTGCTACTGTTTTGGTTTCGATATATAAAACACCAATGTTTGTTTTTCCTTGCTATTTGTAAGCTCTACCTAAAATGATTCTGTGAAAGCTGAGTGACATGGTCTGTGTCGTTATTAATGATAGTCATGGATAAGACATTCGGGAGGCTCACCTCGATGCTGGGATGGCCGAGATCGGTTCCAGCTGGGAGCAACGAGGCAGTGATGGAAGAGTATTGGCCCAGCGGCAAAGATGGCACCCGAGGATCAGCAATTTCGATGTTGGTGGTCTCTGGTGTCGATGGTAATGAAGCTGGTGTCCGGTGATGGGGGATGCAGGTGTCACCGATAGTAAGGAGCCGACTCAGGACCCATGGATTTTCTTCTAGTTATACCTTTCTTTTTTTCAGTATTAAAATTATTTATAATGGTGCCAGTTTGATGCAGAAATGTCTTGTATTTACCTTGTAAAATACACCTGAGAGAAAACTCAAAATCGATATCAAAATATTCCACTCTTTGTTTCCTGCCAGCTATGCCGTGCTAAGGCCATGTCCATACATTAGCACCAGTTCCATAAGATGTGATGTGCACACTAGTTTTGGAACTTTACTGAAAAACTTTCCAAAACTTCAAATACATTACATCCATTGCTTCACCATAATTAACTAACCAGCCAGTATCTCAAATATGATTCCCATTTCATAAATTTATGCTGACATTGTCTATGTTCATTACTTTCAATCCCAATATTTTCTACAAAACCATATATTTACTAATTTTATTCTTTTTTTTTCACCTGACTTGGGTTTCCTAGCTGTGCTGGGAGTTTTTTTATTGTTTTTTTGAATTTTTTTTCTGTGAAGACAGAATTGAAGTACTTGCTTTACAGTTCCACCATTTCACCGTTTTCCATTCTCCATTCTCTGGTTTCAAATTGCAATAAGCTGCTATTTTTCGATTACTTTCACAATAACATACTTTTGGAAGCTATTGCAATTGAGTTGTATAACCTTTATTAATACGTGTTTTCAGAACCCAGCAATTTCTGCCTTAGGCTGCTCAATGACTACCCTTCCACAATCATACAATCAGAGAAGAAGATATTCTGCACCATCAGAAATACAGCACGATATACATTATTCCCACATTCCTACATGCAGCCTGTAGGGGGAATATTATTAGACTCTGATGCTGGCCCATGTACTTCTTAACGGTTGTGAGGTGACCCACGACAACACCCCTCTCTGGGAGTGCATTGCAGACCACAACACTCTCTGAGTGAAAAAAACAATTGTCAAATTCTCTCTAAACCACAAAGCCTTCACTTTAAACATCTTATCCCTTGTTCTTGGCCTTTTGACGAAAAGGAACAGCTGTTGTCTGTCCACCTTGTCCATGTCTCTTGTAATCTTATCCTTCTGAATCACGTCCCCTTCAGCCCTGTCTATTCCAAAGTAAACAACCCGAGCTTATCCAATCTCTCTTCATCCCTGATAAGCTCCATCCCATGAAACGTCTTGGCGAATCTCCTCTTTACCCCCTCCAGAGCAATCACATTCTTACTGTAATGTAGCTCACAGAACTCCACGCAGCATTCTATCTATGGCCTAACCAATGGCGTGTTTAGACCATATTATGTACGCCATGATGAATAAACAAAATGCCTACAGTCCCATGTGCTTTCTTAACTAGCTTATTATCCTGTCCAATCACAGTCAGAGATGTGTGGAGAAGTACCCTCTGAGCTTCCTAGTGTGCTGCCATTCATTGAATATTCCCCTGTATGGCTCCTTCTTCCAAAGTGCATCATCTCATATTTATCAGGGCTATATTCCATCTGCCATTGATCTGCCCATCTGACCATTCCATTTGTATCTTCCTGGAAAATAAGGCCTTCCTCCAAACTGTCACCACCTGGCTAATAGTTGTGTCAAACACAAACTTACCTATCACACGCCTCAATTCTCCCCTCACACGACCCCTCCACAGTCACATCTACAACATTTATTGTGGTCAGATTTGACTTAAACATTTGGTCAGGTCATTTCCTATCTTTTCTGAAACATTATCCAGTGATGCAACTTATGTGGATTTACATCATCCCAATTTGCATCTTAGTTGAGGGCTCTCAATGCATCTTCTCGAATTCTATACCTGTATCCTCCATCTCCCAGGTAAAACAGATAGGAAGCACTCATGTAATAATCCATCAATGTTCCCCAGCTTCACATACTGATTGCACCTTGGATTCTAATTGGCTCTAACTGTTCCCTGCTTATTCTGTTCTACTTGCTGTTTTTTTGTAGAGTGTATTGGAATTCTCTTTAACCTTGCCTGCTGCACTTCTTCAAGCACCTGTATTATTAAGTCTCCTGTGTGTGAATTTTCTAAGTTTCCCTGAGATCACCTCTCATACTTTGAAACAGTACAGAACACAGGTATCATCTCATCCTCACTCCATGCAGCCTGTGCAGAACGCCTTTACTTCTATGTTCCCATTCCCTTTAAATGAAGGCCAACTTCACATTTACCTTTCCATTTCCAAATGTCCATCCAGAACGGCTTTGGTTTAATATTATTTACTACTCACTGTCTGAGCTCTTAAACCTGAATATCTAACTATATCACACCTACTGGTTTTCCATTGTCTCTGTCTACAAAAATCAGCTTCAAACCATTTAAAATAAAGTCATTAAAGATGATTTCTTTTCGGGGGAAATCCAAGATATTAGCGACCCAGTAGGTTTGCCCTGCTCATCTTTACGGCAGAACCCAGACAAAGTGGTGCATTCACCTTCTCTTTCTTACCCATTGTGGTAAAAATACTGATCCCCTGTATTGCTGTATGTCAGTTGAAGTGAGTAAGGAAAATGACTAAGGGTAAAGGACCACGTGGATCGCAACTAGCAGGCACTGCCCTGCAGCAACGAATACGCCTGCGGCCGTGGCGTCGGCCTCTGCGAGCCCACCAGGGGACTTACAATGAGAGCAGAGCTTGGTCATGGAGTAAGTAAACCTCCGAGATAAGGTTGATTCAGAGATGGAGGACACCCAGACCATGCTGGAACCGATCTCGGCCATGCTGCAGAAGCATGACTAGGAGATCCAGCGTCTCAGACACATGTCATGGAGGTGGAGCAGTGGACTGTGTCCTCTGAAACTGCAGTGGAATCTTCAGCAGGTCGGGTCCAGGCCTTGGGATGGCGGGTACCGGGCGTGGAGGAGCAGATCAACTTTGAAAATCGAGGCCATCATAAGAATATCTGCCTTGTCGGGCTGGCGGGACGGGAAGAAGAAGGCAGCCCGTCAGTTTCTGGAGTAATGGCTTCGGTAGTTTTTGAAGCTGGAATTCGAGGCGGGCCGGGTGCAGGTCGAGCAGGCCCACCAGATCGCAGTGCACAAGCCCGGGTGAGACCAGCACCCCCGCCCAGCCCTTGTGCAACTCCAGCATTATGGAGAGAAACAAATGGTTCTCCAGCACTGGGGAAGGATCCATAGGCTTTAATATCCAAATGATCACGCATTATGTTTTTCCAGGATCTTTCTACGGCCATGATCCACAAGAGGCAGGCATTTAATAAGGTAAAAAGGAGGCTGAAGGAATTGAATATTCAGTATACTGTAAGATACCCGACAGTATTACGTTTCAACTACGGAGGGTCCATGTTTAATTTTGACTCACGAGAAAATGCAAAGGATTTCCTGTACACTTTAAGATAGATTGGCTGGCTCAAATAATATGAACAATCATGTTCTCTTTGTTTCCTCTGTGGTTTCCCTCGTTTACGTATTTTTGTTTTTTTTTTATTTGTGGGGGTCCCATTCATTTCTTTTTCTCTCTTTTCTCCTTTCTTCCTTCCCTCCCATTAACCTTTTTTTCTACAATTTCCTTTTCGTTTCTCTCTCTTAGTACGGAATAGGGGTAGTGTTCAGGGGGTGGGGAGGTTGGGGAGGGTTACATTTTTTTTCATCAGGACTGCCTTGGATATGGATGGGACGGGTTGAGTGCCCACTTTTAATTTTCTTATTGTAAGACACATGTAACTTTTTAAAGTTTGTTTTGTCTGGGTTGGCGAGCAGCTTCAGCTAGTAGGAGCCAAGGGGGATTAGTGGGTAGTATGAGCACTCCCTGTGGGGAAGGAGGGAGTATCACCTCTTATTTGTGTTATATGTTGGTTCATTGTACAAAGAGTTGTTAGGAGTTTTGAGTTGGTAGTTTTTGCAGTTGTATTTTCAAGTTTATACGAACTGTTTACCACTTTATCGGAGTGCGCAATAAAAGAGGTCCTTCCTCACAGGGGGATCACGGGCTGTTTCGGATGGCTATGGCTAACCGCTCGTTTAAATAGTGTACCTGGAACATTAAACGGGAGTCATTCACCAATTGATGGCTTTCAGGCCTTAGAAAGGGAAGGGTCGATGTAGCCTTGGTGCCAGAAAAAAAAAGACATCTAACCGATAAGGAACATTTAAAGTTACAAAAGAGAGTGTTTGACTGGGTGTTATTTTCATCCTTTAATTCAAAATGTAGAGGAGTAACTTTTCTCATTCAGAAGAACCTTCTAGATCAGTTTTTTGGCCAAATTAATGACGAATGTCACCTGTTCCTGATCCATAAAGCTTTAATACAGACAGGAATATGGGAGAGAGTCATAGAGTCATAGAGATGTTCAGCATGGAAACAGACTCTTCGGTCCAACCCATCCATGCCGACCAAATATCCCAACCCAATCTAGTCCCACCTGCCAGCACCCAGCCCATATCCCTGCAAACTCTTCCTTTTCATATTCCCATCCAAATGTCTCTTAAATTTTGCAATTGTACCAGCCTCCATCACTTCGTTTGGTAGCTCATTCCATACACGTATCACCCTTGAAAGGTTGCCTCGCAGGTCTCTTTTATATCTTTCCCCTCTCACACTAAACCTATGCCCTCTAGTTCTGGACTCCCCGATCCCAGGGAAAAGACTTTGCCTGTTTACCCTATCCATGACCCTCATAATTTTGTGTAACTCTCTAAGGTCTCCTTGCAGCCTCCGATGCTCCAGAGAAAACAGCCCCGGCCTGTTCAGACTCTCCCTATAGCTGAAACCCTCCAACCCTGGCAACATCCTTGTAAATATTTTCTGAACCCTTTCAGGTTTCACAACATCTTTCCGATAGGAAGGAGACCAGAATTACACGCAATATTCCAAGAGTGACGCAACCATTGGCCTGTACAGCCGCAACATGACCTCCCAACTCCTGTACTCGGTACTCTGACCAATAAAGAAAAGCATACCAAACGCCTTATTCACTATCTTATCTACCTGCGACTCCACTTTCAAGGAGCTATGAACCTGCAGTCCAAGGTATCTTTGTTCAGCAACACTTCCTAGGACCTTACCATTAAGTGTACTCGTGCTGCTAAGATTTGCTTTCCCAAAATGCAGCACCTCGCATATATCAGAATTAAACTCCATCTGCCACTTCTCAGCCCATTGGCCCAACTTGTCCAGATCCTGTTGGAAACTGAGGAAACCCTCTTTGCTGTCCACTACACCTCCAATTTTGGTGTCATCTGCAAACTTACTAAATGTTAATTTTATGCTCGCATCCAAATCATTTATGAAAATGCCAAAAAGTAGAAAGCCCAGCATTGATCTTTGTGGCACTACACTGGTCAGAGGCCTCCATTCTGAAAAACAACCCTCCCCCACCACACTCTCTCTTCTGCCTTTGAGCCAGTTCTGTATCCAAATGGCTAGTTCCCTCTGTATTCCATGACATCTAACCTTGCTAATCAGTCTCGCATGGGAAACCTTGTCGAGCGCCTTAATGAAGTCCATATCGATCACATCTACTGCTCTGCCCTCATCTATCTTCTTTGTTACTTCTTCTAAAAACTCAATCAAGTTTGTGAGGCATGTTTTCCCACGCACAAAGCCATGTTGACTATCCCGAATCAGTCCTTGCCTTTCCAAATACATGTACATCCTGTCCCTCAGGATTCGCACCGCCGAGGTCAGGCTCACCAGTGCATAGTTCCCTGGTTTGTGTTTACCGCCCTTTTTACACAGTGGCACCACGCTTGCCAACCTCCAGTCTTTCGGCACCTCACGTGCGACTATTGATGATACATATATCTCAGCAAGAGGCCCAGCAATCACTTCTCGAGCTTCCCAAAGAGTTCTCGGGTACACCTAATCAGGTCCTGGGGATTTCTCCAACTTTACCCGTTTCAAGACGTCCAGCACTTCCTCCTCTGTAATCTGGACATTTTGCAAGATATCACCATCTATTTCCCTACAGTCTATATCTTCCATATCCTTTTCCACAGTCAATACTGAAGCATTTAGTATCTCCCCCAATTTCTTCAGCTCCACACAAAGGCCGCTTGCTGATCTTTGAGGGGCCCTATTCTCTCCCTAGTTATCCTTTTGTCCTCAATATATTTGTAAAACCCCTTTGCATTCTCCTTAATTATATTTGCAAAAGCTATCTCATGTCCTCTTTTTGCCCTCCTGATTTCCCTCTTAATTATGCTCCTACTCCCTTTATACTGTTCTAAGGATTCACTCGATCTATCCTGTCTACACCTGACATATGCTTCCTTCTTTTTAACCAAACCATCAATTTCTTTAGTTATCCAGCATTCCCTATATCTACCAGCCATTCCTTTCACCTTGACAGGAATATACTTTCTCTGGATCCTTGTTGTCTCATTTCTGAAGGCTTCCCATTTTCCAGCCATCCCTTTACCTGCGAAAATCTGCCTGTAATCAGCTTTCGAAAGTTCTTGCTTAATACCGTCAAAATTGGCCTTTCTCCAATTTAGAACTTCAATTTGTAGATCTGGTCTATCCTTTTCCATCACTATTTTAAAACGAATAGAATTATGGTCGCTGGCCCCAAAGTTCTCTCCCACTGACACCTCAGTCACCTGCTCTGCCTTATTTCCAAAGAGTAGGTGAAGTTTTGCACCTTATCTAGTAGGTACATCCACATATTGAATCGGAAAATTGTCTCGTACGCACTTAAGAAATTCCTCTCCATCTAAACCTTTAACACATTGCAAGTCCCAGTCTATGTTTGGTAAGTTAAAAATCCCATACCATACCCCACTATTATTCTTACAGATAGCTGAGATCTCCTTACAAATTTGTTTCTCAATTTCCCTCCGACTATTGGTGGTGGTGGTGGGGGGGGGGGTCTATAATACAATCCCAATAAGCTGATAATCTCTTTCTTATTTCTCAGTTCCACCCAAATAATGTCCCTGGATGTATTTCCAGGAATACCGTCCCTTGGCACAGCTATAATGCTATCCCTTGTCAAAAATGCCACTCCCCCTTCTCTTTTGCCTCTCTTTCTATCCTTCCTGGAACATCAATCTGCCAGTCCTGCCCATCCCTGAGCCATGTTTCTGGAATTGCTATGATATCCCAGTCCCATGTTCCTAACCATGCCCTGAGTTCATCTGCCTTCCCTGTTAGGCTCCTTGCATTGAATACATGCAGTTTAATTTATCAGTCCTATCTTGTCCCTGCCTGCCTTGACTGTTTGACTGACTTCTGATCTCAACTGTACCAGTATCAGATTTATCTCTTTCCTCACTATCTCCGTGGGTACCACATCCCCAACTTACTAGTTTAAATCCTCCCGAGCAGTTCGAGCAAATTTCCCTGTCGAAAAATTATACCCCTTCCAATTTAAGTGCTATCCGTCCTTCTTGTAAAGGTCACATCTACCCCAAAGGACAGTCCAATGATCCAAAAATGTGAGTCCTTCTCCCATGCACCAGCTCCTCAGCCATGCATTCATCTTCTCTACCCTTCTGTTCCTACCCTCAATAGCTTGTAGCACTGGGAGTAATCCAGATATTACTACCCTTGAGGACTTCTTTTTAAATTTATGCCCAACTCTCTGTAATCCCCCCTCAGAATCTCAACCTTTTCCCTTCCTATATCGTTGGTTCCAATACGGACAATGACCTCTTGCTGAACCCTCTCCCCGGTGAGAACATTCTGCACCCTCTCTGAGACATCCTTGATTCTGGCACCAGGGAAACAACACTCCATTCTGTTTTACCTCTGCTTGCCACAGAAATGTCTGTCTGTACCTCGGACTACAGAATCCCCTAACACAATTGATCTCTTGGAAGCCGATGTACCCCTCATTGCATTAGAGCCAGTCTCAATACCATAAACTTGGCTGTTCGTTCTACGTTCCCCTGAGAATCCATGACCCCCTACATTTTCCAAAATAGCATACCTGTTTGAAATGGGTACATCCACAAAAGACTCCTGCTCTAGGTGCCTACCTCTCTTACCCTTCTTGGAGCTAACTCATCTATGTGACTGTATCTGAGACTTTCCCCCTTCCTGTAATTGCCATCCATCACGTACTGTTGCTGTTGCAAATTCTTCATCGCTTCTAATTGTCTATCCAACCGATCCATTTAATCTGATAATGTTCGCATCCAACAGCATTTATGGCAGATATAATCCGCAATAACCCTTAAACTCTCTTTAAACTCCCACACCTGACAAGAAGTACATATCACTGCAAAGGCCATTTTTGCTCCTTCACAATTTACAGACACAGAAAATAACATCGTCTTATTCCTCTACAAAACACTGCACCAGGTTAAATTAATAGCTATGGCTTTTATTTTAAGTTTAATCAAGAGACGTATCTCCAAAAACATATAATCCAGAAAGAATCCACTATACTCACTACTGCAGCCTTTCTATTGGACAGAATAAAAACAACGATTAATTGATCTGATTCTGTGTTGTGAACTTCGCACAAACATGTTTCTCCAAGATTAGTTGTGAAATTCACTGTTTGTTAGTTTTTGCAGACGCACTCCGATGTCCAGCGATACATTAATTCGAAAACTGCAAAGGCAGTAATTGTGCAGGTTCTCTCTCTCTCTCTCTCTCTCCCGTCCCCCCCAGCACTGTCCTCACCATGTGCTTCTTCTGTCTGTTCTTCCCGCTTTTGAAACTGCTGTTGCTTTGACATTGTTTTTTTCCCCCCAAAGTTCCAAAACAATACAACAGCATATAAAACAGTAATTGCTGCTCCTGGAATTCGAGGAAATCCCCTCCAGCATCTAAAATACCTCAAAGAAGGAGCAGCTCTTACAGCCAGAAAATTGTCCCGTCCTCCATCTTGCCCTTGGTACACCTTTCAAGCTAACGGATGCACTCTCCAGGTTGATGGCCCTTGGGGGGTGTCATACAATTTTAGGGGGAGACTTTAACCGATATATGGATCCCAAGGTGGATAGTGTCTTACGGGTTCTCGACGGTATTTCCCTGCAATCCAGGCAGCTGGTGGATCTAAACAGGGATCTGGGCTTGATGGATGTGTGGAGATTGTTCACCCTTCTGGTAGGGACTTCACCTTTTTACCTAACCCACATAAGTGCCAAACTATGTTTTTGCCCCAATGGCCTTTTTGAATTCTGTGCTGTCCTGTAGAATTGGAAACATAGCCATTTCTGATCATGCCACAGTGTACATGGAGGTTTAGGATGGTGGCAATGGGACAGGCTCGCAGTAGTGGTGCATGGATACCTTCCTCCTGAAGGATAGCTAGTCATAGAGTTGTAGAGATGTATAGCATGGAAACAGACCCTTCAGTCAAACCCATAAATGCCGAGCAGATATCCCAACCCAATCTAGTCCCACCTCCCAGCATCCAGCACATATCTCTCCAAACGCTTCCTATTCATATATCCATCCAAATGCCTCTTAAATGTTGTAATTGTACCAGCCTCCACCACATCCTCTGGCAGATCATTCCATATACGTACCACCCTCTGTGTGAAACAGTTGATCCTTGGGTTTCGTTTATATCTTTCCACTCTCACCATAAACCTATGCTCTCTAGTGCTGGACTCCCCGACCCAAGGGAAAAGACTTAATCTATTTCTCCTATCCATGCCCCCCATAATTTTGTAAACGTCTATAAGGTCACCCTCAGGCTACAGGGAAAATAGCCCCAGCCTGTTCAGTCTCTCCCTGTAGCTGAAATCCTCCAACCTTGGAAAGATCCTTGTAAATCTTTTCTGAACCCTTTCAAGTTTCACAACATCTTTCCGATAGGAAGGAGACCAGAATTGCACGTAATATGCCAACAGTGGCCTAACCAATGTCCTGTACAGCCGCAACATGACCTCCCAACTACTGTACTCAATACTCTGACCAATAAAGGAAAGCATACCAAGCGCCTTTCTCACTATCGTATCTACCTGCGACTCCACTTTCAAGGAGCTATGAACCTGCACTCCAAGGTCTCTTTGTCCAGCAACACTCCCTTGCACCTTACCATTAAGTGTATAAGTCCTGCGAAGATTTGCTTTCTTATTGAATATTTTTCATGGGATTTAAACATTTTTGTACATCAATTTGGACGGCCAGTAATCCGACGGTGCTTTGGGATACTGCCAAGGTCTATGCAAGGGGTTTGATTATTTCTTACTCGGCGACTCGGAAGCGGTAGAATGGAGAGCAGCAGTTGACAGAGCGCATTTTGACAGACCGTCTGTAACTAAGTTGCAGCAGATTACAATGCTCCGGGCTGCGCTGAACGCTTCAGTCACCCAGACAGCAAAAAGAGCGACCTCATTTCCGAAACAGAGGGTATTCGAGTATTGTGATAACCCGGGTAGATATCTGGCATACTTGGCCAGAAAGAAGAGTGCCCCCAGTCTCTCACATCCATTAGCGCGTGTGCTGTTAAAATCATCTGCGATCCCAGAAAGATTAATCCAGCATTCATGAAGTTCTTTTCTGGGCTCTTCCAGTCAGAGGGCTGTAAGGACAGAATGGCGACAATGAAGCCCTTTTTTAGTACCCTGGACCTCCCAGATGTAAATTCAGAGCAGGCGTCTCTTTCGAATTCCCCTCTGACAAGCCAAAAGATACAGGAGGCGGTGAGGCAGCTCGAGAGTGGTAAAGCACCGGGCCTAGATGGATTTTAGAGTGAGATTTAAAAGGAGTTCGTAGACATGCTGACTGGGCCAATGTTGGATATGTACAATTCTTCATACAGTCAGGCCTGCCTCCCATCCTCTCCGAGAGAAGGAAATATTTGACTTATTCTCCCGAAGATTGCACTTCATAAAGGCCTTTATCCTTATTAAATGTGGACTTTCATATTTTGGTGAAAATGCTGGCGTTGAAGCTGGAGAAGTTATTGCCCTTCATTGTGAAATAGGACCAGACAGGTTTTATTAGGAGTCACAGGTCATCTAATAATAATAGGAGAGTGCTAATATGGTTCACGTGTGCCAGCAAGGGTCAATTCCAGGCTTGGTAGTGGATGCAGAGAAAATATTTGACCGGGTGGAGTGGCCGTACCTCTATTATGTCCTGGAATAGTTTGACCTTGGAAAGGCTTTTGCCAGGTGGGTGACAGTATTATCTAGTCACTCATGGTATAAGGTCTGAAAATTTTAGCAATGGCAGAGTCAGCCGTCAAGGGTGTTCTCTTTCACCGTTACTATTTACATTGGTGATTGAGCCGTTGGCAGAACCCATCCGGAGGGACCACGATATTACTGCCCTGGAAATAGGATCAAGAAGGCAAAAGTTCACACTTTATGCAGATGGCGTTCTTCTCTTTCTAACTAACTCGATGATATCTGTGCCCCAAGTGATTAATGTATTTGGATCTTTCTTGGGGTATAAAACCAACTTTATGAAGTCGGAGACCATGCCTGTCTGGGTATTATTAGAGTACCTGATCTTGGAGGTGGAATCCGATTCCCTTTCAGATGGTCAGAGGGAGGTTTCTTGTATTTAGGCATTTATATCACCCCAGCCTTCAATCAATTAGATAAAGCTATCTTCCGGCAGTTGCTCGAGAACATAAGGCAGGACCTTCAGCACCTTCTATATCCTGGTTGGGTAGAATATCTCCGGTCAAAATGAATGTGTTCCTCCGTTTATTATATCCCAGGCAAATGCACCTTTTGATACTGCCCAGTCAGCCTATACGGAGCTTTACAGTCGGTTTGGATGTTTTATTTAACATCACAGGCGGCCTCTTATGGAGCTCACCCAATTGCAGTTGAGTGATGTGGATTTTACATACTTTAACAAATACCAATTGAGTTCCCTCCTAGCCAATTTGGTTGATTTGATTTGCTAAGACCTGCGGTCAATGTGGTTGGACATCGATGTCTCCCAGACAAAATGTCGCCTCATTAATCTGTTGTTCATAGACAAGATACGGACTGTTATGGACCATTGCAGAAATCCAATTGTCCTTAACACTGTTAAAGCATGGAGAATGATGCATTATTGTGAGGGCAATTTACAAAAAAATACACTTCCCCTTTTACTCCCATTGTAGGATTGATGGATTCTGGCTTTTGGCTCTGGGAGTCCAGAGGAGTTTCCTGTTTGGGAGACTTAATTGACAGGGTGGGCGTGACGTCTTTCGAGCAACTGACAGACATATGAGCTATCTCGGAGATTTGGGATTTTATACAGAAAAAGAACTACATTAATGGTTAGTCGCCATAAGTCGAATATGGAGGTGAGAGTGCTTCAGTCCACGTGCACTCTCTCGGTCAGCACTCGCTAGCATTTAATAGGAGGTAGTGTCTCAAAGGACATCGAGCAGCTGTTTGGAGTTTGGGTTCAGCAATTGGGGGTGGAGATGTTCAACAGAGGAGTAGGCAGATATTTGGAAGAATGTCTGGCAGATTTCGATTTGCAATCGGACGCAAGCTATGCAATTGAAGGTACTCCACAGGGTTTATTTGGCGTCGGAGTGGCTTGCCAAATTTAAGAAAGGAGCGTCCCCAATGTGCCCAAATGTAAAACAGATGTTGGTACGCATACTCATTGCTTATGGTCATGCCACAAACTTCGTAGTTATTGGGGCCCTGTAGCGAGTGTTTTGGAAGGGGTCTTGGGAACCGAGGTCAAGGTAGATCTGATGCCCGGCCTCTTGGGTTTGCCAAATCACCCATATTTGGGAAGAAATTGTTTAGTATACTTTCATTTTGTGCGTGAAACAACATTCTGATGAAGTGGGTGTCGGTAAATCCCCCAGTATTCTCGGGGTTGTGTAGGTTAGTTATGGAGCACATCCCCCTGGACTTCCTTACAATTATCGTGCACCAGAAAATGGAAATTTTTGATAGGACGTGGCGGCCCTTTTTGAACCATGTAGGCGCGGACATTTTGGCTATTTTGGTCAGGGCCTTTCTGTAACCATAAGCATTGTGTCTGGTGTCCCAGATGCCCCATAGGAGGAAGAATTCTGATCAAACACGGCTTCACAGTACCAGCTCTCGATACACTAAGGAGCCAATTGGGACCCACAACCCGAACATACAGGAGGGCTCAAGCCATACGTTTTGCACATTGTTTCTGAGCTTGATAATGATGTCCATAGGAATCCAGGGATATGAGCACCAACTGCTAGGTTACGGTACAGAAGGACGGATATTCATGCTATAATTGGATGATTACTTGACTGACAAATTGAATAAACGTGCTCTTCTCAGACAAATAGGACTAGCTGGAGATATCAGACTTTGGGGGTAGCGTCCAATAACAAGAATAAGAACATAAAATAAATATGCTGAGACATGAGCTCAAATGGTCAATTACATCAGATGCCCAATCCGCCACACAGAATCAGACATCAGAATCCAGAGGAGATATCCGTTTAGCATGGAGCACAGTGCAGACCAGGTTAGTGTACTGCTCAATACAACCCAGTACACCGTATAGACAGTGCGGACCACACTAGTCCGTGGGGAGCTGTGCAGTGTATAACAGTGAATTACTCTGTAAAGTTGGAGCTGTTACCCTCCCAGCATGTAGAGCTGTGTACACCAACCGAGTGCATTGATCTGTAAACCAGGAGCAGTTACCCTCCCAGCATGTAGTGCTGTGTACACCAACCCAGTGTATTGATCTGTAAACATGGAGCAGTTATACCCCCCCCCCCCCCCCAGCATGCAGAACTGTGTACTCCATCCCAGTGCATTGAACTGGAAACCAGGAGCAGTTACCTTCCTCGCATGCAGGTCTGTGTGCACGACCCCAGTGCAATGATCTGTAAACCAGGAGCAGTTACCCTCCCAGCATGTAGAGCTGTGTGCATCACCCTAGTACATTGTTCAGTAACATTGTGTTAGATCACTGCCTAATGTGGGTAAACTTGCAGCCCATGCTGGAAGTGACAGGATATGCAGCTCCCCTCCATTTACAGCTTCATACTTCCATTGTGCCAAGGGATGTAGAACATCTAGTCAAAAGGAAGGAGGAAGTTTACTTAAGGTTGAGGAGGCAAGGATCAGACAGGGCTCTAGAGGGTTACAAGTTAGCCAGGAAGGGACTGAAGAATGAACTCAGGAGAGCAAGAAGCGGGCATGAAAATGTCTTGGTGGGTCAAAGCGAAGATGTTCTGCACGTATGTCAGGAACAAGAGGACGGCCAGAGTGAGGGTAGGGCTCATCACAGATTGTGGAGGGAATTTGCGTAATGAGTTGGAAGAGGTAGGGGAGGTCCTTAATGAATGCTTTGCTTCAGTATTCACTACTGAGAGGGGCATTGAAGTTTATGTGGAGAGAGTGGAACAGGCTGATATGCTAGAGGGTGTGACGAAAAATTTGAGAAACACAAGGAGAGATAATTCGCCTTGGCCAAACAGAATATAAGCAAGTATTCTACAGTAAATGAAAGAAGAGATTGCTGCGTGTTTGGCAATGATCTTTGCATCCTAACTGCCCACTGCAGACAGGCTAGATGAAAGGAGGTTGGCAAATGTTATTCCCTTGTTCAAGCAATGGAATAGGGATAATCTTGGGAATTATAGACTAATCAGTCTTACGACAGTGGTGGGCAAAGTATTGGAGAGGATTCTGAGAGACATGATTTATGATTACGTGGAAAACTATCGTTTGATAGAGATAGCCAGTATGCCTTTGTGAGGGGCAGGTCATGCCTCACGAATCTTTTTAAATCATTTGAGGATGTGACAACACACATTTATGAAGGTAAATCAATGGATGTGGTGTATACTTTAGCAAGACGTTTGATAAAGTTACCCACAGTAGGCTCATTCAGAAAGTCAGGAGGCATGGGATGCAGGGAAATCTGGTTGTCTGGATACACAATTCCTGGCCCATAGAAGGCAGAGGTTGGTAGTCGATGGAAAGCATTCAGTCCCGCAGAATCAGTTTTAGGACTTCTGCTCTTTGCGATGTTTATTCATGGCTTGGATGAGGAAGTGGAAGTGTGGATTAGTACGTTTGCCGAAAACACAAATGTTAGTGGAGTTCTGGATAACGTTGAGGTATGTTGTAGATTGCAATGGAAAATTGACAAGATTCAGAACTGAGATGATGAGAAGTAGATCAAGTTAAACCTGGAAAAGTATGAAGTCAGTCACTTTGGAAGGTCGAATTTGAATGTAAAATATTGGGCTAAAGGCAGTATTCTTGGCAATGCGGAGGAACAGAGGGATCTTGGGGTCCATGTCCAGAGATCGCTCACAGTTGCCACCCAGGTTGATGTCAAATCGACAAAAGCGAGGACTGCAGATGCTGGAGATCAGAGTCAAGATTAGAGTGGTGCTGGAAAGCATAGCAAGTCACGCAGCATCCGAGGAGCAGGAAAATCGACGTTTCTCCCAGAAACATCAATTTCCCCGCTCCTCGGATGCTGCCTGACCTGCTGTGCTTTTCCAACACCACCCTAATCATGACCCAAGTTGAGTGGTTGTTAAGAAAGTGTATATTGTGTTGGCTTTCACAAGCTACAGAAGTGCGTTTCAGAGTTGTGAGATTATGCTACAGCTCAATAAAGCTCGGAATAAACCACTGTCAGTAAGTTGAAGGTGTGTATAGTATCTTTTAAGAGAGAGTGAATGTTGTTCTGCACTGAGAGCTTGCAAGCACCTGTCATATGACTAGCTAGCAGTCCCCAAAGTATACTGGAAAATATAAAGCATGCAACGTTTGGCTATGAAACAGATACCTTGAGTTTTGGTTGCTGTTTGACAACAATTCAAATTTAACCATTCAGTTTAAATTAGGCCCCAGGATACAAAAGTCAATCAATTTTTAATTTATTGTTTTGCCAACATTCAACCAATGATATGATCAAATATTGAGTGGCATAAAAGAAGCAGGCAGTTCGCGAGTTAGGCTGAGAGTAACTGCCATCTAAAGAGAGACTGCCATGCAAAATTCTTTCTGACAAAGATACCGTTTTTGTATGAAACATCCTTGCACAAAAATTCAGAAGACAACCCAGGAAGATGTTCATCTGAAAGAAAGATGACACTGGAGATGACAGATGCTGTGTGATTTTGAAATTAAGTTGATGAAATTTTTATATGGGCTTTTCTTATTGGAACATTATGTTGTTATAAATTTGGAGGCAATTACCAACCATTTCAGACAAAAAGGAGCTTCGAGTTGTGAATAGTTGTTGTTAAATGTTCACTTTTAGAGTTGAGGAATAAATTGATATTATTTGTACTTAAAGAGAGAATTTTGAGATTTGTCACTCGTACTTTAACAGCTTATGTTGCGAGTTGAGCTTTTCTGGCTGTTTAGTTTAATTAGCCGAAGGGTTCATCGTCATGGTGTAACACTACACATTGTGTTCTGTTTTTGTCGCCTTGTCGTAGAAAAATGTGGAAGCTATAGAGAGGGTGCAGAGAATTTCCTGCAGTGCAACGGAAAATTTGACACACACCACACAGAGCTAGTGAAATATTGGGAATGTCACCACACAAAAAAGTAAATACTGGCAGATTCTCGACGTCTGTATAAACATCAGTGTGTCAGTGTGTGTATAGTATGTCTGTACTGATGACAGTGTATCTATGTGTGCAAGTGCATCAGTGTATCGGTATGTGTCTCTGTATGTCTGTATTAGTATCTGTGTTACTGCATCAGTTTTTGTGTGTGTGTGTGTGTATCTATAATCAATAATGTGTGTCTTTGCGTGTCTGTATTCGTATCTGTGTGTACCTGCGTGTCTCTGTGTGTATCCATGTGCATAGCGGATATGTCAGCCTCTGTGGGGTTTAAAGTGAAGCAATGTCCCCTCGGTTGGCCTTCACACTCTACTACATCGACGGCATTCCTGGTGAAGTGCTCCGGCCCAAAACGTTAATTTTCCTATTCCTCGCAAGCTGCATGACCTGCTGTGTTTTTCCAGCACCACACTCTGGACTCTGATCTCCAGCATCTGCAGACCTCACATTCTCACATCAGAGTTTCAGTCTGGGAGCGAGCCAGCTCACAGCACCATCCAAACTGACAGCACCGTCACCACACACACACGGACACACACATATAGGCAGATATAGGGAGTATCGTAATTGCACTGAGGACGCGAAGAGTGGAGAATGCTCGTGTAGAGAAATGTCTGCGCTCCATCTACAACTTGTAAGTGATTTGTCTTTGAAGATTATTCGTAGCACAGAGTGTACACAATAAAGAGTATTTCCATTGCAACTGCATCCAATGAAGGTCGACTGAAACATTTGTAAAGTGATGTAATGCATTTATTGCGCGTTCTTTAACTTGAAATCTTTTGTAATGCACTTTTACAAATTATAAGCGAGAAAGGATTGAAAAGTCCTGAAACTGACCCAGCGATGTTAGTAATATCTCAAGAACAATATCATTAGGTATCAGACGAAACTGCTCTGTGCTTAAAAAGGCTTTATTTGAAAACCCAAGCCGCCATGCAATCTGAGAGATTCACAGAATTTGATGTCCTCTGCGAGAGAAAACAAATCTGACATTTGTGCAGGGGAGGCCAGCAGAGAGTGGCATTGTATGGCTCTACACTTAACATTGACAGACAGTAGAGATGGAGGAAGGGGGAGGGTGTTGGTGTCACTTTCAGTGGATTTACCCCAAAAACTACAAAGACCACGTTGAACAGAGATCCATACAGGGATACACACAAATATACATAGACACATTAAGCACACAACACATATAGATACAGGTATGAACACTTACACACTAACACATGCACACTCCTGCCCACAGAAAAAGTAGTTTATTTAAGATAGAGATAAATATTTTTTTCATTAATAAGGGAACCATTTGATCAGTTGGCGAAGGCAAAAGAATGCAGCTGAGAAACATTTCACCCGTGATCAAATGGCACAGCAATCCGATTCGCTGAATGGCTTAATTCTGCTCCAATTTCCTATTTTCTGAAGTGATTCATTTTGGAAGATCGAATTCAAATGCAGATTACAGGGTCAAAGGTAGCATTCTTGGCCGTGTGGAGGAACAGACGGATCTTAGGGTCCACGTCCTTAGGTACCTCCAAGTTGCCATTCAAGTTGATAGGGTTGTTAAGAAGAATATGGTGAGTTGGTTTTCATTAACAGGGAGATTGAGTTTAAGTGCCGCGAGATTATGCTGTAGCTCTGTAAAGCCATGGTTAGACCACACATGAAGTATTGTGTTGTGTTCTGGTCGCCCATTATGGGAAGAAATTGGAAGCTTTCCAGAGGGTGCAGATAGGATTTACCAGTATGTTGCCTGTGCAGGAGGGCATGTCTTATGGAGAATTTCTAAGGGAGCTCGGCCTTTCTCATTTGAGGGAAGAAGGATGAAGGATACATAAGATAAGTGCAAGATGAGGCATAGATAGAGTGGACAACTGGAGACTTTTTACTGGGGTGCAAATGGCTATCACTCAGGGAGCATAATTTTAAAGTGATCGGAGGAAGGCTGAGGGGAGATGTCAGAGACAGTTTTTTTTCTACAGATAGTGGTAGGTGCATGGCATGCACAGCCAGCGGTAGTAGTAGAATCAGACAAATTCGGGACATTCAAGCAACTCTTGGATAGACACATGTATGATAATAAAATGAAGGGATGAAGTTTAGTTTAGTCTTAGACGAGAATAAATGGTTGGCACAACATCGAAGGCTGAAGGGCTGTGCTGTGCTGCACTGTTCTCTGTTCCAATTTCCTACACTCTTGTGAGCTTATGGTATCTGGAGTTCATCTAACCTCAGTTGAGGCTGAATTTGGTAAGTATTTGATTGTCGGTTGTTAAAGGAAATGTGCATAGGTTTGAGTTTTGAATGGTCTATATCTGTTTCTAATTGTTGTGTCTCTTTGTCAAAAGAATGGTGATTGGCTTGAGGGAACACATTTTAAGATAAAGGGCATTCCCATTTCTGACTGAGACAGGGATGTTCCTTTCTCTTTGGTGTTGTGTGATCTGTAGTGTTCCCACGCCCTAGCAGCAGTGAAGACTGGGTTACAAAAAACATTCAAAATTGAGTTCCATAGATCATTGATGAACAAAAGAACCCATGTCTATTGGTAACAGACTGGAAATGGAAGTTTAGTTACAATCACATCAACAATACACATTCTGAATGGAGCAGCATGCTGTTCCTAACCCATGTCTTGTTCTCTCACTCAAACCCTCGATTCTGTCACAGAGGGAGAGGAAGGTCCAATTCAGCACGTCAGCAATGAGACACAAGGAGACCTTTTTTCCCCCTAAGGATTTACAAAGGAAGATGATAAAGTCATTCAGCCATTTGAGTACATTACACAGCACACGAGGAGGCCATCCAACCTTTCTAAGCTGCTACACAAGAACAGGGAACCATTGGTAACTATCAGGAAATCGACAGTAGAGATTGATGTTTGTTTTCAGTTTGGAAACCTTTAACGTGGTGGAGTTCCTTAGAGATCAGTGCAAGATCAACAGCTATTTCGAACCTGTTAATGATTTGGATGTGGGGACTGATTGGATTGGAGCTCATTTAGCTCAGCCACCAAGATATTCATTCAATAAGATGTCAAGTGGAGGTAGAGAGTCTGTAATGGGGTTTAGACAGGGGAGATTATTGTGTAAACCTTTAGCAGAAACAATATAACCTGGGCTAATGAAGTTTATGCTGTGACAAAGGGGTAAAACAACAGTAAACAACTTAAAAGGAGAGAGATCACACAACTCAGTGGTACAACGGGATTTGTGCATCCTAGTACATACATCACACAAAGTTATTATACAAATTGGTAAGTGGTTAGGAAAGTATATAGAATTATTCTATTCCATGCAAAGGCTATCAGAATAGCCTTTTCTTACTGCATCTGTACAGGGGCTGTCTGAGGCCACATCTGATGTATTGCGTTTAGTGGTGATTCCCTAAACTGAAAAATAAATATACTAAATTGATTTTGAAGGTTTGTCAAGATTTACGTGTTCCTGGAAAGAAGGCCTTATTCTGACATACAGCACAGAAACAGACCTTTCGATTCACCTTGTCCATGACGACCTGATATCCTCAATTAATCTCGTCCCATTTGCCAGCACTTGGCCCATAACCCTTCCTATTCAAGTACCCATTCAACTGGCTTTTACATGTTGTAATTTTCCCAGCCACCAACACTTCCTTTACCAGTTCATTCCATACACTCCGAGAAAAGATTACCACTTTTATTTCTTTTAAATCTTTCCCCCTCACCTTCAATCTATGTGCCCAAGTTTTGGACTCACTCAACCTCAGAAAATGTCCTTGGGTATTCACGATTTCTATGCCCCTCATAATTTTATAAACCTCTACAAGGCCAGAGAACTTCAGGTTTGAGAATGAGAGATTTTCATACTGAACCATATAAGATCTTGAGGAGAAGCGCATCAGGTGCTTGGCTGATTGACATTTCCTCTGGTGTGGGAAACTGGAACTAAGGATTCAAATTTAAGTGAACAATGTATTCATTTTGACACAGATAGTCCAAAGACATGGATTTATTGGACAAAATTATGAGGACACATACAAACGCATCTTCAAATTATAGCTTATAAATTGCTCCTACATGGATCAGGGAACAGGGACAGAGTCATACAATCCCGAGCATATTCAAGGAGGCTTCACTTGGTCCAATTAGGTGGTCAGATAACATTATTGTGTATTTCATTTAAAAGTTGGAGAAGATGCAACCTGCTAGAGAAGTCACGGCTTATTGTTTCCTTTGTTTCCTTGTTCCTTCTCACAGACACGTATGAGAGGGGAAAACTCATCAGGCATCTTTAGCACTCGTGATGGATTCTTGTTGAGAATTCATTGGAATCTCCACACTGCCGGAAGCAAAGGGAATTCAGCCAAATCCAAATGTTCCAGTAAGGAATCCGATTGACAGCAGCTTGCGTGAACAGAATGACCTCAGGTGCAGAATAAATTTAATATTTCCTTTTGTCTTGAATTTAACTTTTGCTACAAAAATCTCTTTCAAGCTGATATTCTGCAGAGATTTTTTCTGTTTGTCTTTATGCATGTGTATGTGTGTGTCTGTGTGCACTTGTGTGTGTGACACTGTGAGTGTCTCAGTGTCTGTGTCTGTGTATGTGTGTGTTTCTGTATACACAAACTGCCTCTCAGTATACATTGAAAGATAAATATTAATGTACATATTTGTCCACACTGCTTGTCATGTATCTGTCCATTAGGTTGAGTAAGTTTACACTGCTAAATTACTTTTCCAAATTTAAGCTATTTACCTGACTTGTCCCGAACAAAGAACCTGACCTAGTCTGAGAACTACATCATTGATTATATCACTAACCTAGTTCTATTTAAAATGTGTCATGACCAATGGAGGAGGGAGACTATAAAATGAAACAGAGACCTTTCCAGCCCCAGTCTGAACAGGAATGAGGAGAAATTAACAAAGGGCTGTTTGAGTGGGAATGGTCTTCCCCAGAAGTTTGTGGTGCTTGTGTGTTTGCATTTATTGAAAGCCATGCTACTTCGATATTGGATGGTAAAGGACAACGAACTACAGAAAGGAAAGTGAGGCAGAAGCCACAATCTGATCAGCCACAATCTTAGTGCCTGGTGGAGAAGGCTCCAAGTGTCGAATGATCAACCCTTCTCCTCAGTCCCTAGTTCCTATGTTCGAATGAACCTCTCAAACCTGCTGGATAGGAACAGTTGGAGGCCATTTACCCCAATAACCTGGTGCACAGTAACAGCGGAAATCATTCAGCAGATGAAGACTGTCACACACATTTTGACATGGCGTTGGAAAATATTCTTGGGAAAAGAAAGGATAGGCGATGGTGTGAAACATCTCACTCCTCTGTCTTTGTAGAACTGTCTTCATTTGTTGGTCATGTTGCCGATCCAGATTCACTGTAAATACAGCGCGCATACCTCACCCAGAGATGGCAGACAAAATCATCTGGTCTCTCTGACTGCAACATCCAATAACAGAACTTCCAGGAAAATAACTTACCAATAACAGAATGAGAGAACGTCAGATACACGAATAGGTCATTCAGCCCTTCTGGCCTGTCTTTCCCTTCAATATGATCAGCGCTAATCTGCAAAAGCCTGAACTCTTCTTTTAAGCTCCATCCCTGCAGCCCTCAACATCCTGATGCCTCATATATCCATTGTGCCCCCTTCTAAACATCTTAGTGATCTACCTCCCCTACCTCTCTGGAATACAGAAGTCCCAACAGTCACTACCCTCTGTGAGAAGGAAACGCTGCTCACAAAGACACCGTGAGCTATTCACATGAATAAAAGATATGAACACACGGTAAGAGTAACTGGCCCCGATATCAAGGCAGGATTTCAAGGAACCAGAACAAAATTGAATGCAATAGGAATGAGTCATAAACTCCCCACTGGTTAGATGCATTCAGAGGACAAGGGAAGATATTTGTGGTTGGTGAGGATCAATCATCTCTGTCACAGGATATCTCAGGGCGCATCCTCAAGGTAGCTTTCTTCAGCTGCTTCAACGTCTTTCCCACATCATACGGTCAGAGGCGGGAGATGTTCACTGAAGACTGTTCAGAATAATTTGTCACCTGTCCACTGCTGAAGCAGTCTGCATCCGTGTGCAGCAAGACCTGGATAGCATCTAAACTGTGTTGCTAAAGTGAAGGTAACATTCATGTAACAGTCCTACTAGAAATTTCTCTTTCCCACAGTTAAGTAAGAGGAGCTCATTCAGCACCTCAAGCAGGTTGCAACCGAATGTATTCAACCCAGTGAAACTATTGGTCAAGAATAGGGATAGCCCATTCAGTCCCTCCTACCTATTACACAAGGAGGGAAGGAGTGTAGACAGCACATCGACGTGTTAAACAGGAGCCAGGAGTTGCCAAGTCAGGTCTTTGAGTCTCTTCCATGTTACCAGGAAGAGGTCATCAGCCTGTCAAGTCAATTATGTAGAAATAGTAAGATGTCATTGATGCCCCAACATGACAAACAGTGAAGCAGAGACTACACAGATAAACTGCTCTATGTTGTTCCTCCTGGATCCATTGTGAGCGGTACACGTGTTACTTTAACTTGGTTTACAGAAGGTGAGAAGGGAAAGTGGATGGTTCGTGCCAAGTCTCAACGAAATAGCTTCTGTCTCCGAGAAGACAGACTAGTGTTTGGATGAAGATTAGAAACTGGTGGGAATGGCTTACTCTTTCAGGAGTAAGGTATTGTGGCTGCTGACAGATTTGTGAACAGTGCAGGTTCATACACCAACTGCATATTGACACAGGGAGAGTTCATTCAGAGCCTGGAGCTACCTCTCAACCAACATGGGGGCTCCGGGCAGGTATGTGACCTATTGGGAATCAAATATCATGGAAAAATGTAATATTTCACCTGACCACTGTCTTTGTCTTGACAATATGAGTGTTAGTGCCTAATCTTCAAGTTTAAATGTAAAAGCGTGTTTTTCACTCTCAGCGCCACGGATTAAACACTCATTTTCCTCACATTTTCCTCACGGTACCATCATCCCAGGAATAAGTCTGGTGAAACTATTTTGCACTGTCTGAGTCGCAATGAAATCATTCCTTATAAAGGAAAGAGAATCTGTACTCAGTGGCCTAAATACTGTCCAAGCAACACGCTACAACCGCAGGAAGATGAATTTACTTCAACACTTGAATCATTTTGTAATGAAGGACAACATACCATTTACTGTCCTATTACTTGCTGGCTCATGTGAATTGTGTAAGTGATAACTGCAGTTCCCAACCTCTCATCTTCTAATAAATTCAAAATGAAACCGACTGTATTTGTTGCTCAAGTTCAATTCGTTTCTTTGCCTTGTGGACAGCTGTGCTCCAAGCACTGATACATGGGCTACCCAATGAGCAATGACCTTTAGTCCAGAGCAGAATCTTACTCTCTGCATTCTCCCCATTATCCAATTCTCAATCCATGCAGTATATTCACCCCTTACACAAGGACGTTAACGTTCTTCACTTACCTGTCAAAAGCCTCCTGAAAATTCAAATACACTGTTCCCATTGGTTCTCATCTGTCGATGTCACAATCATCATCCTCCACAAACTCCAGGTGGCTTATCAAAAACGATTTCCGGGGATCCAAGATGGCGGCGACCCAGCAAGTCTGAGTCGACAGTGCACCTCCCAAGACTTGGGCAAAGTGGGTCACCACCCCCCACCAGCACACTCACCAAATTATTCAAAATTGCTTTTACTTAGTGTATTTTGTTGTTTAGTATTGAATTTAAACAATTTAATCTTCAGCAAAAATAACTAGACAGAAGGGAGTCCGCAGCTCTCATCAAGCAGGAACTCCTCCTCCTCCCTCTCCAGCTGCAGCAGAGACATCTGCAGCCGCCCCGAGGGATTTACCTACGGTGGCGAGCCTTGTGGAAATCATCTTGAAACTGGATGCGAAGATCGACGCTTTTATTGAAGAATCCCGAAGTCGATGGGACTCACTCTCGGCCGCGCTGCAAAGGCACGACCCAGACATTAAGGAAATCGAGCGCCGAGTCGGAGGGGCGAAGCTAAAGGCCGCGACCTCCGAAACTACGGCGCAATCGGCCGTGGATCAGGTCCGGAATAGAGGTCGTCGAAAAAATATTCGTTTGCTGGGCCTTCCCGAACGGGAAGAGAAAGGCCAGCCTACAGTGTTTCTCAAACAGTGGCTGCCACAACTTTTAAATCTGGACGCTGGATAAGGGTAGAATGTGCCGACCGGGTCGCAATACGCGGGCCTGGCTCGAACCAGCGCCCCCGCCCGGTCCTGTTCCGGCTGCAGAGCTATAAGGAGAGACAGATACTCTGAAAAGCCTCGAGAAATCATGGAAAATATCCCCAAACCATGATCTATAAAGGATCCAAGATCATGTTATTCCAGGACTTTTCCCCAGCTCTGGTACGAAAGAGGGAGGCATTCGATGAGGCGAAGAAGTGTTTAAGGGACTTAAATATTCAGTACTCCTTACGCTACCCAGCGACGCTAACGCTTTAACCATGAAGGATCTGTGTATAACTTCGGATCGCAGAAAAAGGCCAAGGAATTTTTGGACTCTCTTAGATAAATTGTAAGAGATAATTGATGTTGATTTGCCTTCCCCGCATTCCGGTTTATATCCCCCTTTTTAAATATATTCATACCCCTTGTTTACCTTACTGTTTAATATTATCTTGGGGGGTGGGGAGAGGGATTTATTTATTTGTTCTCTACTTAACGATTTTCTCCCCCCCCTCCTTGTTTTTTTTTAAAATTATATATGTAGGTCGGGGGTCTAGTTAATATTGGTAGGGGGAGGTGGTTACCTTATTCTATTTTACCTCTGTCTCTAGGAGATGGATTGTTTTCCCTTGTTATTTTGTATTATTATATTTAATTATTACTTGTTGCGTTAGCAATTTTATATTTATATATGTTTATATATGGTATTAACATTACCAAATATATCCAGGTGTTGGTGTGGGTGGGGGCTTGGGCGTAGGGTGCTCACTGTTAACTCGAGCTTTATAGTATATTTGAATATTTCTTCATCCTATTGAGGAGTACCTGGGTCAAGGGTGGGGTACTGGTTGGGAGAGGATACGATGGACTTTTGGAAAGGAAGTGATACGCCCTGGGAACAAGGGGGAGAATCCATTTAAATACGTTTTATATCTTTTTTTATCTCGAAATAGTTTTTTATTATACTGTTGTGAATGTATTAAAGTACCTTCATTTTGTGAATTTTGTATGCTCTATGCTCGGGATGTTCTGGAAAGGGTTTCCCCTCCCGAGGGGTCTCGGATTTACCCGAACGATTATGGTTGAGAAGTCGGTTAAGTGGTGCACCTGGAATGTCAAGGGGTGTAATTCGCCAGTCAAAAGGAAGGAAATGTTATCAAATCTCAAGAAAGAAAGGGTTGACATAGCTCTCCTACAGGAGACACACTTACTGGGTAAAGAATACCTGAAATTACAACAGTTTTGGATTTGATCAGGCCTTGATTTCTTCTTTTAGCTGAAAAGGTAGGGGAGTTGTTATTGTTATTCGGAAGAATTTCCCTTTCAAACTCCTAAATCAGACAAAAGACGAATCTGGACGATATATTTTGATTAAAGCCCTTATAAATGGTGAGGAATATGGGATTTTAAATTTGTATTGCCCCCCCCAGCACATCCTTTTAAATTTATAACGGAAGCCTTCTCAAAATTGATGGCTCTTGATGGCGAGGAACAATGAGACATTCCCTCGGTATTGGCGCATGGACCCCTTCTTGATGAAAGATAGTAAATTTGTAAGGTACTTCTCTGAAGAATTTAAAACTTTTTTGGAAGTACGGTTGGCAACCCATCCATGATGTGGGAGACCATCAAAGCCTACGTGCGAGGTTTGATCATCTCATACTCAGCGACCCAGAACAAAATTAAACGAGAACAACAGCGTCTGCTCGAATTTCGCTTAAAAGCGGCTGAAACAGCATACGCTGATAAACGAATTATTATCAAATTGCAAAGCATTACGGCCCTTAGGACAGCTCTAAACACCACGCTTATCCAAACGGCTAAGAGGGAAAAAGTATTTGCAAAACAAAGGCTATATGAATTTGGCGATAAAGCAGGTAGATACTTAGCATTTCTTGCAAAGAAAAAGAAGGGCTCTCAAACTATCACATCTATCAAGGAACGTACCGGTAATTTGACTCATGATCATAAAAGGATGAACGCAATCTTTAGAAAATTTTATTCTGATTTATATAAATCGCAGGATTGTGAGGATAGGACTAGGAGGATGCAATCATTTTTTAAAACATTTGACCTTTCCAGACCTAACTCCGGAACAGGTATCGATCTTGAATGTTCCCCTAACAATCCAAGAAATACTTGACGCAATCAGGCAACTTCAGAGCCGTAACGCACCTGGCCCAGATGGCTTTCAAGCTGAATTATATAAAGAATTCTATTGGCTGGTCTACTTATGGACATGTATAACTACGCATACAGGGTTTTCTCCCATCTTCATTGAAAGAGGCAAATATCCCTCTTATCCTTAAAGAAGGAAAGGACCCAGAAGATTGCGCGTCATACAGACCAATATCCTTGCTAAATGTAGATTTTGAAAGCCTTTCTAAAACGTTAACATTGAGGCTAGAAAGGGTATTACCACGTATCATAAAGGAGGATCAGATGGGATTTATTAAGGGCTGTCGACCATCTAATAATATTAGAAGGGCTTTGAATATGATTCAAGCCTGCCATCAGGGAAAGATACCAGGAGTAGTAGTCTCATTAGACGCGGAACAGGCATTCAATAGGGTTGAATGGTCATATTTGTTTTGCACATTGGAGAGGTTTGGCGTTGGAAAGGTGATAACCAAATGGGTCTCAACATTGTATAGTGATCCCAAGCAGTTGTGGTTACCAATGGACTAGGTTCGGATAGCTTCAGTGTGGGTAGGAGCTGCCGTCAGTGATGTCCTCTTTCGCCATTGTTATTTACGCTAATAATTGAGCCACTAGCAGAAGCTATACGGGCTGACCCTAATATAACGGCCCCGAAGATCGGTACAGGTAAACATAAAATTACCTTTTATGCAGATGATGTTCTTCTGTTCTTCAGTAATCATCTGATGTCCGTACCTTGCCTAATCCAAGGTATTAATAAATTTATGCATTCTCAAGCTATAAAATTAATTTCTCAAAATCGGAGGCTATGCCAATGGGTGTCCTTGCTATGATACCCCACTTAGTGGACTGATCCCACTTTCCCTTTCGGTGGTCCCTAGAGGGTTTCTTATATTTAGGCATTTTTATTACCCCAGTATTTGTTCAGTTATACAAGGCTAACTTTGTGCATTTACTGGAAAGGATAAGGCATTTTGGGAAGATTTTCTCTTCCTTCCTCTGTGGAGACAGAGCCAACATATTCACCTCACTGGGCGGAGATGGCCTCTGTCACCTTGTGAGTACATGAGAGGATCGCACTCTGGGCAAAATGGATGCTTCACCCACTCCTGCCTGGAAAGTTCCAGAAACAAAACAGTTGGTGGGCATTTTGAGTACAGTCCTCTCCCTGGTGTGAGACTACAGGTTATGCTGGAGGAGGTTTCACAGCTCTGTGACCTCCTCATTGTTGAAATTAACTGGCTTCACACTTTGCACATGGAAACCATTCAACATTGGGAAATATTTGTGAAAATCGCGGACAGGATAGTGCAGTGTCCTGCTCCTTCCTATGCAGTCTCTGCAGACCCAGACTCTCTCCAAACTGCAGTGCCGAAACCTTGTCCAGAGTGGGGACTCCAGACCCTCAGATTTCCCTAAGTCATTGTAGTAGTTGATGACACAAACCCAAGAAAACAATTCAGAGAACCTCCCCTCACTTTCCAGTGACGGGTACAAGTCAAATCTCTGTATACATATCATACTCACACAGAGTTAAGAAATGGCTATTTCTCCTCAGTTTCTATTCCTGGCTGAAAAACCATTGCAGCTCTGCACAGTCCCCGTGAGCTGAAATACGACTGGTTCTGTTCTCTATGGAAGTAGTTGACAATGTAACTGAAAACTTCCTGTACCTCAGTCACAATAACAGCAACACGACCATTACCAGTGTAGATACTGGGAATGCGATGGTCTACTGCTATTATCTCCAGACTATTAATCCAGGGGCCCAGCTAACGACTCAAACCTGGACTTGAATTCCCGCCTCATCAGAGTATGGAATTTGAATTCAATGGAGTATTTGGGTTAACAATCTAACGAAAGATTGTCAATTGTTAAATTAAAAACAAACACCTGGCCCACTTGTGTCCTTCGTGGAAGGAAATCTGTTATCCGCACGTGGTCAGGCCTACATTTGACACCAGACCCAAAGCAATATAATTGACTCTCAACTGCCCTTTGAAACGGCCAATCCATCCATTCAGTTATATCACGACAAGGTCTCAAAGAAATGAAACTAGACAGTTCTAAGCACTGGCAGACTACAACATGTGGACTGCTATGGTTCAAGAAGGCAGCTCACCAACAACTTCTCATGGGCAATCCGGAAAGGGAAATATATACTGGCCCAGCCAGTTACACCCATGCCGCATTAATGAATTAAAGAAGATGACGACACTCAGGAAAGAGAGACAGAGAGGACAAAAAGTATGGAATGTACAAAGACCTTGTTCATTAAAACCCCTGGATTAATGAGCCAGGGACAGAATGAAAATAACATTAGTTCGGAGACAGAAAGGAATGGGAGCAGTGGTTGTGGAGATTTGAGGGGAATACAACGATATTTCCATAGTCACCATCACGCTTTCTGGCAGACAGAATGAAATGCAACGCAAAGCAACGAAACTTATTGCATTTGAGCAAGAGAATGCTGATTACTGATATGGTTCTGTGGGTCATGGTTTAGCATTACATTTTCACAGGGCTAGGGCCTGGTTCGATTCCAACCTCAGGCGAAGTTCGGTGTGGAGTTTGCATATTGTCGCCATGTCAGCATTTTGTTTCATCCCACAGTTCAAAGATATGCAGATTAGGTGAAATGGCCAAGCTAATCTTCTCATTGTGTTCACCGATGTGTCGGTTAGGCACAATAGTGAGGGGTCAATATCGGGTGGTAGAAGAATGGGCCTGGTTAAGTTACTCTTCCAAGGAGCTGTTTCCACACTACATGCATTTGATGAATGCGAACAGGGCAATTTAAAATGGAAAGAATAGTATGCTACATAAGTTTTTTAATCACTGGATATGCAAGTCGACAGGGTTGTGCACATATAGAACATAAAACATTCCACTGCAGTACAGACCCTTCGGCTCTCGATGTTTCGCCAACCTATGAAACCAATCTGAAATCCATCTAAACTACACTACTCCATTTTACATCCATATGCCTATCCAATGATCACTTGAATGGCCTCAAAGTTGGCGAGTCTACTACTGTTGCAGCCTGTGCTTTCCACACCCCTGCTACACTCTGTGTAAAGAAACGATCTCCGACATCTATCCTAACTCCATTAAAACTCAAGTTAAAGCTGCGTATCCTCGTGCTAGCCATTATCATCCAAGCAGGTAAAAACAATGACTGCAGATGCTGGAAACCAGATTCTGGACTAGTGGTGCTGGAAGAGCACAGCAGTTCAGGAAGCATCCGAGGAGCAGTAAAATCGACGTTTTGGGCAAGAGCCCTTCATCATACAGAGAGCCTGAAGGGTAGAGAAATAAGTGAGAGGAGGGTGGGGGTGGGGAGAAAGTAGCATAGAGTACATTAGGTCAGTGGGGGAGGGGATGAAGGTGATAGGTCGGGGGCAAGGGGAGTCAATAGGTGGAAAAGAAGTTAGGCAGGTAGGACAAGTCATGGAGACAGTGCTGAGCTGCAAGTTTGGGAGTGGGATGAGGTGGGGGAAGGGGAAATGAGGAAAATGTTGAAGTCCACATTGATGCCCTGGGGTTGAAGTGTTCCGAGGCAGAAGATGAGGCGTTCTTCCTCCAGGCATCTGGTGGTGAGGGAGTGGCGGTGAAGGAGGCCCAGGACCTCCATATCCTTGGCAGAGTGGGAGGGAGAGTTGAAATGTTGGGCCACAGGGCTGTGTGGTTGATTGATGCGGGTGTCCCGGAGATTTTCCCTAAAGCGCTCTGCTAGGAGGCGTCCAGTCTCCCTAATGTAGAGGAGACTGCATTGGGAGCAACGGATACAATAAATTATATTGGTGGATGTGCAGGTAAAATTTTGATGGATGTGGAAGGCTCCTTTAGGGCCTTGGATGGAGGTGAGGGAGGAGGTGTGGGCGCAGGATTTGCAATTGCTGCGGTGGCAGTGGAAGGTGCCAGGATGGGAGGGTGGGTTGAAGGGGGCATGGACCTGACCAGGTGGTCACGGAGGGAACGGTCTTTACGGAAGGTGGAAAGGTGTGGGGAGGGAAATATATCCCTGGTGGTGGGGTCTGTTTGGAGGTAGCAGAAATGTCTGCGGATGATTTGGTTTATACGAAGGTTGGGAGGGTGGAAGGTGATCACCAGGAGCGGTCCAATCTTGTTACGGTTGGAGGGGTGTGGTCTGAGGGTGGAGGTGTAGGATGTGGACGAGATGCGTTGGAGGACATTTTTAAGCACGTGGGAAGGGAATTTGCTGTCTCTGAAGAAGGAGGCCATCTGGTGTGTTCTATGGTGGACCTGGTCCTCCTGGGAGCAGATACGGCGGAGACAGAGGAATTGGGAATACGGGAAGGCATTTTTGCAAGAGTTAGGGTGGGAAGAGGTGTAATCCAGGTAGCTGTGGGTTTGTTAAAAATGTCAGTATCATGTCGGTCGTCATTAATGGAGATGGAGAGGTCCAGGAAGGGGAGGGAGGTTTATCATCCAAGCAAATAGGCTCTCGCAATCCAACCTATCTGATCTCTGATTATATTAAATGTCTGAATTTAGTCACCTCTCAACATTCTCTCAAACGAAAACAGCCTCAAGTTCCTCAGCCTTTCCTCATAAGATATTACCTCCATACCAGGCAACAACCCAGCAAAGCTCCTCTGAACCATTTCCAATGATTCCACATTCTTCCACGAATGAGGTGACCAGAACTGTATTCAATTGTCCAAGTGCGGCTGCACCAGCCTTTTGTACTGCTGTAGCATGACCTCAGCGTTCCGAGACAAAATCCCTATAGTAATAAAAGCAAACACACCATATGCCTTCTGATCAACACTATCAAACTGTGTAGCAAATTTTAGAGATCTATGTATATGGACACTGAGGAATCTCTACTCATTTACACTACCATGAGTCTTACCAAGAGCCCAATGGTCTGCGTTCCTGTTGCTCCATCCAAAGTGAATCACCTGACATTGTTATGCATTGCATTCCGTTTGCCAACTCACTGTCCAGCCTCCAAATTATCTGTGTCCTGCTGTAACCCACAACATCCTTTGGCACTATTCACAACTCTAGCGACCTTAGTGTCATCTGCAAATTTACGAACCCATCCTTCTACGCCATCATCCAGATCGTTTATAAAAATGACAACCAGCAGTGGGTCCAAAACAGATCTTTGTGGTACACCACCAGCAACTGAACTCCAGGATGAACATTTTCCATCAGCTACTACATTCTTTCTTCTTTCAGCTAGCCAATTCCTGATCCAAACCGCTAAATTACCCTCAATCCCGTTCCTCCGTATTTTTTTGCAATACCCTATCGTGGGGAACCTTACCAAACGCTGTACTGAATGTCATATACACTACACCAACCGTTTTACCCGCATCCATCTGCTTGGTCACCTCAAAAAATTCAATAAGGTTTGTGAGGCACGACCTACCCTTCAGCAAACCGTGTTGACTATACCTAATCAAATTATTCATTTCTAGATGAGTATAAACCCTATCTCTTTAACAATTACAACACTTTACTCACAAGCAAAGTAATACTCACTGGCCTATAATTAGACTCTAATCCCCTTCTTGAATAAGGTAACAACATTTGCTATCCTTCAGCTTTCTGCACTGTTCCTGTAGACATGACAACATAAAGATTAAAGCCAAATGCTCTGCAATCTCCTCCCTGGCTTCCCAGAGAATCCTAGGATAAATCCCATCTGGCACAGGGGAGTTATCTATTTTTACACTTTCCAGAATTGCCAGAACCTCTTCCTTATCAACCTTTATCCTATCTAATCTACTGACCTGTATCTCGGGATTAACCTCGACAGTATTTGTAATTTTCTAGTGTGAATACTGATGAAAAAAATCACGTAGCGATTTCCCTATCTCCTCTGACTCCAAGCACAAATTCCCACTACTACACTTGATAGGCCCTAATTTTACTCTCGTTATTGATTTATTCCTGGTATAGTTATCTAAAGCCTTCGGGTTTTCCTTGACCCAACCTACCAACGACTTCTCATGTCCCCTCCTGGCTCTTCGATGCACAGAATTAAAAACCAAGACATGGAGAACACAACGTGCAGAGCCATGGAAAGAATACCGAACAACATCAGTAGAAATATAGCTCATTACGTGCTGATACAGATATTTTTGCCCCAGTAACCACCGCCTTTGTTATAATAATGATGTTAAATTCTAAAGTGTTAAAATAAACCCTTCGGCCCATCGAGCTGACACGGAACCTCTGAAGAACATTGGTCACAAGTCCACCTCCTACAGGATTCCTCTATCTCCCATAGTTAAAGCAAGTCGTTGCAGATGAATAATTTTTCATGGTCAATTGGGAGGAATCAGAAACACCTGGACGAAACACTTGCAGACACGGGAAGAATATGAAAGCTAGTTATAGACGGTGTCCGAAGGTTGGAATTGAGCGCAAGTTCCCAGGTGCTTCGAGACAGCCACTGAGCCACCGTGCCACCCACCCAAATATGTCACTGTGCTAGCGTATACGAGGGAACTTGGAAATGTCAAATACAAGTGGAAAATATTGGTGAAACACAGCTGATGAGTCAGTGTCTTGAGAGTGAAAGAGAGTTAACATATCGAGACGAACATGAGTCTGTTCTGAAAAAGTCAGATTGGTCTCAGAACGTTAATTCTCTTTCTGCTCAGATGCTGCTCGACTTGTTAAAGTTTTTCAGCACTTCCAACTTCATTTTTCGTTTGGAGTGTGGATATTTTTCTGATATGAAAGGAAACAGTGAAGCTGCTATTTCAGTTAACTCTCATGCGTTTGGTTATGGTCCTTGAATGAAAACTTAAAAAGTTTTTTATTTGACAGAGCCCTAAATATTAATAACATTTTCCGTGTCATAAATCACCATGAAAATGTTGAATTCAGTGGCCACGAATCACATGATCAATCCTCTATAAGTAACCAATTGAATTAAGGACCCCAATCATTACCTCAATGTCATATCATGCTACTGATGTCACTAGAGTCATACTCATTCAGCAAGGTCTTACATTTCTGAAACTTTAGATGAAACTGTGGAAACATAAGATACGTTGGTACAGAGCATAGTCATCCATGGGTTTTGGAAGGAACTAGCATGGGCAGATTTTACGTGTCAAACACAATCACTCTGGAAAAGGCGACATAGAGCAGCCTACTTGAATCTCTTCTGTCCAAGTGACGCACATACACACAGAGCAGCTTGTAGGCACATTCCAAGATGTTTTAACAACTGGTAGTGAAGGAATAACAAGTTAGTTCCTGGTCAGGATGGCATGTAACTTGGAAGATAACTTGTAGAGATTGTTTTCCCTTTGTTCCCATAACCAGAGCAGAATGTTCTCTCATTCCCGTTCATCACAGTTTTGCTCAGGATCCTTGATTCCACGCTCAGTCAAGTCCTGCTTCGATTGAAAGGGAAACCTCTCTGATCTCACCTCAAATTATATTGGAAGATCAGCTAATAGAACAAGGAGCAAACGACAAGAAAACTGTTTGTTTGAACAATATCTTCACAATATATAAAAGAAAATTGATACATGGACTTCCAATTCTGTCCCAAGATGTTTGTCCCTGTTGGTAATGAGGCTGTGTGGTTACGTGTTGTGAAAGAGGGATAAGAAGAAACTCCACTATGTACCAATAGTTAACAAAGCCATCCTGTTCACCGCGCATCAGACAGTAGCAAACATGCTGTTTTCTGTTGCTGTTGGACAGTGATCATTTCAAACGCACCATTCACTGATGACATGTCGTAGCACAGAAGTCAGCAATTTGCAGCATTTCGTGTGAGAGCAAAAAACGAAAGGGAGAGTCAGGGAAAGTGGGAGTGATAGGGAAATGGTGTGATACACAGTGCGAGAAGTGTGAAGGGAGATGTTCAGTGGAAGGATATGTCACAGCAGAAGGGGCAATGCAAGGGACGTAGGTGGGTAAGGAAAGAGTAGGAAGGGGAGGAGGCGTTGTGTGAGAAGGACCATCTGTGGCAGGCAATACCATGCAATTAGAAAACTGAGATTGATGGATAATCAAACATCACTGTTCAGGAAAATTGGGATCTGGTTTCCTTTGAATATTAGGAAAATGTTTCTCATGCTTCTTTTATTAACAGGATTCTTGTTCATATTGTACATCCACTCTACATTTCTGTATCTCAATCAAGTGCAGACATTTTCTTTTCTCTCCAATTCATAATCTCAACATTATATCACTTTATGTCACTAAACAATATCCAGAACAGTGGATGTTTTTTTCTATGAATTTGCTTCCAATTCAATGTAGAAATGAGAATGTGATTTGATCTTCTACTGCATGCTTATAATGCAGAATTTAATTGAATCTTTATCCTCATCAACTTAGTTCTTTCAAACAAACTTTAGGAATGAGCTTGCGTCCATCCTGCAGATTAAAAAAAAGTTCCCTGTGCTCTGACAGGATTGCAGCGAATGTTATAAAGAATGAGTTGCAGGTCCACATAAAATGGAAATGTTGCAGTGCACAGTGCCAAAAGCGAGTCCATGAATAATGATGTACAAGCCTTATGAAGAAAACATGCAGAGGGCCGGAGTATAAAAGCAGAATTCAGTTCCATGTCCAAAATAGAATTTGTGGCTCTCTAATAAAAGACCTCTCCTGCATCATGCTGCAAATTCACTAAAAGAGGGAAAACTATAGACTGGAATTATGAATTCTTCCTCTGCAACAACGACTGTAGAACAGGTAGAAAATCAAGTTTTGTTTCTGATATTCATACACGTTGATGATAAGAATATGGGAGATGGGGGTGGGGGTTAGAGTATGATAAACAATGTTGTGGATGACACAATGATTATTCCAGTGATTCACAGTGAGGATGAAAGTGTTAGGTTACAGGAGGGTACAACTGGCTTGTTCAGATGGCCAGAACAATGATCAAAAAACTTAACACTGCAATATGTGAGATGCTGCACTTTGAAAGAATAACAACAGAAGAGAGTACTCAAACCATGAAGATAGACTAGATTTGCTTTTGCTTTACTTTGTAGCAGAGAAGGTTATGGGGTGAACCTGACAGAGGTGTATAACAACATGAGAGGTATAGACAGAGTGAGCAGATAGCAGCTGTTCCCCTTCGTCAAACGGTTAAATACAAGGGGATACACGTTTAAAGTGAAAGACAAGAGATTGAGTGAGGATTTGTGAAATCTATTTTGAACACAGAGTGTGATATGCTTCTGGAATGCATTGCCTGTGAGGGTGGGTGAGGAAGGGAACCGTACAAACTTGGCAAAGCACTTGTGTCAGCACTTGATGGTGCCAGATTTGATAGGCATCTTCTTTATTATACGATTCCATGATATATTGTGAAGCATCCCCCAATGGGAATTGTTGGTTTGTTCCATCGAGCAGTGCTCAGTGAGTGGGGCGATTACAAATCAGATCATCCCATGGAGCATCAGCACTCACTAAACCGAGGAAAGCCTGGACATCCCTGAAAGTATCCAAGATAATTCATATGCTCAGTGTAAGTTTCGTTCAATAAGCCCACTAACATTATTCCGGCTATTTGACACCATTATTTTCAGGACACCAAAAACATAGAAACCAATTTTCCTTTATTATTATATAGACTTCTCATTGTAAGGTTGTTATTTATTGGCAGAATAATAAATTCCTTGCCACATATTCACTTTGACAAAGAGTCAGATTTCCTGCGTTTTTCTGCCAACTGCTCATCACAGTATGATGGCTTGTTTAACACGACGTCCACCATCAGTAATACTTACTCCCAGCTATACTGGCACATGAGACGCACAGCTGGCACTCCCTCCCAACAGCCATTTGGATGGACCAACACTAACTGTACTGGAACTTCTCAACGGCAATTAATGTTGGACTAGCTCCAATAAAATCCCAAAATGAATTTTTGAAAAATCAGTTTTCCTCATAATAATTGGACAATGCAGCCATGTTTATTGATCTGATGAGCTTGTTGCGGACTTTGAAGTATTGTGATACATTTACAGAAATCAATTCGTGAATACCATGAAATACAAGGCCAACTGACAGCCCAGGTCACGAATAACCACAAGTTAATGCAGTATTTAATCAGCAGCTGAATAAGCACGAAATGCCAGAGCAGAGTGGGCCATGCACCTTGAGGTAATTTTCATTAATGTAGTTTGGTGTTTTCAGGTTGGTGTAGACATGTTGCGCTGAATGGCCTGTTTGTGTGCCATAAGACTCTATCACTTTAATTCTTGAAAACAGAATATAGTCTCACCATTTCCATAGTTTGTGAGCATCAATTGGTGAAGAATATAATCTCCAAGGTCACATTGCATCCTGACTTGCATTGAAACCATTGTACCTTCATTGTCACTTGTTCAGAATCCTGTAAGTCTCTCTGAAACAAAAATGTTACTGTTCCTGCACCACGAGGACCACTGTGTGCATCTTCTCTGGGCTGCTTTGCATTTCATTATTGCCATAGTTGTTTCGATGTGGTCTCACCAGTACCCTGTAAAACTGTAGAAATTCTTTCCTATTTCTGAATGAATTCTGTTTCAAAAACGTTTCAACATTTGTCTGGCCTCTCTAAAACTTTGATGTACGCATTTTTTTTTTGTGCGATCCAGGTGCCTGATTCCTCTGTGCCTCAGTCCAATCTCTCCATTGAAATAACTCCTGCGTTTCCATTACATTGCCAACATATTTGAACACAGACACTTTTCCCATTCTATGCTCCATACACGAATATTTGTGGTTCATTTGACCCACTTATATCTCTTTATAAACTCATGTCTTCTTCATATACAAACAAAAACAAAAAGAAGTAAAAATATTGCATTGTCAATTGCACTGGAATATGACGACAGTTTGTGTCTTTGACCATATATTCGGTCTGTATTATGGAAGAATACAAACGTTTGAAATTGTCTGTGTCCTCTCAAGAAGGTTCATATATTTGTATTCTTCCATAATGCAAACTGAATATTTCATCAAAGACATAGGTTGTCGCCAGAATTCAATGGAATCGGCAATGTCATATTTTTAGTCCATGTCTAAACTATAAATTAGCGACAATGCTAAAGTGTTTTGCAGTCCTTTCACTTAGTTCCCATCATTTCTGAAATATGGACAGGTGGTGAAGAATCTGTCTGGGTGGAATTGAGAAACAACAAAGGTTAAAAATGCAGAAAGCAGCGAGTGAGGATATAAAAGCTCATGTCAGCATGGTAGCTAGTGACATGTGATGTTACACAAGTCTCAGTGTTAGGACCACGGCTCTTTACTTTGTAAATTAATGATCTAGAGGAATGATCTAAGGGCATTCTGGTTAACTTTTCACAAGATATAAAGATAGGTGGAGAGACAGGTAGCATTGCGGAAGTGGAGATGCTGCAGAAGGATTTAGACACGTTAAGAGAGTGGGCAAAGAAGTAGCAGATGTTGTACAATGGGGGCTTGTGTGGGATCTTGCTCTTCGATAAGAAGAATACAGGCATGGAGTATTTTCTAAATGCGGGAAAATACTTCAGTCTGAAGTGCAAAGAGACTTGGGAGTTCTCGACCAAGATTGTCTCAAGGTAAACTTGCAGGTGAACCAATATTTAGGAAAGTTTTTTACCACGAGACAGTGTGTTTTAATATCTTATATTCACCAAAAGAACTGCGAGTCGACTTCTAAACAACAATATTTGTTTATTGAATACAATTAATATTAGAACAATAAATATTGCTATAAAGTAACGAAACACACTACAAATTATCTTATGCTTTAACTTAACTCTGTATGATCGTATACCACCCCTACACAATGTTGCCGGGCTCCACGTGCTGAGTTCTCCTTCTTACAATGGACTCGGAGATATCTTCTGTTTATGGTGGTTATTCTCGATTTACTGCGCTAAGTGGGGTTTTGCGGTGATTCTCATTCTCTCGATTCTTCACCCCCTCTTGGGAGGGTATGGAGGATCTGCCAACAGAGTATTCTTGTTGGATTACCCTGATCAACAGACCCAACCAGGGTGTAGCACGTTGATGGCCCAAGGGCGGCATTCCATTATCCCATTCAAGTTCAACTCCAGGTTTGTATTGCAGGGTCTGTAGCTCTCAAGTTTGTTTGCAAACCGTCTGTGGGGAGCTGCAGCCTGTCTGGATTCTGCAGCATGTAGATTAGCACAGAGATTTTAATCAAGGCTGAGATCCATTTACCAGCATGCTTTGATAATTGTGCATTTTTGTAACTCCATGGTATTTTTTTATTATCCATCATAAGTTGATTATTTCAGGTGGTCCGACTGGTCACAAAGGCAAATACAATGATTTATTTTGTTTATTTTGAGAGGACTTGAATGTAAAAGCATGGATGTACTTCTGAGACTCTATAAGGCTCTAATCAGGCCACATTTGGATTATTGTGTGATGTATCTCAGGAAGGATATATCGTCCCGGAGCGTGTTCAGAGGCAGTTCACAAGTATAATGGAAAGTCATCAATTTACTGTGAATTTTGAAAGAGAATGCTTTTCTTTAAATCAATGCCGTACTGAGCATTATAAACGATGTTTTGATGAAGCTTTGCAGTTAGCTTATCTCTGTTTGAATTCTGTAAACATTTAACTCGACCTTGCGATAGTCGAACTCTGAGAAAGCTGAAGAACTGTTATATCTAGGGGATGTGAGGATAACAACTTAAATTACCCCAGTCTTTGCCCTTGAGAGTGTGATAACGAACAGTATAAGGCAGGCGTCTGTACAATGTTTCAGTACTCTTTGCATTGAGGCATCTGACTTTGTGTAATGAGTCAAAATCCTGCAGGATTTTGCAATAAAGACCCTTTCTTGGCTCTTGTAAATAATTGAGTCAAGTCGATTTAATTTTCCACGACTGTAAACTTGGGCGCTCGTCCGGGATACCGTGACTGGGTGAGATTCTGAAGATTCCCAAGCGGCGTAGGTGCCAGCGCCCTGAAGGTCGTTCACTTTGCGTGAGAGGATTGGGAATCTGTGGATCACCCCAGGGCCGGGGGTTCGAATCGTATAGGATCGGGGTAAGAGTCGTGGCTTAAGTAATCCGACATAGAGATTGATTATAAGATAATAAATGCAGCAGAAAAAGGGTTCACTAAACTCTCGCGTGGTATTAGAATAAAACCCCAAGGGAAGGAGATTATTGTCTCTACAGTGTTCAGGAGACAGCAAGGTTAAGGGTGGTTTTAGACTTGGAATCACGACTGGCTGAGTTGGGCACGCCGAAGACATACTGGGTACGTTGTTTCTTGATTTACGAAAACCAAGGCATTGAGGCGGACTCGCCCAATGCGAGAGGGAACCTCCGGAGGTAAAAGCAAATCAAAAGGGAAAAGATAATGGTACCACGAGAGAGAGAGAGAGAGGGGGGGTGGGGGAGAGAGAGCGGAACACTTTTCCAGTTACACTAAAAATGGGCTCCAGCAAGAGCAAACAAAGGGAGACACCACACAGGACTTGGAATGGCCAACCAAAAATACAATCTGTGCTAAATAATTACGGCCCAGAATGTGTAAAGCAGTTAGAATTGTGGATCAAAGAATGTGGTTTTCCGGAGGGAGGAAGTTTTAGTAAAAGACAGCTGGAAATGTTGAGCTCGAGATAGGAAGAGAGAGAGAAGGAGAAAAGGAAGGGAAAAATAGAACTTATGAAATGGAGTGCTTCTAATATGTGGAAGGCTTAGGCTGATATCAGAGAAAGTATATCTCAAGTAAAGGATAGACCAAATACACATACAAACACCAGCACACATGCGGACGCATGCAGCAAACAACCTAACAAAGCTGTGCATTGTCTTAAGTCTGTTTCAGTTCCTGACGTTGATGACTGCCCTCAGAGACCTGCAGACCTCTACGAGATCCGCCTAGTGGAAGTTCCACGTCAGCTGTCTCCTGGGACGAAATCTAGTTGCCAATGTCACCAAAATCAAGTATACCTGGCCAGCTGCAAATGTCAATACCATAGCAGCCAACCCGCAAGCAGAGCAGAACAGAGACGTTAATGCTTTTGTTGCAGCGCTGGCAACCACCTGTAGGAAGGCATTCCTAGTGTGAATGGACATGACCAAAGTAGCAATGTGTAAACAATGGGAAGGTGAGACAGTGTCCCAGTACCTTATGCACCTCACTGAAGTCCATAATGCCCATAGTGGACTGAGACCACCTGACGAGATAATGGCAGCAGAAATCACGCCGTATGAGGCATACCTGAGGAACAGTTTCATCAATGGAATGAAGGAAGAAATAGCGAAAAAGGTAAAAGACACATGTATTACCTGGCACACAGGAAAGCTGAATTTAATAGAACAACATGCGATATATGCTGAAAAATTGCTTACCCAAGAGGAGGATAAGCGGAAACTAAAGATGGAACAGCAAGCGCATAAAGCTCAGCTTACTGTGATGCAAATGGTCGCCCAGCCATTGGAGGGATGTGCTACAGGAAGAGGGAGAGGCAGAGGTGGAGGTCGCGGAAGAGGAAGAGGTCATGGAAGAATCGTGTGCATAGGTAGGCCTAGCGGGTACGTTTTTTTTGCAGAGCAATGGACCACTGGGCGAGGCAGTGCTCGCAGAGACAGCCTCAATCGGCCCTGGAGGCTGGACAGCAGGGTGATTGACAGGGGAAGGCTGAGGTGGATGTGGGCCGTCCACGAATGGGGAAACTTGCCAATTCTCCTTCTTGTTATCGGAATTTTACCGTTTAAATCTGATAGCTCGCGTCTGATACGGAAACTGGGGTTGGACTTGATCAGTACTCCGACAGGCTTTCAGGTAATTCAATGGAAAGATTTACCAGTGAAGGCTGTGAAATATGACCCACGACCCCTGATGTATGTCTATGAGTGGCGATTAAGCCAGAGAGCAATAAGTTCAGTGAGCAGTTCACTCACCCAGGAAGAAAACAACCATGTTAATCCTATTAATACCGATTTTCTTGTTGGATATATGCTGCACTGTATAGCACACATACACCGTGATGGCCCTGACGAACTATATGAGAAGGATTTGTTCAGGAGATTGGTTAGACTTGTTATTTTGCGATTTTTATTGGAGTGATCACAGATGTGCAGTCAGTGTGAACGTATCTACTGTATCTGTAACAACAAGTAGACCCTACCTTTTTGATGTGGAAGGCTCCGCTCCTCACTGGCGAAGCCGTCTGGTGACATGTGGCAGGATTTGGCAGCATGGGTACTAAATGCACAAAGAATGAAAGGTTGGGTCTTCAGGGACGATTTGGGTGTTTGGTTTAATGCAGATATGCGGACATATAAGAAGAAACTAAATTGGCTAACTCAGGCCGAAATGACAGTCCAGGTAAACCCCACTAGCCCTGAAAAGCCGAGGGAGATCACCTAGCGTTTCCATCCGACGGAAATCTCAGAACCAAGATTAAAAATGGTCCCTGCAGAGTTGTGGGCAAAGTGCAAACATGATGTGGGGCGAATACGGGGCTGTGAGCTCATAAGGATAACCCGATGTCTGAGTATCATTCTTGCAGAGCACAATACCTGCACATGCTCCCAATCCCTATACTATATTGGCTCAAATTCCACCGGACAGCAAATTGTTTTTGGATGTGGATTTAGCAAATGCCTTGAGCTCTGCAGGCTGATCCCTCGGGGCAAGAAAGAAGACAGCCCGTGGCCCAGAACACTGCTTCTGTGAGGACCTTGGGGAGTAGTTGCGGCGTTGCTAGTTGTACTGTGAAGTTCTTTGTCTTTGTGTGTCTTGTTTTGTTTCATTGTTTACAGGTCATTTTTTACGATTGCGGGTTGAGGCGATCGGTTTGCGAGTATCTCTGGGACTGACTGAAGCGCCAGCCCCCAGGACAGTTTAATCCTGTTCCGTTGTGCAGGCCATACCCCGTCTTTTGCCCCCACAGGGGCTATCGTGAAGCGTCATGATAAACAGGCAGCACACCACCAACCGCAACAACCTTTTGAACATTTACAGATGGATTTTATTAAACTAACACCCAGTGAAGGGAAAAGGTATTGTCTAGTAATAGTTGATATGTTTTCCAAATGGGTGGAAGCGCTCCCCAAGTCTAAACAGGATGCCAGTGCAGTAGCCAATGCGTTGCTAACTGAGATAATTCCGAGATGGGCCATCCCTGAAAGGCTTAGTTGTGACAATGGGACACCATTTGTCAATAATGCCTTACAGCAGATCAGTGATTATTTGGGAATAAACATGGGACAACGCTGTGCCGACAACTCAGCGAGCGGTGGGGCAGTGTAAAAAGAAAATGCTGCCTTAAAAAAATGACAAAATGTTGAGGAACTAGGGGTGACATGGACAAAGGTACTTCCAGTTGTGCTGGAAGTTATGAGATCTAGGAGGAGAGGAAGAGCGTTTGAGATTTTGTTCAGTAAGCCGCCCAACACAGTAATTGGCACAAGACCAAAGGTAAGACAGATAACAGGCTACTGTGAGGATGAGATGTTGTGTTACTGTATAAAACTCTCTGCACGTTTGTCATAGTGCAGAATCAAGCAGCACTATCCCAACCAGCAGGAGGAAACCTGCATGATCTCGAACCTGAAGACTGGATAATGGTGAAAGACTTCAGGAGTTAAAAAACTGGAAGGTGAAGAGATGGCTGGGACCGTTTCAAGTGCTCCTCACAACACAGAGAGCAGTTAGGATCGCAGAAAGAGCCATATGGATACGCACCCGCCATTGCAAGCGTGTAGCTGGGCTTTAGGAGACATCAGACAGCACCAGAACCAATTAAGTGCAAGTAGTGATTAGAAGCCTCATACGAATATGGGCCTGCCTCAGCTCACACTTTCAGCAAACAACCTGTTAGGACTATTCGTAAGGGTAGGGGCATTGCGTGGACCCCACCGTACCATGGCTTTGACGACTGTGACATGTGAACATGGGCTGTGTACGGGGCACACCAGAGCAAATGATGAAAGCAGCACAAAGCTGTGTTTCGGGTAGGTGGTGTCTGAGGAAAGGTAAAAACAATGACTGCAGATGCTGGAAACCAGTTTCTGGATCAGTGGTGCTGGAAGAGCACAACAGTTCGGCAGCATCCAACGAGCAGCTGAGGAAAGGCCTGGTGTTTCCGAAACATTTTCTGATGTATTGCTATTCTGGTTCTGTTTTTTTTTAATGTTGCCGTAGTTGTCCTTGTTGTCATAAAATGACAAAGAGGGGAAAATGTAACAGAAAATTATCCATTTACCATGAAATTAAATGTCCATTTACTGTGTAATTTGAAAGAGAATGCTTTTCTTTAAATCAATGCTGTACTGAGCTTTGTAAACGATGCTTTGATGAAGGTTTGCAGTTAGCTCATCTCTGTTTGAATTCTGAAACATTCAACTCGACCTTGCGATAGTTGAACTCTGTGAAAGCTGAAGAACTGTTATGTCTAGGATCAAGGGATGAGAGGATAACAACTTGAGTTTCCCCAGTCTTTGCCCTTGAGAGTGTGATAAGGAACGATATAAGGCAGGTGTCTGTACAATGTTTCAGTACTCCTTGCATTGAGGCATCTGCCTTAGTGTAATGACTCAAAATCCCGCAGGACTTTCAACAAAGACCCTTTCCTTGCTCTTGCTAAAAATTGAGTCAAGTCGATTTAATTTCCATGACACAGGAATGGCCTCAGAAATGAAAAGCCTAACGTATGAAGTCTCTGGGCTTAAACTCGCTGAAGTTGCGAAGGATGAAGCGGTTCTAATTGAATCATACAAAATACTAAATGTCTGGTCAGAGTATATGTCAGAAAGATGGTTCCATTATTAGGAGGGAAAGGACCCAATGACATAGTCTTAAAGTTAAGGGAAGGTATTTTATGCCGGAGATAAGGAGAAACGCCTTCAGCCAGAGAGTGATGTATCTATGGTAAGGATGGAAGTTTCCTTTCTTAAAGGACATTAGTGAACCACGAGTTTTATCTTACAATCGATTCATGATCACTATCTGTCTCTTAATTCCACATTTGATTTCAAGCTCCATTATTTACATGGCAGAATTCAAATCCAGGTCATCAGAACATTATCTGGGTCTTTTGCTTAACAGTTCAGCGATAACAAAACCAACTCTGTGCCTTGCCTAGTCCTCCAGAGTGTGACTAAACTGTGTAATATGATTTGCCCGAGACTTTTCCCTCATGCTCTTATTGATTTCCTTGTCAAATCATGGATGACTTTTGTCCATTACCCAATTCCTCTTCCTCTCACCAATATACTTTAATTGAGAGGTTATTTAATGTCTCCTTGCGTCTTTGCCTTTTTTTTATCTGTCCTGCCCTTCACTTTTTTTTCCTGGCCAGTCCACCCAAGCCAACTCCTTCCTTCGACCAATATGATTATCATTGCTCAAAACTAAAACCATCATATGTGACTCTGTCTTCATTCATTCAATCTGAGGTTGAAACTACAGCATGGTGCGGTCACTGCTTACAAGAGGATCCTTAACTGCAAGATTGTTTGTCAATCTTTCCTTGTCACATGAAATCAAATCTGAAGTAACCCGTTCTCTGGTTGAATCCATGACATGTTGCTCTCAGAAACAATCCTTCATACAGTCTATGAATTGTTCTTCGAGGCTACATTTGCGAAGTTGATTAATTGAGTCAATATGCATGTTCATCCTACTGTTGTGCCCTTGTCACCAGCTGTCATTATTTCCGACCTCAGAAATACTTCGGGGGGGACAGTAGCAGAACATTATTCTTCCCAAGAGGTTTCTTCTCTTGCTTTTTATTTACACTTGGACTGATTTACATGTCGTTCCCTCGCGCCAATATCATTTCCTAATGCAGCCTTGATATCATCCTTAACCAATACATCAATTCCACCTCCTGCTCCTTCTTGTCTAACCTTCTGGAAAAGTGAGTGCCGTCGGACACGTCACTGCCCAGTCCTGATCTCACTGTAACCATGTTTCTGTAGTCCGCACCAGGTCATACCCATTTCACTCTGGATCTATTGTCAGCTCACCGATATTTTTTCCAAATACTGCATTCTTTTATGTACAAAGTTTTTAAATATTTTTATTGGTTTGTCTTTCCCTTCTAATCCTTTTTTGTACACTAGCTTCCTGATCTCACACGCCTCACTACCTCACATCCCCTACACCGTCCAACCTTATTTGTTAATCCCTGATCATTTTGCGCCTCATCTCTATTCATTATTCCAATCTCCAACTCACATCTTGAATTGACATGATCCATCCTTCATCGTGGTCATGAGACTGGCCATGCCTGATGTCCTATTCACCTCTACCGTGTGCTCAGTTTCTTACCTGCTGCTTTGGTTGCCAACCTCCTGGTTTATTTGTTTAAATCCATCCAATTTCCACGAGCAAACCTCCCTACAAGGATGTTGGTGCTCCTCCGGTTAATATGCAACCTGTCCATTTTTGAAAGCTCTCACCTGTCCTGGAACAGATCCCAATGATCCAAAAATTGAATCCCTCACCCCGTACGAACTCTTTAACCACATGTTACACTGTACCAGCTTCCTAATCATTATCTATTTTCCACGTGACACTGGGAGTAATTCTGACATTACAGCGGATTGTTCTCTCTCACACACACACACATACGCACACACATACAAACAGTCTTATGTGCACACACACACACACATACACACACAAACAAACACACACCACATTACTTTGTAGAAGAATACCAGTAATCTTATAAATAATCAGAATGACAACTGGAATGAACGATTTAGTTAAAGGTAGGATGCGAACAATTAGGGTTACTCTTCATTAAGCAGAACGGACAAAGTTGTGAACTTATTGCAGTGCTCAAAATAATGGAACAAAATACAGGTTAAAATATGAATGCTCTGTTTCTGTTCGTTGGCATTTCAGCGTCTTGCAGTCCTAGTTTCAAGATTGTCAGCACAAGATCTAGAAGTGACATAAGGAAAAACGTCTTTATTGAGAGAGTTGTTAGGATTTAGAATGTTCTGCCTGGGAGAGTTGTGAATGAAGATTCAAAAGAGAACTGAATATATATTTGTAAGTTACGAATGTAAAGGGTTACAGAGACCGGGTGGCAAATGGGAGGAGTTTGGGAGACATTTCCGAACCTGATGCATACACAGTGCCCCAGTAGCCTCCTTCCGTCCATTAAAGTTCTGTACTCTATCATATACAGATGCAAGTCAACATCAGTATCTGATTATTTCCAGTTGTAAATGCTGGCAAATATTTGATCATATTTGCTGCAGCATAACCATTTAAAATGCAAGTATTGCAAGGTCAGCTTGATGATGAAGACTAATTAGTATTCAGCACATGAATATTTTAAATCTGGTATTCTAATTATTAAAACAAATAATTCTTTGCTTTGGCACAAAACATTTTGTAAATATTTGACTTTTTCACTCAAACGGAAATACGTTCATCGTTTTTATTCACTAACCAAATTTTGCATTAAGTGCCATTCATTCTTTTAAAAATGCGAGATTTCAAATTATTGTTCTCTGCACTGTAATATCACATTTACGTTAACAATTACACTGCATGTTGAATTATTGTCGTTTCTCAATTGTTGGTAAATAGCTGAAGCTCGTACATTCAGGTGAGAAATTAAACTGATTGCTACTTAAGTATATAAGATCGCTTTTTCCATATTATTTTTCAGCAATCATTTTCTCAATCTGAATCTATAATCGGTCAGACACCAACCACTTTCTAAATGTTGGTGCGATAATGTATTTGTTTGAATACCGCCAATGAATATGTAATTGTGATCACGTCTATAGTCAGATAGCATATTCTTTGTTCGATATAAAATAAAATTCAAAGTTTGTGCGAAGATTTGTAGCTCGGGTGCTCGTTGTTGTGGTTCTGTTCGCCGAACTGGAAGTTTTTGTTGCAAACGTGTCGTCCCCTGGCTAGGCGACATCATCAGTGCTTTGGAACCTCCTGCGAAGCGCTTCTTTGATGTTTGAAAACTCCATCAACAAACACATCGACCTGGACCCAATATACCAACCACTACAGCGGACAGCTGAAACTGACAGCCTGAAGCGGCAGGGACGGACCACTATAAACACCGGAGGAAACATCAAAGAAGCGCTTCGCAGGAGGCTCCCAAGCACTGATGATGTCGCCTAGCCAGGGGACGAAACGTTTGCAACAAAAACTTCCAGCTCGGCGAACAGAACCACAACATAAAATAAAATGTACTTTCTTTATATTTTAATCATAAAATGATGACAGGAGTTTGTATTTTAGTTCCATAAATATAACATCAAGCTAATTGCTTTAAGAGAAGATGCAATTATTGTTCGGTTGAAATATCATACTTCACATCTCACTTTTGCGCAATTTATGAAACATGGCAAATATCTGATTATTTTTCAGATCACTGAACTCATCACCTTGCAATTATAATCTTCGTTGAAAATAGATTTAGAAGGATCTGAATTCAGGCAGAGTGTTACTGAAATCATAGCTGCCTGTGGCACTTAGTGAGATATTGGCCTGCACCTAAATGTATCCAGAGAATTACTACGTGGTTCTGGGCAGTCATTCAAACATTATTTCACGCAAATCATTTGGAATCCATGTTGGGCCATGTGTAAACTAGCCAACAGGCTATCCCTAGTTTCTATGTAAGTACAAGTTCTGCCCAAATTAGACATCAATGACTGGCTAGCAACCATGCTTTACAAATTCATTTTCAGTCAGACCCTTGCCCAGAGAGTAGATGTGTCGATATGAAGTGTTAGAAGCACACCACACAAATTACTTCCGGGGATGACATCTGGCCTACCTCCCAGACTCCATACATCTGCAACCTGGGCAGGCACTGAGTGGAGATGTTAACAAGGTGAAAGAGAAGACAGCAGATACTGGAGGTTAGAGACGTGAGGATAGAGCTGGAAAAGTACAGCAGCTCAGGCAGCATCCAAGGAATAGGAAAATCAAACTTTCGGGCAGATACCCTTCATCAGAAATAAGACAGGGAGCCATGAGGGTGGAGAGATAAATGGGAGGGGGGTGGGGCTCGGTAAAGGTAACTGAGAGTGCGATAGTTGGATGGAGGTGTGGGTAATGGTGATACATCGGAGGGGAGGGTGGAGTGGATGTGTGGGAAGGAAGATGGACAGGTGGGAACGGTGGCTCAGTGGTTAGCAATACTGCCTCACAGTTCCAGGGACTAGTTTAGATTCCAGCCTCAGGTGACTCTCTGTGTGGAGCTTACACGTTCTTGCCTGGGTTTCCTCCGGGTATTCTGGTGTTCTCTCACGTTCCAAAGATGTGCAAGCCAGGTGAATTGGCCATGCTAAATTGCCCATAGTTATAGGTGCATTAGCCAGAGGGAAATGCGTTACTCTTTGAAGGTTTGGTGTGGACTTGTTGGGCCAAAGGGCCTTCTTCCACACTATAGGGAATCTAAAAGAAGTACCCTTTCCCACTTTGAATAAAAATATGGGACAGGCCGTGAGGGCAGTGTAAGCTGGAAGTGTGGAACTGTGATAAGGTGGGAGGAGGGGAAATGAGGAAACTGGTGAAATCCACATTGATACCAAGTGTTTGGAGGGTCCCGAGATTGAAGATGTGGTGGTAAGTGAGTGGTGATGGATGAAGCCCTGGACCTGCATGTCCTCAGCAGAATGGGAGGGGAGTTGAAGCGATCGGCCACAGGGCAGTGGAACTGGTTGATGCGGGTGTCCCTGAGATGTTCTCTGCAGTGCTCTGCGAGTTGATGTTCTATCTCACCAATATATAGAATATCACATTGGGAGCCACGGATGCAGTAGTTGACATTTGTGGAACTGCAGGTGAAACCTTGATGGATGGGACCTCTTTGAGGCCTCGGCGGGGGGAGGTGTGGGCACAGGTCTTGCAATTCCTGCGGTGGCAGGGGAAGGTGCCTGGAGAGGAGGCTGAATTGTTGGGGACCTGACGAACACTACCTACCTTGTATCCTGTATTCTGCATTCAAAATCGATCGTCCAGAATGAATCGCTTCACACTTTTCCAGGTTGAAATCCAACTGTTCTTCATCCTGTCAATATCCCAGTGCAAACTACAACAACCCCCACACTGTCCACAATTCCACCAGCCCTTTTTTTACATCGCCAAATGTAATAACCCACCCTTACACTCCCTCATCCAAAACATTTATAAAAAAACACAAACAACAGAGTTCCCAGAACGGGACCCTACTTTTCACCAAGCTCCAGAGTAAATAGATTAGATTACTTACAGTGAGGAAACAGGCCCTTTGGACCAACAAGCCCACACCGACCCAGACCCATTCCCCTACATTTACCCCTTGACCTGACACTACAGGCAATTTAGCATGGCCAATTCATTTAATCTGCACATTTTTGGACTGTGGGAGGAAACCGGAGCACCTAGAAAAACCCACGTAGACACGGGGAGAACGTGGAAACTCTATACAGTCAGTTCGCCTGAGGCGGAGAATTGAACCCGGCTCTCTGGCGCTGTGAGGCAGCAGTGCTAACCACCGTGCCATCATGCCGCCCACTTCCCATACTTCCCATTTACCACCGCTTTATGTCTCTGTGTGCCAGCCAATTTTATATCCAGACCGATAGGTTTACCAGTATCCTATGCCTACTTACTTTCTGAATGAACCTACCATGGGGAACATGATCAAACGCCTTGTTAAAATCTATGCACACCGCATCCACTGCTCTACCTTCTTCAATGTGTTGGATCCCATTCTCAAAGAATTCAATAAGGCTTGTGAGGCATGACTTGCCCCTCCCAAAGCCATGCTGACTATTTCTATACAAACTATGATTTTCCAAGTAATCATAAAGTCTGTCTCTCAAAATCCTCTCCACTAATTTGCGCAATACTGATGCAAGACTGACTGCACTATAATTCTCAGGATTATTCCTATTCCCTTGCCTGAACAAGGGAGTAACATTTGCCACCCTCAATCATCTGGCACTGCTCCAATGGAGATTGAAGACGCAAAGATCATCGCCAAAGGAACAGAAATCTCTTTCCTTTCTTCCAGTAGCAATCTCAGGTGTTTCCCCTCTGGCACAGGGGATTTATTTCTACTCATGTTTGTACTTCAATCAGTCTGTACTTCACCTCATATTGTCTACGCCCTGTCCAACCAATTGATTTACTGCTTTCGTTTTCAGGGTTATATGCCGTGCTGCTTCACTGAGCATGTATGTTTCGCAATATCCTGTGAACCATGGAATGAAAAATATGGGAAGGCACAAATGCGCTCGTGATGAAGGGGTGAAGCCCAAATCTTTGACTCTCCTGCTCCTCAGATGTTGCCTAACGGGTTATTTGTTTTCAGTGCCACGCGTTTCGACTCTGATCTCCAGCATCTGCCGTCTTCATTTTCCCAATTACTGACGGCTATCCCACTTGCACACTGAGCAGGGAATTAATCAGCAGAAACTCATTGTATGTGGAGCGAACTGCTAATTTCTGGAAAATTGCATTTGATTAATGCATTTATTAAAAACTAAATTGCATTTCAACAAATACTAATTCAGTCCTAGAGTTACAGTTTTGTTTCATGAATTGGGCAGCTTGATACCGAACACTGATTGATTGAAGAACTCCGAGGTGCAGAGGATTCCAGGTGCTATATTTCAGGGTGGATGTGCTTTACCTTATTGCTGGAAATATTATCGGACAGACAGATGTGATAAGGGGACAAGGTGACATGTGGAAATGTGACATTTTGCCATTACAGAAATATGTTTGAGGGAGGACAGGGCTGACAACACAATATGCTATGGTGCAAGACCTATAGGCAGGACAGGAGAGGGATAAAAGAGGAAGTGGTGTTGCATTATTAGTTATGGGGTCAGTTACTACAGTGAGGACGGACAATATCTTGGAATGATCTTCTAATGAGGCTTTGTGGATAGAGCTCAGGATCAAAACTATTGCAGAGGCACTGCTGGGGATATATTATAGACCCCGAGATAAAAGAAAGTACAGGAACAGATATATAACCAAGTTAATGAGGTGTGTAAAAACAGTAATATGATTGTTACATAAAGGCATTTAATTTGCAAACATACATTTGGGCAGTGATAACTTTTCAAGATGCCTTGAATTTTATTCCAGCAAGCTTCTTATATCAACATGTAGCAGATACACCAATGGGCGGGTCAATGCTGGGCCTCACTGTTGGGAACGAAGCCAGTCAGGATATCGCAGGCAGGATTGGGAGAGCATTATACGGCCAGTGACCAGTTATTAGGAAAAGATTTAAAAAAACACCATCTGGAAAATAAAATTTGAATGGACTGGGGAGACGGAATTTATGAAAAAAAATGACAGGATCTGGCTTCTGGGTGAACAGTCGCTGAACAGTGTCAAGGAGTGTGTAAGGCACAACTGGCACATTCCAAGGTCCAGGACTACGTGTTGAGGGATGCGCCGAAGCTTGGGGCAGCTGCCGCCAAGGCGCGGTGGGGAAAGACCACTCTGTAACGTCTGCCGCCTAAAGAAGAAAAGGGGGCCCATGCAGTCATTTGGGCTCTGCTGACACCTCAGCTAAAAATGCAATCGTACCGAACTGTAAATAGGAATGATTACTCTGTTTTCGGTATGCAAACAAATGGAATGTTTAATATGTATGGCATGTCCAGTTGTATAGATCATCAAAGTATTTTATGAATAAAGTATATTTTTGAAATAAAAAAGTGTGTAAGGCACAAACATTACATCACCGTTGTGTCTCCTTACTTTCCTGACTAAAAGTAAATGTGGAGGAGTAGAGAAAATGCAGTTGATAGGAGTATAAGTAGTATTTCCTTGGATTGAGAGGCTTCAGATAGCAGCAGCTCAGCAAAAAGTACAGACAAGCTCAAATAAATTCCTTTTAGTTTAGTATTACAGCAGTCGAGATGACAGTTAGTCTAGTTGCACGTTCCTCCTGTGCGATGTTGGAGCTCTGGGAGATTTCCACTGTCCCTGTGTGGAAAGTGCACCCGGCTTCAGCTCCTGGGAGACCATGTTTGGGAGTTGGAGCTGGATACACTCAGGATCATCGGAGATGCTATGAACTTCATAGGTACGTGCTTCAGTGTGGTGATCACGCCCAAGACCCGCCCCTATCCATGTTTCTGTAATGAATATAATAGCTCAATCCCACATGAAGATGCATTTCCTGAGTTCATCAGCCTTACCTGTTAGCCCTGTTGCGTTTAAATAAACACAATTTAATCCAACAGCCAATCCTTGCTCCCTGTCGTGTTCCAGGCAGAGAGTAGGTTTGGAATGGGAAAGGGGTTATGCACAGAGTGCAACAATCCTCTGTGGCAATTCCTCTCGAAAACAAGTAAACCATTTTAGGTACTGTTGCGGGGAAAGACCGTTCAAGGGAATGCAGCAGTCGCCAGGTTGGAAGCAATACCACTGACTCTGGGGCACAGCGGGAAAGGGTAAATATAAACAGGTTCTTAGCGATAGCAAAGTCGATTGTTGGAGGAACGGATTGGAGATTCTGGGGCCTCAAACGGGAATCCAGCAAGGTTTGTTACCTCGCAGGTGTCAGGGTCCAGGAAGTCTCCGAGCGGTTGCAGAACATTGTCAATGGGGAGGGTGAGCAGCTAGAAGTCATTGTGCACATTGTTATAAATGATACAGTAGAAATAGGGATAAGGTCCTACAGAGTGATTACATAGAGCTAGAAGAAAAGTTCAAAATCAAGACTTCGAAGTGGTAATCTCCTGATTACTTCCTGTTTCATGAGCTCATGAAGGAGGATATGGCAGATACATGCATAACTAAAGAATTGGTGCAGGGGGTAGGGACTCAGATATTTAGATCATTGGGGTCTTTTCTGTGACAGAGTTGATCTTTTCAGGAGGGACAGGTGCCACATACACTGGAGGGCAGACCAATATCTTGGCGACCAGGTTTGCTGGTGTTCCATGGGAGGGTTTAATCGAGATTGGCAGGGTTTTGGATCCTCAAGAGCAGGAAAGCAAGTGTGAGGCTGGAAGGAGATTGAGTAATCAGAAACAGTAAAGTGAAGAGACGAGTCAAACAGTTTACGATTGGGAGCAAGGAATGCCTGCTGGATTTATTTCAATGCAAGAGGGCTGACAGGTAAGACCAATTAACTCAGGGCATGGATAGGTACGCAGGAGTGGGATATTATAGCCATTACAGGAACATGGCTAAGGGAAGGACAGGACTGGCAGCTTAATGTACCAGGGTTTAGCTGCTTTAGGCAGGACAGGGACGGTGAAAGGAGGGGACGGGGAGTTGCATTTCTGATAAAGGGAAGTATCACAGCAGTAATGAGAGATGAAATAATTGAAGGATCAAACAGCGAGGATTTGTGGATGGAGCTAATAAATAGTTGGGGGAATGGTGATGATATAAGGGTTGTACTGTAGGCCCTCAAATAGTCAACAGGAATTAGAGTAACAAATATACTTGCAGAGAGGTGAGGCATGTAGGAGCAAAAGGATTGTCATAATTGGGGATTTTAATTTTTAGAACATAAACTGGGACTACCAGAGCGTTAAGTGATTTGGTCGGGTCGAATGCATTAATTGCGCCAGGAAAATGTCCTCAAGCAGTATATAGAGGTTTATACTCTCGCGAAGGTGCAAATTTGGACCTACTCGCAGGAAATATGATAGAGCAGGTGATGGAGGTGACATTGGGGGCGCACTTTGGAACCAGTGACCATAGTTCTATTCATTTTCACGTAGTTATGGAGAGCGACAAAACTGGTCCACAGCTTCACGTTCTAAATTGGGTAAGACGAATTTAGATGGAATTACATAGGAGTTTGTAGGGGTTTGTGGGAATAGTTTGCCAGCAAAGGGACCGCTGGCAGGCGGGAGGCCTTTGAACGTGAGATACTGGAGATCAAGATCTATTTGTTACTGTGGGAGTGAAAGGAAAGTTGGCAGGAATGGGGAATCCTGGATGGCAAGAGATATTTCGGTTTTGATCGGAAAAAAAGGCAGCTCAGTTACAGGCAGCTGGGATCAAGTGAATCCCTGAAAGTATATAAGGGATACAGATGTTTACTGAAGAAGGAAATCAGTAGGGCATAAAGGGGGCATGAAAGAGCCTTGGCTGAGAAGATTAGGATGAATCCAGACAGGTACTTTAAGTATATTATAGGAAAAACAATAGATAGTAAGAAAATAGGCCTCCTCAAAGACCAAAGTGGACATGTATGTGTAGAATCATAAGAGATGGGTGATGTCCTCAACGAATATTTCTCCTCTGTGTTTAACATGGAGAAAGACATGAATACTTAGGAACTTGGCAAAGTTGGTGGTGATCTCTTTGGGACTGTCCATATCACAATAGGAGGAGGAATTGGATGTGCTAGAATACTTGAGTTTGGATAAATCTCACGTTCCTTACCAGATATATCCAAGAACACTGTCAGGGGCTAGAGAAGAAATTATGGGGGACCTGGCTGATAAGTATGATCATCATTAACCATAGTTGAGATCCAGGAAGACTGGAGGTTTGCAACTATTGTGCTCTTATTTAAGAAGGACTAGAAAAAAAAATGCCTTGTAGCTATGGACCAGTCAGTTTAACATCTATAGTAGGTACGTTACTTGAGAAAATTCTGAAGGATAAGATGTACATTAATTTGAAAAGACAGGGTTTGATTAGGAATATTGAGAATGGCTTTGTGCGTGGGAGATCATGCTTGATGACATGAGCAGGAAGGTTGACTAAGTCGGAGCGGTAGACGTCAAAAAGTGTGGCGCTGGAAAAGCACAGCAGTTCAGGCAGGAACAGGAGAATCGATGTTTCAGGCATAAGCCCTTCAACATGAATGACCAAAACATCGATCCTCCTGTTCCTCGGATGTTGCCTGATCTGCCATGCTTTTGCAGTGCCATACTTGTCAACTCTGATGTCCAGAATTTGCAGTGTTCACTCTTCTCGGGAGGTAGATTTGGTCTATATGGATTTCAGTTACACCAGGACAATAAAAGATTTTTCAGCGCCTGGAGTATGACATACAGTTACAGGAGGCCAATCAACCCCTCGAGCTTATAACACAGGACCCAGAGTAGATGATGCAGCATCAGGATTCTGTAATGCAGCAACAGGATCAGTTTATTCAGAGACTTCAGGTCAGTAACACAGGAAATGGAACAGGTCACAAACTGACTGTTCTCTGGGGTATACTGGAATAACACGAGGCTATTTAGCTCATCAAGCCTGCCCTTCCCTTCAGTACGGTCAGGGACGATCTGCTGTAGGCTGAAATTTCACTTTCATGCAATTTTTTTGTGGCCTTCACTTCTCTCAAAATCCATTGACATCCTTCTCAACCCCTTCCAAACATTTCAGTGATGCAGCTGTCTGGGATAGAGAGGCCCCAACAGTCACTATCCTCTCAGAGAAGGAAACATTCCCCACACATATACCTTGGCCTATTGACATGAACAAAAGATATGAACACAGCGTCAGAGTGAATGGCCCTGCCAAGATTCGTATTTAATGGGAATCAGTAGTAATCTCTCCACTGGTTGAATCATTCAGAACACAATGTGGCTGTTGGACATCAATCCTCTCAGTCCCTGGATATCTCTGTGAGTGATCCATAGGGATATACCTCGGCATTAACATTTTCAGCTGATTCGTCAATGTCTTACCCTCCGTCATTCGATCGGAAGTGAAGATGTTCAGTGAAGATCATATGAAGCATCAAAACCTGGACAATATTTAAGCTCATGCTGTTAACGTGCAGGTGACATTCGTGTGTTAGCAGTGCTAGACACTACACATTTCCACAGAATAGAAAGAGGAGCTTATTCAGCATCTCAAGCTGGTTTCACTGGAATGTGAGAGAGCCATTCAGCCCACCCAAACTATTCGATAAGACGAGGCACAGCCCGTTCACTCTCTGTTGCGTCTTACACAAGAAGAGATTTTAAAATATTACCTGGACAATGCATCACATGATTTAGCTCTCTGTGTCTCTTTGCAACAGAAATGAAAATTCTGCCCATTGTGCCTACAAACTGCCAGTCTCTGGAACATCCTTCGTGTTCTATGACTATTCCCACTTCTGTAAACCCATTAGTTTCTACAAACATTCCCATTTGTGGAAAGTTATCCTTGTCCTATGAAGCTCGCTACTTCGAAACCCCCTTCCTCTTTGGAGAAGGTCACACAGAAATGGCGGAGCGAGTTTTTGGAAGCAGTTAGAGATTAGTCAGAGGCTTTCTGTTTGGAGAACATTGAGATCAAGAGTTTGCAGAAAACAGAAAAAAAGCTTGTATTGGTCCTGCAGGAGATTGACAACAGGAGGGTCTACTGAAAGGGTCAACTGAAAGGTTCAAGTCTGTCCTTGTGGAAATTTACAGACACAGCGCTGGAGAAACTGGAGGGGGTTTCAGAGACGAGGAGATTTGTAGGTGTTAATGAACGTTCAAGATAAATGGAGTGTTTTTATAGTGATTGGAATGAGGTCAGTCAGGTAAACCTCATTAATACGTGTTCCCTGATTGAGACTGTGAACCTGGTCCAATCAGGGAATTCCGGCTCAGAAATAAACAGGGGCATCAGGGGCTCTGTTCACTATAGGAGCCGGCTCTGAGCTAGCGTGGGTCAGTGTCATGGATCATGCATGTAGAAATAAAAGGGGATTTGGTGACGGGATACCGGCCTCTGTGGAATTATTTTAGTTTTAACATCTGGTAGATATTATAGAGAGAGGGAGGGCTTGAGGTGTTTCCACAGATCGGAATGGATGTGGAATCTGGAGGTTGCAGAGACGGTGATCTGTGTCGGGGCAGAAGGTGGTTACAAAATCTAGAGCACGGTCGGGACTAGAGGATGTTACACAGCTGCTTGGGTACTGGAGTAGGTTACACAACAGGGAATATTGAAGGGACTGGAGGAAAGAAAAGAGATGGGCAGGGTTGTCAGTGCTAGAGAACGTTGGAGATATAATGAGCACTGTAGTGGCTGGAGTTTATGGAGATACTGCAATCTGTCAGGACAGAAGGTGGTTAGTAACGCTGATTGTTGTATGGATTGGAGGAGATTGCAAAGATTAGGTTTCTATGGATCAGAGTAGTTGCAGAGAAGGGGAGAGCTGTAAAGACTTGAGAGATATTTTATAGAAAGGAAAGGTTATCGGGGATGGTGGAGATTCCAGGTAAAGAATGTTTATATGGCCTGTATGAGCTACAGAGATAATGCGGGCGAAATAGACTGATGGAGGTTGCAGAGATTAGAATATATCATACAGGATCGACAAGGTTACAAAGACGGGATATTTATGGATTTGGAGGACTCTCAACACATCACACTGAATGACACAGGCGCCTTATGGCACAGAAGGGTGTTATTTGGCCAATCATTGTTACAGCAGCTCTTCAACTGAACTTTTTGCTGAGTAATGATCTCCTCCTTCACTCACATCCTCACATTTTTTTTTGTATCAAAAATCATTCAATCGCCTCCTTAATGTTTCAGTCAAACATGCAGCGACAACGCATCTGAGTGCATCTTAACTACTTGTGGAGATATTTTTCATGTACAAATCCTCTTTCTAATTTCGATACAGCCTTACTCCATCTTTTAACACTCTCATTATGAAGGACCCAGAGGAGGATTCTAGGACAGCTCTATGGTGGCTGTCAGTTTTCACATAATTCCCCTCTGCTCTATCATCTCCCTCTGAACCTCCAACATTTCTCCAGATTCCCAATGCGATTCTCCATCTGACACTGATTCTGTTGTTCTTCTCCACCATCCAGAGAGAGTTGTGTTTGTTTATCCTGCCATTCCTATTTGAGGGACAATTCCTCGACTGGACCTAAGCAATCTCCTCTTTGAAGGGAGCCCATGGTTCAGTTTATCTTTTTCTGACCAAATTGGTGTTCCAGCCAAACCTTGCCAGCTTCATTCTTGCCCCATTGAAGGCTGCCCTCAGTCAACTAATGTTTCTCACTCTCAATTACTGTATATCATTCTCTACCATCCTCCTGAACTTTACAATAAAATGATCTCTGTGACCCAAAATCTTCCCCTACTGACACTGGATCCACTTGCCCCACCTTTTCCCAAGGACCCGGTCCAACACTACATGCTCTCTTGGGCTGAACACATACTCCTGCAGTCAGCACTCATCCATGTAATTGTCGTGACCTTGCACCGCCAATAACGCAGTCAATATCTGGATAAATTAGGTTTCTCAATATTACTAATATAGGATTGTCATCGCTCTAAAATGCGGCTCCATATTTATTATCTCCATAGTTTATTTGGTTGCTGGCCGACAGACTGTACCTCACAGTGTAATTGTACACTTTTTTTTCTGTAGCTCCAGCCAAATTCATTCTGTCCTTGGACGGATCATCTTTGTCTTGGTCTCCTTAACTAACACTAATCTAAACCAATACTTCTACTTTCATACTTTCCCTTTCCTTTTATCATTTTGGAATCCTTTATACTCAGCAATATTTAACACCCAGTTCTGCCATTCCTTGAGCCAGCTCTCGGTGATCAGTACATCAGAATTCCACACACCAATCTGCATCTGGAATTCCCCACACTCCGAGTATTCATGTCCATGCAGAGTACCACAGATTAAGCCTTCATTTCTTATTCCATCTTCCACTGTTAAACTTGTTGTTGTATATTAGTTGCAACTGCAGCTCCCATTATTTTGAGAATCCTGGTAGTCTCCTCTACTATTACGTTTTGTATCCTAAGCACACACCAAGTGATTTTCAACCCCTCAAAAACACCCCGTAAGGAATTCAGTCGCAGATCTGTCACGTTAGCCCATCCAACTTGTACAGTTGCTGCCTTCCCCAGAACCAGTCCCAATGTCCCAACAATCTGAAGTCCTTCGTGCTGCACCATCGTGCCAGTCACATTCTTATCTACCTGAAAAACAAAGTTCTGTTCTCAAGTGTACACGGTGCCAGGAGTAGTTCAGGGATTGCTACATTCGAGGTCCTGCTTGCTAACCATCCACCTAGCTCCCTAAATTCTGATTTCCAGACCACTTCACCATTTCTACCTAGGTCATTCCTACCAACATGAACATGACATTTTACTGCTCACTGTCCCCCAGACAAATATCCTGCAGACACAGTGACATTCTAAACCCCACTATCCTGGAAGTACAGAAACACTGACACCTTCTTCACTTTCCTGACTCCCATGTGACTATTGCTCCTCCTTCCTTCTCTCTCTCCCCTTCTGTCCAGTCAGGCTGCTGGTGGGGCCACAGACATGGCTCTGAATGCACTCCCCTGAGTAGCCAGCACCTACGTCAGCTTCCAAGTTGGGAAACTAAATTGAGATGGAGACATCACGCTATTCCTGGATTCCCTGACTGTTTCTTTTCGATTGTGTAGTCCCCCATTCCCTTCCTTATTCCAGGCCGTCATTTCTGTAGGGTGATCCTCTCTCTGTATCTGCTATGCACCTACCTCTAAGCATCACGGATATCCCACAGAAACTCCAATTGCTGTCTGAGCTCCAAGACCCAGTGATCATCTGGAACACCAGAGGGCCTGCAAATTCTCAATGTCACAAAACATATTTGCAAGTTACCTCGCCTTACTTAATTATTTACTGAGTATAATATTAACATCAGGGAAATAATGTTAGGGAGATTACTTTATCATATAGTCTCAGATATTCAATTATAACTCTTATTTCTGAGTTCACGCCTGCATTCAGAAGTTGAAAAAATCAATTTGCTGGCATATAGCAATTTACACACAGTCGCGAATAATAGTTTATTATCAGCCAATGAACTTACACCTTTTTCTGTGATGGATCTTGCACTTCTTTCAAACTCCGTGCAGACAGGTCCCAGCCACAGAAAGTTATCTCTGTGTCTCCGAGGGACGTGTAATATTCCAGCTTCCCACTCCAGTCTGCTCCCTCACAGGGTAACAGTGTCTGTGACTCCCAGGGACGTGTAATCCTCAAGCTCCCACTCCACTCTGCTCCCTCACAGGGTAACTGTCTCTGTGACTCCCAGGGATGTGTCATCCTCCAGCTCCCACTCCACTCTGCTCCCACACATGGTCAACGTCTCTGTGACTCCCAGGTACGTGTAATCCTCCAGCTCCCGCTCAACTCTGCTCCCTCACAGGTTCACCGTCTCTGTGACTCCCAGGTACGTGTAATCCTCCAGCTCCCACTCCAATCTGCTCCCTCAGAGGGTCACCGTCTCTGTGACTCCCAGATACGTGTCATCATCCAGCTCCCACTCCACTCTGCTCTCTCACATGGTCACTCCCTCTGTGACTCCGTGCTGATTTTGAGGCCCCTGCTCTGCTGCTTCTCCAAATCCAAATCCCAATCAGCCTCAATCCTGGCTGCTCATTTAGATTCTCCGGCTCTGTGCTGCTCTCTCTCAGGTTCTCTCCCTTTGTTTATCCCAGGTAATGGTAGGCATCAAGCCTCAGCTGAGTTTTATAACATCCCATTCCGCACTGCTCTCTTACAGGATCGCTATTGTGCCTGGAAGACAGTGGAAAAGAAGAGGATTAGACAGAGCAGAGGGTGTTACAGTCTTTGAGCGAGCTGTATGGGATGGAACAGGTCATCTGGGGAGCTAGGCAGACCTGCAGCAACTAAAGAACGTTACTGGAAGATATAGCGAGAGTTGCAGACACTGAAGAAGACAAAGGAAATAGAGAGATTGTAGCTTGTTCATGAAGGAGCTATATAGAGTCTAAAGAGCTTTTTCTGAGCTACTTACAGAGATGTGTAGACTTCAGCAAATGCAAATTGACAGCCAGCAAGTGTTGTGTGGTACTGGAGACTGTTGGATGTTGCAGAGTTAGAAGACTTGCAGTAACTGGAGGGAATATAAAATTTTGGGGCACTGGTGGTGTTCAAGGTCCCTCAGGACATGAGGAGGTACAGAGAATGGGAGCGTTCCAAATAGTGGGATTGTGGGGGCTGGAAGACCTGAGATGAATAAGGAGGAAGAAAAGTACCAATTTAGCACACGCAACCATTGTAATTATAGAGATTTAAGGAAGGGAACCTGTGCTGTTATTGATTATAGTTATATGGAGAGTAACAGAAACTGAAGGTGTTGCACATTTAAAAAGGGAGAGATTTTAGATGACCAGAATTTAAACAAGAATAAAGAAATTTTAGTGATCCCTAGCATTGATGGGAATGGAGGAGGTGAGATATTGTGACGAACTGTATGAGTTATAAGTCGGGAAGGATGTCAGATATAAAAGGGAGAGCTGCATTGTCTGTATGCAGTTACAGACGTGAGGAGTATTGTAGCGCCTGCCGGAGGGGACACAGATAACAACAGTTCCAACGGCTGCTGCAGTGGCTCAGGAAGGCATCTCACCATCACCTTCTCAGGGACAACTCCAAATCAACAATAAATGTTGGCTCAGCCAACAAAGATCATGTTCATGAACGAATGAAGAAATAAAAGATCTACAAGTAGCACTGAGGTCACTCAGGAAGGCTCTTTCAGCAGCCCATCACAATCCCAGAACCACTATAATCTGGAAGGACAGGAGATTCAGCTGCACGGGAACACCAGCATTTCCAAGGTGCCCTCCAAACCACGCTCTATCCTCCCAACACTGTGTCTGTCCCTACACCCAAAGGCGTGCAATCGGCCAGGAAGACAGCTCACCACCACCTTCTCCAGGGAATTACAGATTTTAAGGTAATGGTGAAACTCTGCTGTTTACAGCCAGACAGAAAAATAAATCCAGCAGTGTGTGTGAAATGACATTTCCCTGTCAGAACAACATGCTTAGCATGGATAGAGGATTTGTCTGATTGGCACAAGGCAGAGAGTGTGAAGAACGAGGTCTTTTTCACGATGGGAACTGGTGATGAGGGGAGCTCCGCAGGGGTCAGTGTTGGGACTACTCTCTACAGTTATTCATTCAGAGTCTGAACAAAGGATGTGAAGGGGTACGAGAAATGGGTTTCCAAGAATGATCCCAGGGTTGAAATTCGTGTCATATGAGGAGCAGGTGAAGTCTCGGGGTCTGCACTTAATGAAGTTTAAGAGGGGGCGGCAGAATCTCATTTAATCTTACAGAATACTGAGGGGCCTGGATGGAGTGGACAAGAGGGAAGATGTTTCCACGAGCAGTAGAGATTAGCGGCCAAGGGCACAGCTTCAGAGTGAAGGGACCACCCTTTAGATTGGAGATGTGGAGGAATTTATTCAGCCAGAGGGTTATGGATCTGTGGAACTCACTGCCTCAGGGGGATGTGGAGTTGAGTAATTCAGTGCATTTAACTCAGAGATAGATAGGTTCTTGGTGAGTAAGGAGATCAAGGGTTACAGGGAGTAGGCGAGAGAATGGGTTTGAGAAACAATTCAGTCAGAACCGAATGTTGTCGCAGACTCTATGGACCGAATTGCCTTATTCCACCCTATATATGTTGGACTTATGGACGGTCCTCATTCCATGGGTTTCTAAGTGTGTAGCTGGCATTTATGGCTTATCGTTTACCATACATTCCAGCACTTTCCTAATTATTGCTGTAACCTCTTGGTTTCAGAACGACTGCAGAAAGCTGCACCACCGAATAACTTGGGAATCCTTGTGTGCAAATCTCAGAAATGTAGTATACAAGGCCAGCAGGTCAGAGAGAAGGCAAAAGGAATGCTGAGATTGACTCCAAAGGGAATGGAGAATTAAAAAAGGGAAGGTGTGTAACAACTAGAGAGGGCTCCAGTAAACCCACACTGAGAATACTGTGAACAGGTTTGGTCCCCTATCTAGGGGGAAAATGTTCTTGCATTGGAGGCAGCCCAGAGAAGATTTACCAGCAGTTCAGTCAGCATCCGAGGTGCAGTAAAATCAACGTTTCGGGCAAAAGCCCTTCATCAGGAATCATCAGGCTTTTGCCAGAAACGTCGATTTTACTGCTCCTCGGATGCTGCCTGAACTGCTGTGCTTTTCCAGCACCACTCTAATCTGGATTCTGGTTTCCAGGATCTGCAGTCATTGTTTTTACCCTGATAAGATTTACCAGACTGATCCTCAGAATTGAGGGATATTGATGAGTTAAGATTGAGAAGGTTGAACTTGATCTCATTAGAATTTAGAAAATGAGGCAAAGTTATTGATAACCGAGGATTCCTATGCTCTTGCAGGTTCGGTACTAATACGTTGGTTCCTTTGAGCAAGGATCTGTAACCGGAGATAAAGGGAAATGCAGGCACGAGGAAAGCTTAAGAAAAAAGCTGGTTTGTAGAGGCTGGAGGATGTTACAGAGTTCGGTGTTTGAAATCACTGTTGGTGGTTAGAGATCAGATAGATTGTTGGGCTGAAAGATGTTCCGGAAAGGTACAAGGAAAATCAATCCAGAAGGAGTTACATTGATAGGGAGGAATATAGGTTCTAGAGATTACACAGATAGGGGTGCAGTTGGAGCTACCGGATTTTAGAGAGAGAGGGAGGATTGGACGGACTGGAGATGACACAAATAGGGGTGCTAGTTGGATCTGCAGGATATTATAGAGAGAGGGAGGTTTGGAGGGACTGGAGATTACACAGATAGGGTGGTAGCTGGAGGTGCAGGATTTTACAGAAATGGGGAGAGTTGTAGGGACTGGAGAGTACACAGGTGGTAGCTGGAGATGCAGGATTTTACAGAAATGCGGAGAGTTGTCGGGACTGGAGAGTACACAGGTAGGGATGGTAGTTGGAGCTGCAGGAGTTTATAGAGACCGGGAGGATTGTTGGTGCTGGGGACTACACTGACATAGACAATAGTTGGAGCTGCAGGTGTGAGTGAGATAGGGAGGTTTGAAGGGGCTGGATCAGTTCACACAGCCAGGGAGAAGTGTAGGGATTGGAGGTGCCAGAGATGCTGAGGGGTATAGGGCTGCAGGAGTTCAGAGAGGGCTGTGGAGGCAGGTTTGCAGCATTCCCATGAGTTACACAGAGATGTGGAGTGCTGTTCTGGAGGAGGTTACAGAAATCGAGAGGTTTGCAGATGCTGGAAGAAATTACAAAGATAGTGAACTGTAGTATTTGAGGAGGTTACAGCGACAGGATGTATTAAGGACTTGGAAAATGCTACAGGTATTAAACATGCAGCAGGGATCAATAACCTTATATTGATTTGGATGTTTGGAAGCTGTGGAGAAAAAGATCGAGAATTGCAGGGACTGAAGAATATCACATGGGGACTAATATATGTGGTACAGGTGTTAGAATATGAGATGAGCTGTATTCAATGGATTCAGGAAAGATACAGGGAGATCTGAAGGGACTACAAGTGGCCAAAAGAACAGTAAGGCTTCTCAGTGTAGGATTGGGGCAGTTACACAGACAGGGAGTATTTTTTGGAATTTACAGAGATTAAGAGAGTTGTACAGAATTGAGGAACGAACAGAGATATAGAAGGCTGTAGTGAATGAAGACATTTGTTGTTGTCAGATGCTGGACCGGAAAGCTGGACACAGTCTGTCAGAGCTTACAGACACAGGGAACAGCAAGAGAACCTGGAGACACGAACACAGATAGGGAGCATTACACACACAGGAGGAGGTTCCTGTTGTAGGGAGGGTTGTAGGGGACGGTAACATTTACACAGATGGGGGTAAGAGCTGGAGAAGATTATAGAGATGATAAAATGGATGGACAGACTAGAGGAGCTTACATTGACAGGATGGGTGATAGCGACGGGAAGAGTTGCAAAGATCGTGAGTCTTGTATGAACTGGATTGGGAGAGTCACAGGTATTGGAGTGGGTTCTACAGCTTGGGGGTGTTGCAGGGAACTGAGAGGATTATACAGATAGTGATGATTGTAAGATCTCCACAATATCAGAGGCTTTCAGAACTGGAAGAAGTTACACAGATAAGGAGAGATTTTGGAGCTGTGGGAGTTCCCAGGAACTTGTAGGTTTGGATGATTAGGGTCTGCTTATGGATAAAGGGATTATTTTTAGTGACAGTAATATGGAACACAGAGGGAGAGCTTAGATTAGATGCCCCAAAGTATGGAAACAGGCACTTCGGCTGAACAAGTCCACACCAACACTCCGAAGTGTAATCCATCCAGACCCTCTCCCTCTGATTAATGAAACTAACTCTGTGGGCAATTTAGAATGGCCAATTCACCTAACCTGCACATCTTTCGACTGTGGGGGGAAACCGCAGCACCCAGAGGAAACCCACACAGACACGGGGAGAATGTGCAAACGCCACACAGACAGTAACACAAAGCTGGAATCGAACCTGGGTCCCTGGCGCTGTGAGTCACAGTGCTGCCCCAAATTGCAGAGTTACTCAAAGAGAGAGCGTTTTGAGGTGCTGGGAGGTCTGTAGCAAGTGCAGGAGCAAACAGAGATGTGGAGTGCTGTTGCACCTGGAAAAGGGTCTGGAGGTGTTTATCCAGATAAGGAGCTCGGTAGCGATAGGAAATTGGTACAGAAGTCGTGTGGTGCTGTAGGCCGGGAAGCAGGAGAGTTATAGGGCCTGAAGCAGGTTACAGTGATATCATGATCTCCTGGGGCTTGACGAAGGTACACAGGTGGGTATTTTGGTCCAGGCTGTAGGATTTTACAGAGATGGAGCGGACTGTAAGCATTGTGCAAAACTGCAGAAATAGGGATTATTGTATTGAGTGCAGGATGAGATTATTGAGATTGGGCATGTTATCGGCACTGGAGCAATTTACACATAGGGATAGTCGTCAGCATTGGAGTAGGTTTCAAATATAGAGCAGGATTATGGGAGGAGTGGAGGTTACAGAAATAGGAATTTTTCTGGGAATTACAACCATTCCAGACGCTGGCGTAAATGAGTTGGGCCGAAAGGTATGTTTCCTTGCTGTATGACTCTATCACACGACAAGAGACAGTGTGAGAGGGGGAATATAGAACAGAAAGATTCCAGGTTTCAATACTAACTCCTTGGGGGAGGCCGCCTTTTTCCTCTGTTGTCCTGATGCTCACTAAGACAGCACAGGCCTGGATGAATAACTGTGAACTCCCGATGCTGTCTCAGTAAGCTCAGTACAATAGAGCTGAAAGTAATCCTCTCACAAGAGGGTAGGGATTGAGCCTGGGACCATCATGCTCTGTGTTCACCATTCAACACTGTATCTATGTCATGTTATCTGGACCAAATTTCCATCCCTCAAATGCTCTCTGCTCTGTTCACTGTGAGTGATCTTACTTCGCTGCAGGATTTTTTGAAGGCTCCAGATCTCACTCTCCACCGCTCTGGCTGACCAACCGTCTTTAATGTGGTGATAGACGAGACAGGAGTTGGGAATTCTGCTGAGTCAGGAATATCCTGAGTACCGACAGGAAACAGAGAAATAAACAGAATGGTAAATCAGACTGATGCAGTGAGGGTTACACATGGAGAATGATACTGAGTCCCACAGAGATATGGAAAATCCTAGTCTCCATCCCTAGCCTGTGTTGCCTCGTCTCCCTGGAGTGGAGAATTCTGTTGGCTCAGGATCTGGAGTGGCTGCAAAAGGTGCAGTCACCGGGAGCAATTAGATTCACACAGTGACAGATAACACATGGAGAGATACTATGTGATAGCACCAGAGTGCAGGAAGGTATCAGGATCAAAACACTGTCAGGACGAAGGTGGTTTGATTCATGGTGCACTGGGATCAGTACTCAGGAATGAGTGTGAAATCAGTGGGCCAGGCAAAGGCCTCTTGTTACTCTCACTAGACTGTTCATCCAGAATTTAATGCTGGTGTCAGGGATACCCATCTGACTGCTTAATATCCTATAAAAAAAGGAAATCTCTAACAGGCAGCCAGTCAGGCCAACATATGAATCCAGACACAAGGCAATGGGATTGGCTCTCAACTGCCCTCTGAAATTGTCTGGCAAGCCACTCAGATCTCAGGCTGGTCAGGGTGGGCCTGAGATGCTGGACAGCCAGAGACAGCAACATCCCATGAGTGCATTACAAACAACATTGCTGGGACCAGTGTCCTGGCCAATCATGTGGGTAGGTTTATGAACAGTGCTTTAAACTGACAGAGATGATGCAGAGAAAGAGTCCAGGTGAAAGGAGCTTACCAAATCCAAAGAGCAAATGTGAAACCTCGGAACAGCATGGGGATGTGGCTGAAGACAAGCAGAAAGAAATAGGAAGGGACAGAGTTGAACTAAAAATGTACATCAGCAAATAGGATTGTGATAGGAAATTGTGGGAAAACGTAAATTATACATTTTTCTGGAATTGCCAAAGTATCTGCAATAAGGTAATATAGACTTGTGACACAGAGATAAATGAGATTTAGTCAGCAGAGAGATGTGATTACCAGGTGAACAAAGGTTGAACATAAATATTCAACAGTAAACAGCCTTACAAGATCTCAGGCAGAATGGAAAAGCAAGATGTGAACCCTGACATTAATGGCAACAAAGGCATTACAGAAAAAGCATTTGGCCTCAGATGATGCAGCTGAATCAGCCTGACTGCAGATTCTGGGTTCTACTTGTCAAAAACACAAGCAGGAGAACAGTTTTTATGCTGCCTAACAGTATTTCATTGCTCATCCCTGCATTAAACAGCAATTCATTCGAATTTGTTGCAAAGATGGTGTGATAATTTTGGGAGACGTCAATCTTTGCATACTCTGAGTGTAATCCTCTCAAAATCATGTAATTGGCTTTGTTACTGATGCTCGGATGTGCTCCATTTAATATCGCTCCATTATCCAGATCTCTGTGGGGCTCAATGCCATTCTCCCTGTGTAACCCTCACTACATCAGTCTAATTCCCCATTGTATCTATTCCTCTGTCTCCTATATGTATTCAGGAAGGTCCTGACTCAGCTGCGGGGTGGATCGTCCATCACCACATTGAACACAGTTAGTCAGCTAGAGACAGACAAAGGGAAAAGAGATCTGGAGTCTTCAATAAATCCTGTAGTGAGGTAAGATCGCTCACAGTGCACAGAGCAAAGAACAATGAGAGGGCTCCAAACATCTGTGAACAAGACATGACATAGATATAGTGCTGGAGGGAGAGAACAGTACACACACACACCCCAGGCTCAATCACCACCCCTATTGTAAGTTCTGATGTACTAAGACTCACCACTCTGCAACACTTTATCTGTGGCATGTCTTGTGGTGCAGTGTCTTTAATAATTTTTCATTCCTATAGCATTTCCTATCTCTGTAACCTCCTCCCTTCCCGATAGTCTCTCCACATATTTGAAATGTACTGCATTCCAGCCTACTATCCCTATCTCTGTAACTTCCTGCTCTCTGGTGCTATCACATAGTATCTCTCCATGTGTTATCAGTGTCTACAACATGCTTTATCTCGGTAGTCTCCTCCTCCAATAACTGAAGACAGAGGCATGCAGCACGGAAACAGTTCTTTCGATCCAAACAGTCCATGCAACAAGAGTTCCTGAAAGAGACACGTTTCTCTACATTTGACCCATATCCCTTCTAACCTTCTCCTCTCCATGTACCTGCCGAAATGTCTTTTACATGTTGCTATTCTACTTTTCTCTACCCTTTCCCCCGGAAGCTCATTCCACACCTGCACCATTCTCTGTATGAAAAATGTTCTCCAATTCCTTTAAAGTCTTTCCTCTCTCACCTCATATTTATGCCCTCGATACCTTAGAACATGACAGCGCACTACAGGCCCTTGGGCCCTCAATGTTGTGCCAACTTTTGGAACCAATCTGAAGCCCATCTAACCAACACTATTCCGTTATCGTCCATATGCCTACACAATGACCATTTAAATACCCTTAAAGTTGGTGAGTCTACTATTGTTGCAGACAGTGTGTTCCACGTCCACTACTACTCTCTAAGTTAAGAAACTACCTCTGACATCTGTCCTACACCTATCTCCCCTCAATTTAAAGCTATCTCCCCTCATGCAAAGCATTGCCATTCCAGGGAAAAGCCTCTCAACCCATCTCACTCTGTGTTTATCTTATATGCCTAAATTAATTCGCCTCAAACGTTTTCTCTCGAACGAAAACAGCTTCAAGTCCCTCAGCCTTTCCTTGTAAGACCTTCTCTCCAGACCAAGGGACATCCTAGAAAAACTCCTCTGAACCCTTTCCAAAGCTTACACATCCTTGCTGTAATGTAGTGACCTGAACAGTAACCAATACCCCAGGTGTGGCCACCCACTAGTTTTGTACAGCTGCAGCATGATCTCATTGTTCCGAAACGCAATCCATCTACCAATAAAAGCTAACACACCAAATGCCTTCTGAACAAACTTATCAACTTGAGTGACAATTTTCAGGGATCAATGTACATAGAGACAGAGATCTCTCTGTTCACCGACACTACCAAGAATCTTACCATTCGGCCAGTACTCTGTGTTCCTGTTACTCCTTCCAAAGTGAATCACCTCACACTTTTCCGTAATAAACTCCATTTGCGAACTCTCAGTTTAGCTCTGCAGTTTATCTATGCCTCTCTGTTACCTACAACATCCTGCATCACTATGCACAACTCTACCAACCTTAGTGTAATCCACAACTTCACTCATCCATCCTTCAATGTCCTCATCCCCCTCATTTATATAAATGACAAGCAACAATGGATCCAAAACACATCGTGGCGTTACCCCACTAGTAACTGAATTCCAGGATGTATATTTCCCATCAACCACTACTCTCTGTCTTCTTACATTGAGCCAATTTCTGATCCCAACTGTGAAATTACCCACAATCCCATGCCTCTGTATTGTCTGCAATATCCTACCATGGGGAGCCTTAACAAAATTAACAAACAAGCCTTACTGTAATCCAAAAACACTACATCAACTGCTTTACCCTGATCCACCTCATTTGTCACCTTCTCAAAGAACTCAGCGGTTTGCGATGCACAAACTACCCTTCAAAAAACCATGTTGACTATCCCTCATCGACGTATTCATCTCCAGATGGTTATAAATCCTATCTCTTATAAGTCTTTCCAACACTTCACCCAGAATCAAAGTAAGGCTCACAGCTTGTATAATTACCAGGGTTTTCTCTGCTTCCCTTCTTGGACAAGGGGACAACATTTGCTATCCTCTAACCTTCTGGCACTGTTCCTGTAGACAACATAAAGATCAAAGCCAAAGACTTAGCAATCTCCTTCCTGGCTTCGCAGAGAATAGGAGGATAAATCCTATCCAGAGCTGAAAATGTGTTGCTGGAAAAGCGTAGCAGGTCAGGCACCATCCAAGGAGCAGGAGAATCGACGTTTCGGGCATGAGCCCTTCTTCAGAAATAAGGAAAGTGTGTGCAGCAGGCTAAGATAAAAGGTAGGGAGGGGCGAGGGGCGTTGGAAATGCGATAGGTGGAAGGAGGTCAAGGTGAGGGTGATAGGGCGGAGTAGGGGTGGGAGCGGAGAGGTCAGGAAGAAGATTGCAGGTTAGGAAGGCAGCGCTGACTTCGAGGGATTTGACTGAGACAAGGTGGAGGGAGGGGAAATGAGGAAACTGGAGAAATCTGAGTTCATCCTTTGTGGTTGGAGGGTTCCTAGGCGGAAGATGAGGCGCTCTTCCTCCAACCGTCGTGTTGCTATGGTCTGGCGATGGAGGAGTCCAAGGGCCTGCATGTCCTTGGTGGAGTGGGAGGAGGAGTTGAAGTGTTGAGCCACGGGGTGGTTGGGTTGGTTGGTCCGGTTGTCCCACAAGTGTTCTCTGAAACGTTCCGCAAGTAGGCGGCCTGTCTCCCCAATATAGAGGATGCCACATGGGGTGCAGCGGATGCAATAAATGATGTGTGTGGAGGTGATTTTGTGATTTTGTGGTGGATATGGAAATGTCCCTTGGGGCCTTGGAGGGAAGTGAGGAGGGAGGTGTGGGCGCAAGTTTTGCATTTCTTGCGGTTGCAGGGGGAGGTGCCGGCAGTGGAGGTTGGGTTGGTGGGGGGTGTGGACCTGACGAGGGAGTCACGGAGGGAGTGGTCTTTTCGGAACGCTTATAGGGGAGGGCAGGGAAATATATCCCTGGTGGTGGGGTCCGTTTGGAGGTGGCGGAAATGACGGTGGATGCTACGCTGTGTTTGGAAGTTGGTGGAGTGGTAGGTGAGGGCCAGTCGGGTTCTGTCCTGGTGGCCATTGGAGAGGTGGGGCTCAAGCGCGGAGGAGCAGAAAGTGGAGGATTTGCGGTGGAGGGCATTGTCGATCTCGTCTGGGGGAAATTGCGGTCTTTGAAGAAGGAGGCCATATGGGTTGTACGGTCTTGGAACTGGTCAACCTGGGAGCAGATGCGGCGGAGACAAAGGAATTGGGAATATGGGATGGCGTTTTTACAGGGGACAGGGTGAGAGGAGGTGTAGTCTAGGTAGCTGGGGGAGTCGGTCAGTTTATAGTAAATGTCCGTGTTGATTCGGACGCCCGAGATAGAAATGGAAAGGTCTAAGAAGGGGAGGGAGGGGTCTGAGACCGTCCAGGTGAATTTGAGGTCGGGGTGGAAGGTGCTGGTAAAGTGGATGATCTGTTCAACCTCTTCGTGGGAGCACGAGGCAGCGCCGATACAGACATTGATGTAGCGGAGGAAAAGGTGATGCGTGGTGCCAGTGTAGCTGCGGAAGATTGGCTGTTCCACATATCGTACGAAGAGGCAGGCATAGCTGGGCCCCTTGCGGGTGCCCATGCCTACTCCTTTGGTTTGGAGGAAGTGTGAGGATTGGAATGAGAAGTTGTTCAGGGTGAGGACCAATTCAGTCAGTCGAAGGAGGGTGTCAGTGGAAGGATACTGGTTGGTACGGCGGGAAAGGAAGAAGCAGAGGGCTTTGAGCCCTTCATGATGGTTGATGGAGGTGTACAGGGACTGGATGTCCAAGGTGAAGATAAGGTGTTGGGGACCGGGTAAGCGAACATCATGGAGGAGGTGGAGGGCGTGGGTGGTGTTCCGAATGTTGGTGGAGAGTTCATGGACTAAGGGAGACAGGACAGTGTCGAGGTATGCAGAGATGAGTTCGGTGGGGCAGGAGAAGGCTGAGACAATAGGTCGGCCGGGGCAGTCAGGTTTGTGGATTTTGGGCAGGATATAGAAACGGGCGGTGCAGGGTTGTGGGACTATGAGGTTGGAGGCGCTGGATGGGAGATCCCCTGAGGTGATGAGGTTATTGATGGTCTGGGAGATGATGGTTTGGTAGTAGGAGGTGGGGTCATGGTCAAGGGGGCAGTAGGAGCAGGTGTTCCGCGAGCTGGCGTTTAGCCTCAGCGGTGTAAAGGTCGGTGCGCCAAACTACTACCGCGCCTCCCTTCTCTGCCGGTTTGATAGTAAGGTTGGTGTTGGAAGAGAGTGAAAGTTGCCAAGCGAGGTCATAGAAACAGAAATGTGAGTAAAGTTTTGAAGTGACATTTAAACAGAAACATGAACAGTCAGAGAATAGAGGGACATGGACCATGTACATACAGATGGGATGAGTTGAGAATGATATCAAGGTGAGCAGAAGGGCCTATTGCTGCACTATTCCATTTTCGAACTTCCCAGCATTTAACCGGTCAAAGCACTTCAGAATCTTGCATGTTTCATTCAGTTTCTATCTCATTTTTCTCAACTTCAATGGGTTCATTCTCAATCTACTCCACCTCTTATTATATGATCCCTCCATTTCCAACATCAGCCGAGTGGACCTTCTCTGGCCTGCCTCTGATACAAGAATGTCTTACCTTCAGGCACACACACTGTTCATAATATTCTAGGTGTAGTCTGACTTGTACCTTGCACCGTTTTAGTAAGGCCTCCCCATATTTAGACTCCAGTCCCTTTGTAATAAATGGCAGCATTTGATTTGCCTTCTCTATTACTTGATGACCCTGTAAGCTAGTTTTTTCAGATTGATAAACAAGAACTCTCACAACACTTTATGTTTCCAATCTAAAAACAGTTAGCCTGACAGTAAGTCAGGAGCGTTCTGAAATTAGTTAAAAACGACATGTCAATAAAAAAACTGAACCCTTAGAAACACATTTTATGAAAGCGAATTTGTTTTCATGCCTGTTGGATTTTATTTGTTGGTGTGAATATAAACGGCAGAATAGATAAGGGTGTGGTGGGGGGGTGTTGGTGCGGAGGGTATAGTTTATTTGAATTTTCAGAAGCCTTTGTGCAAGTTTCAATAAGGGGTAAAGAATAACTTGGTAGAGAATAGGGCCCCTTAAAGATCAATAAGGTCACCAATGTGTAGAACGAAAGGAGATGGGAGAGATCTTGAACAAAAAAACAAAGTCTTGTCAGTATTTACTCTGGAGAAAGTCATGGAAGCTCGGGAACTTTGGGAAATAATTTGCGATGTCTTGGAAAGAATCCTAAACAGAGAAGAGAAAGTGTTGGAATCTCAAAACAAATAAAGGGAGATCAATCCTCAGTAGCTGATTCGGTCGATCCAAGAATCTTGGGGGAAGCTAGGGAAGAAATTGCAGTGTCCCTAACAGAGATATTTATATTATCAACAGACACAGTGAGGTGTCGGAAGACTAGAGGGAAGCTAATGCTGTTCCATCACTTAAGGGTTGCAGGGAAAATCCAGGAAATTACAACTCCGTGAGCCCAGTGATGGGGAAGTTGTTGGAGGAGATTCTGAGATAAAGGAGCTACATATATTTAGAAAGGCAAGGGCTGATTAGAGGTAGTCAGCATGGCTTTGTGAGTGGGAAACCGTGTTTCACAAAACGGATTGACTCTTCTATGGGGTGGCCAAGAGAGAGATGAAGGCAGAGCAGTCAATGTTGTCTACATGGACTTCACCAAAGCATTTGACAACGTTCCAAGATATGTGGAACATCTAGTCAAGAGGAAGAAGGAAACTTACATAAGGTTGAGGTCGCTAGGATCGTTAGCCCTCCATAGGGTTATATGGGTGCAACACGGTGGCTCAGTGGTTAACACGGCTGCCTTATAGATCCAGGGACCCGATTTCGATTCCAGTCCCGGGCGACTGTCTGTGTGGAGTTTACACGTTCTCCCCATGTCTGCGTGGGGTTCCTCCAGGTGCTCCAGTTTTCACCCACCGTCCAAAGATGTGTCGATTAGGTGATTCAGCCATGGTAAATTACCCATAGTGTTCAGGGAAGTGCAGGATTGATACGTTAGTCAGGGTAAATGGAGAGTAATAGGGTGAGGGAAAGGTTTTGGGTGGGATGTTCTTCAGAGGATCTGTATGGAGTTGTTGGGCCAAATGGCCTGTTTCCACACTCTGGGGACTCACTGAAGGTAGCCAGGAAGGAACTGAAGAATGGACTTAGGACAGCTAGAATGGGACATGAAAAGTCTTTGTTGGGAATACTTAAGGAAAACCGTAAGGCATTCTCCACTTTTGTGAGGTACAAGAGGATGATCAGTTTGAGGGTAGGGCAGGTCAGGGATAGTGCAGGAAACATGCACCTAGAGTCACAGGAGGTAGTGGAGGTCCTGAATGCATACTGTGCTTCGGGTTCACTACTGAGATGGACATTGTTATTTGTGAGGACTGCATGAAAAGGACTGATATATGTGAACAGGTTGATGTTAAGAAGGAGGATGTGCTGAGAATTGTGGAAAACATAAAGATAGATAAGTCTATTGGACCAGATGGGATATGACCAAAGTTACTACATGAAGTGAGGGAATGGATTGCTGTGCCTTTGGCGATGACCATTGCACCCTCACTGTCCACCGGAATCGTACCAGATGATTGGAGAGCGGCAAATGTTACTGCCTTGTTCAAGAAAGGGAATAGGGATAATCCTGGGAATTACAGACCTCACTTTCTTATGTCTGTGGTATGCAGATTATTAGAGAGGACTCCGAGAGAGCGGATTTATGACTCCGTAGAAAACCGTAGTTTGACTAGAGGTAGTCAGCGTGGCTTTGTAAGGGACAGGTCTCTTCTTCACAAATCTTTTGAACTCTTCAAGAGTGTGACAAAACATCTTTATGGCTCATTCCGAAAGTACAGAGGCGTGGGATACAGGATACTTGTCTGTCTGGATACAGAATTCCTGGCTCATAGAAGACAGACTGTGGTAATAGATGGAAAGCATTTAATCTGGAGCTCGGTGACCAGTGGTGTTCTGCAGGAATCGGTTGCAGGACTTCTGCTCTTTGTGATTTTTTTTTTATAAACGACTTGGATGTGGTTATAGAAGAATGGGTTTAGTAATTTTGCCAATGACATGGAGGTTGGTGGAGTGGTGGATAGTGTGGAGGTCTGTTGAAGGTTGCAGCAGGATATTGTCAGGATGAAGAGCTGGGCTGAGAAGCGGCAGATGGAGTTCAATCTGAAAAAGCGCGAAATGTTTCATTTTGGAAGGTCAAACTTGAATGCAGAATATAGGGTTCAAGGCAGAATACATGGTAGTGTTGTGGAACAGAGCGATCTTGGGTTCCACATCCATCGATCCCTCAAAGTTCCCACCCGAGCTGATAGGGTTGTTATGAAGGAATATGTTGTGTTGGCTTTCAATTGCTGGGGGATTGAGTTTTAAAGCAGTGAAGTTATTCTGCAGCTCTATAGAGCCTGGATTCGACCCCACTTGTAATATTGTGTTCTGTTCTGGTCCCCTCATTACAGGAAGGCAGTGGAAGCTTAGGGAGGCTAAATTGGAGGTTTACCAGAATGCTGCCTGTGCTGGAGAGCATGTCTTATGAAGAAAGGTTGAGGGAGGTTCGGATTTTCTCATTGGAGTGAAGAAGCGTGAGGGGCGAGTTGGTAGAAGAGAACAAGATGATGAGAGTCATAGATAGAGTGAATAGTGAGAGACTTCTTTGTATCATGGCATATATGGCTATTCTGAGCGGGCATAATTGTAAGGTGATTGGTGGGTGGTTAAGGAGAGATTTCAGATGCAGGTTCTTTACACAAAGTGTGTGTGTGTGTGGGGGGGGGGGGGTGGAATGCACTGCCAGCAGTGCTGGGAGAGTCAGATACATTAGGGACATTCCTGGATAGACACATGGATGGCATTAAAATGAAAGGTATGTAGGTTAGTTTGATCTTACTATCGGATAAAAGGTTGGCATGGCATCATGGCCGAAGGCTCTTGTGCAGCACTGTTCTGTGTTCTGCGTTCCGTGGGTTAACTGGGTAATAAACTCAGATCAATGTAAAAGCATACGGCATTAGGAGGAGCTAGTGAACTGTTTACAAAATTGGCTTGATGGTAGGAGACAAAGGGTGAGGGGAGACATGTTGTTTTTCTGACTGGAGGCATGTGACCAGCGATGTAGTGGGTCCACTGTTCTTTGTCATTTGGATAAATGGTTTGGATGGGAATATTGGGTGACATTGAAATATGTGGTAAAGTGGACAGTGAAGAAGGTTATCTAAGATGCAACAGGATGGACAGTACTGCTGGGATACTGAGCTGAAGAATAGCAGATGGAGTTTAATTAGATAAATGTGAAGTGTTCCATTTTGGTGAAACAAACCAAGGTGGGACTTGTACAGTTACCTTTCGGGTCCTGGGTAGTGTTGTCAGTTAGTGACCCAGGGATGCAGGTACACAGTTCTTTGAAAGTGGTGTCCCAGGTAGACAGGCTGTTGAAGGAGGTGTTTGAAATGGTTACCTTCATTGGTTAGAACATTGAGAGTAGGAGTTGGGATGTCATGTTGTCTGAACAAGACATTGGTGAGGAAACATTGTTGATCAGTCAGATAGAACTCATCTGGCTCAGTTTCCTCCATTAGTGAAGGACATCTGACATTGTAACCTGGTCTGGCCTACATGTGACTCCAGACCCACAGCAATATAGCTGACTCTGAGCTGCCCTCTGGGCAATAGGGGCAAAGAATACTGGTCCAATCAGTGACCACCACATCGCATGCATGAATAAATAAAATGCAGATGTCCCTCCCTATCTTTGCAATCCGCATCTGCAGCAATCCCTACTGGCTTTGTAACACGTTTCAGGCTCTGACCACTCTCTATAACACTCTCACCACCTCCAGCACCTTCACCTCTCCCTGTTCAAATCGTGTCATTAAGCCCTGACAATGATTCCCCTTTCCACTGTCCTCCTCCTGCTAACAGACCCTTCGCAATCCCTCTAATACTTACTGCTTCAACTCTCTCTCATTTCAGGATTTTAAGTACTTTGTGGTGATCTTCTAAGCCTCATAATCTAATATGATCCATTTTGTCCTTAATGAGGGATGGGAGGTAATTTCTTGCTGATGTTTTGTCTTTTGCAATGGAATTTCTTTTGTTGAGTGTTTTACACTATTCCTTCAAATGTTTTCCACTGTTCATTTACAGACACATGTTTCAGTCTGTACCGCCTGTTTACCTTGGCCAATTCTCCGCTCAAACCCGTGTAATTGGCTGTTTTTATTTCTAGTTATAGCTTGTCCTTTCTTTAATTCCTTTAAAACTTTCTATTTCTTTAAACTGCACTTTATCAAAATTTCCCGGAGGATCTCCCCAGGTGACATTACTCATTCACTAAGTTTCATCACACAACCATCGATCTGAGATAGTTATGTCCCTAGCCAGTTGCACAATGTGTTACTCAAAGAAACACTGAAAATAGATCTACAATCTGCTCTTCGAATGTAACTCTGTCAGTATGATTGTCAAGATTATATGAATGGTGAAGTTTCACTAAATTATCACAGTACCTTCATTAAAAGTTCCAGTGAGTTCCTGTTTAATGCAGTGATGAACAATGGCTAAATCTCTTCTGCTCCTTGTATCCTTGGCAAGTAGTAGCCAGAATTTACATTCAGACTGACTCGACTTCATGATCTGAGGCCAAATGCTTTCTCTGTAATGCCTTTGTTATCCATTATTGTTAGCGTTACCCATTTTGCCTGAGTTTCTGCAAGTTTGTGAATTATTGAATATTTATTTTCCACCTTTTGTTCGCCCTGTAACCGCGTATCTCTGGTGTTTAAATCTCTTTCACCTCTGTGTCACAAATCCATCCACCTTATTGAAGAGACTTTGTCCATTCCAAAACAAAACATAATTTATTCTTTCCCACAATTTCCTGTTTCAAATCGATTCGCTGATATATAGTTTTAGTTAAACTCTGTCCCATCCTGTTCCTTTCTGCTTGTCTCCGGCCACATTCGTATGCTGTTCTGATACGTCACCTTTTCTCTTTGGATTTGGAAAGTTCGTTTCACCTGAACCCCGTCTCGGCATCCTCTCTGTCAGTTTAAAGCCCTGTCCATAAACCTACCTACATGATTGGCCAGGACACTGGCCCCAGCTCAGTTCCAGTGGGACCATCAGAATGGATTTTTTTAAAAAAATCAAGTATGGGATATGGGTGTCTCTGGCTGACCAAACTTTCTTGCCCAGGCCTAACCTGCTCTTCAGCTAAGTAACTTGCTCAGCCATTTCAGAGGGTAAGTAAGAGGCAAACACTTTGCTGGTGGGGATGTCATGCAGACCACAATAGGATGGGCAGATGTCCTTCTTGAAAGGAGAAATGTTTGGATTCATTGCACATCAGTAATGGTATTGATGGATTGTCAATTGCTATATTTAAAATAATTTATTTCAAATTCCACCATTTCTGATGGTGGGGGTCAAACCTTCCTCCCCTGAACATTAGCTGAGGTTGTGAATACATGCTCGAGTAATAACACCACGAGGTCATCACTTCGCCTGTTCACAGGCTATTCATCCCTGAACACTGATGCCAGTGCATCATGGAGCTTAACCTGTTTTTCCTTCATGATTGTTTGATCCTGATACCTTCCTGCACTCTGGTGATATCACTCAGTATCTCTCCATGTGGTATCCCTCACTGTGTGGGTACAACGTCTGCCTCTGTCAGTGCCTCTCACTCTTGCAGCTACTCCAGATCCTGAGCCAACAGAATTCTCCACTCCAGAGAGACACAACAGCACAGGCCAAGAATGGAGACTGGGATTTTCCAGATCTTTGGGGGACTCACTGCTATTCTCCATAGATAACCTTCACTGCATCAGTCTAATTTCCCTTCCTGTCTATTTCTCTGTTTCCTGCAGGTAATCAGGAAGTTCCGGACTCAATAGACTTCCCAACTGTTGGGTGCCTCGTCTATCACCTCATTGAAGATGGCTGATTAGCCAGAGAGACAAAGGGCAGGGAGATCTGGAGCCTTCAGTAAATCCTGCAGTGAGGTAAGATCACTCACAGTGCACAGAGAAGAGAGCAATGAGAGGGCTCCAAAGATCAGCTAACAAGACATGACAAAGAAACAGTCCTGGAGGGGGAGCACAGTACAGACACACCCCAGGTCAATCACCACCCCTACTGTAAGTTTTGTTGCATTGAGATAGCATCGGGAGTGTCACAGTTATCAATCCAGGTTCGTGATGTTTTAGTGAACATCAGTATAACAGAGGGGAAATCAGATTTCCAATGAGTGTGTGGGAATGCTGCCTGGGATCTTTCTGTTCTGTGTTCCCCCTCCAACACTGCTCATATATCATGTGTCGTGGAACAGTGTCTTCAATAATTTTTACCTCCTATAACAGTTCCTGTCCCTGTAACCTCCTCCCTTCGCGGTAGTCCCTCCACATATTTGAAATATACTGCGTTCTAGATTGCCATATCCATCGCTGTAACTTGCATCAGTGCCTACAACATATCTTATCTCAGTAGTCTCCTCCTCCAATAACTGGAGAAAGAGGCATTCAGAACAGAAACGGTTCCTTCGATCCAACTAGTCCATCCTGACTACGGTTCCTGAACGAGTCGCATTTGCCTGCGTTTGGTCCCGATCACGTCAAACCTTCTCCTCTCCATGTACCTGCCAAAATGTCTTTTCCATGATGTAATTGTACTTTTCTCGACCACTTCAGCGGCAGCTCATTCAATGTGTGCACCATGCTCTGTGTGGAAATGTTCTCCTCTGGTCGCTTTTAAGTATTTCCTCTCCCACCTCATATTTATGCCCTCTAGTTATGGATTCCCTTACCCTGCTGTAGAGACCTTCATTATTCACGCTACGTATCCCCCTCATTTTTTTTATAAACATATAAGGTCAATCCTCAGCCACCTACACCCAATGGAAATACGAAGGATAATTATAAAAATATCTCTGCCACGGTCCCCACTGCGACTTTGCCACAATGTTCTGGGATACACCTTGTTCGGGACTTAGGGATTTCTCTACTTTGTGTTCAAAGACATCCAGCACCACCTCTTCTGTAATGGGGACTCTTTACAAGGCATCACTATTTCTTTGCTTTTGTTTCCTAGTCTTTGTCCACAGTATGTTCTGACATGGAATATTCATTTCAGGTCGCGTCCAACTCCTGTGGTTCCAGGCACGGATGGCCTTCTTAATGTTTGAGGGGCTCTATTGTCTCTCTATTAGCTTTTTTGTACTTGTGTGCTGTAGAATCTGTTTGGATGCTCCTTAATCTTAACTGCCAAATCTATCTCATTCCACCCATGTTGCTTTCCAGCTTATCCAGCCTCTCTGTTTCTGTCAAACGCTCCAGTATCAGTAATATCTTCGTCAATCTTTACTCCAGTTACAGTTCAGAATATGCTTCCTAAAGGAGGAGGATCAGAATTCTACACAGTACCCCAACTGGAGTCCCAGCAATGTCTGATACATCTGTATCCTGATGGACCAACTCATGTACTCAATGCTCTGACCCATGAGGGTTAGTGTGCCAAATCCGCTTTCCCCATCCTATCCACCTGTGAAGCCACTTCCAAGGAACAATGTAACTGCATCCCTTGGTCTCTCTCCGTTCGACAACACTGTGCAGAGCTCTGTCATTAATTGTATTAGTCGTTCTTGATTTGTCTTAACAGAATCCAACACCTGAATTCAGCTCCATCTTTCATTTCTTAACCCACTGGCTCACTAGGTTGAGATCACCTTTGATAACTGTATTCACTGCCCACTATAACACTTACTAACCACAAACTTACTAACAATATTTCATATATTCTTGTTTATGTCAATAATGTACATGCGTGGACTCAGCACCAATGCTTATGGCACACCGCTGGTCAAAGGGCCCCAGTCTGCACAACAACCCTCTCCCACTACCCTCTGTCTCTTACTGTCAAGTTAATTTTGTGTCCGTTTGTCTCGCTCTCCCAGATTCCATGTGATCTAAACTTAGTAACCAGTGCACCACGCTAAACCCTGTCAAAGGCCTTGCTGAAGTCAAGATTGACAACGTCCACTGCTCTGCCATCATCCATCTTCTTGGTCACCTCTTCAACAAACTCTATCAAGTTTGAGAGACACGACTTTGTATATGCACAAAGCTATGCTGACTTTCCTTTTTCAGTCGTTGTCTTTCCAAATGCATGTAAGTCCTGTCCCACGGAATTGCTCCCAACAACATTCGCACCACTGACATCAAGCTAATTGATGTTTACGCCCCTAACTTTCGGTCGCAGCCTTTCCTTAACACTGGCACAACGTTAGCCACCCTCAAGGCTCCCAGCTCACCACCCGTGGCTGTCAGTGATAGAAATATCGTTGTAAGTTTCTTCCCTTACTTACCCCAATGTCCTGGGATGTACTTGATTAGTTCCCAGGAAGTTGTCTAATTTTAATGCGTTTTAAAACCTTCAGCACCTCCTGTTCTCCAATGTGGACTCCTTTTAATGCATCACTGTTTATTTCCCTGTTTCCCCAGTGTTTTCTTCCACAGTAAGTTCTGACTTGAAATTTTTGTTTCGGATCTCACCCATTTCCTGTGGATTCACACACGGATGGCTTTAAGGGGTCACATTCTATCCCGAGTTAATCTTCTGTTGCTAATATACTTGTAGAATCTCTCTGGATTTTCATGAGCCTTATCTGCCAACCTCTGTCTGTTCCCCTTTAGGCCCTCATGGTTTCCCCCTTAAGAGTATTACTACACCCACAATGTTCTTCAAGGGATTGACTTAATCCAGTGGCTATATGGGACATGCTGCTGTGGTTCTGTTCGCCGAGCTGGAAGTTTTTGTTGCAAACGTTTCGTCCCCTGGCTGGGCGACATCATCAGTGCTTGGGAGCCTCTTGCGAAGCGCTTCTTTGATGTTTCCTCCGGCGTTTATAGTGGTCTGTCCCTGCCGCTTCCGGTTGTCAGTTTCAGCTGTCCGCTGTAGTGGTTGGTATATTGGGTCCACTGCTGCCTCACAGCGTCAGAGACCCGGGTTCAATTCCCACCTCAGGCGACTGACTGTGTGGAGTTTGCACGTTCTGCCCGTGTCTGCGTGGATTTCCTCCGGGTGCTCTGGTTTCCTCCCACAGTCCAAAGATGTGCAGCGTCAGCTGAATTGGCCATACTAAATTGCCCGTAGTGTTAGGTAATGGGTAAATGTAGAGGTATGGGTGGATTTCGCTTCGGCGGGGCGGTGTGGACTTGTTGGGTCGAAGGGCCTGTTTCCACACTCTAATCTAATTTTAATGCAATTATAACATCAGTAAAAACCAGAAACTACCGTGCTTGTTTGAAAAAACAACAGATTTATTCATTCCGAAAGAGAAAAACGATGCAACAAGAAATTGTGACACATTAATAACTTTGACTCATTATTTGTTCAGTCATTTTCCGTTCATGTTTTGTCGCTCATCAAAGCCCTTTCAGTCCTCTTCTGATACATTTCGTACCTTTGAAACTGATGAGACGTCATTCATGGTTAAAACTACTGTAAGTCCCTCTTCAGAACCACTCAGCAACAGATGTAGTTCCGTTAAGAACCCCTGACCATTGTGATTACACTTAAAGCAACAACACCGAGTCATTCTAAATCTGGATTTTAAACGAAGATCACAGTGCAGAAAGCTCAGTGCTAACTACGAAAACATTAAAGAAGCTGCACCCAACCAGTGAAAGTCGGCGCATCAGCACTTCTTCTGTCTTGTTCCTTATTCCTTGTGTCAGTGAATTAATTCTGTATCACAATGTGTCACAGCATTTCACTTCTGTCCTTTTTTACAGAATTATTTCTTCACACTGCAAAATGCTGGGGACACTCGCAGCTCCAGTGACAGCTGTTTGCAGACAAATAAAGTGAAGGATTCTGATCGGTGACCTACCATGAAAACAGAGAAAAGTGAGAGACAGATCAGGCCAGAAATTAATCTAGAGACATTTAAAGTGGCCGGGCAGATGTTTGAGAATGGAAGTACCATAATAAACTTAGTGACAGAGTGGAGGACAGGAGAGATTCAATATCAAAGAGCGAATCAGTAAAACCAGAGGGAGATGTGACTGGAACAAGTAAAGGGAAGATGTTGAGAAAGCCCTCTGCATAAATCGGCTCTTTCTGTTCTCAGTTTCCAGGATTCCCAGATCACGTCAGTCCCACACTGAAAACTCACAACCCTACCACTCCGCACCCGAGAACATATATTTAATTGATCAAATTAAAACAGAACACACAGACAGAAAGGTTCTCACTGTATCTTTGAGACCCTTCAGGGGTGAACTCCTCCCTTCTCTCCTGGAATCTTAGTTATTGGACCATTTACACTTCCATTCTGTTTGCTGCAGACTCACCATCGACGATCTATAAAATGTTCGCACTCTGTGATCCTGAACAGTTTTATTGATGCCAAAGGATTCATGGCATTTGACTTTTTAAAAATGTCAAAATTCGTTGAATATCCGGCCATTGCACTGTACTTGCTTTTTATTCCTCCAGTGAAGTAAAAGCGGCTTTCTCCCAGGAAACAGCAACTGGTACATTTGCAGAGCATCAGACGAGCATTAATAATGAAACTGTAATGAAACTGTGTGATGTAAATAACTAAAAATATATGTACGTAATCGTATGCATATATGCACGCACATACGCACATATATATGCACATATTGACAATACACAGGCGGTTATGCACATAGATATCGACGATGGTGGTGGTGGAAAAGTTGGTCAAGCTATATTTTTCCACAAGCACACTTTTCAACTCTGATCGCCAGCATGTGCAGCCCTCACTTTCTCCTAGATCAGACATATATATATAACGTATTTAAACATCGTTCACTGCGAAGTTCATATCCTGTCTGAAATATCAGACAGTTTAACAGATGGAAGTTTGGATTTTATGTATTCATATTTCAACTGGATACTAGAAGTTGCACTCCACAGAAACTTGTACTTAAAAGTTCTATTTTAGATGGATTGCAGACATAATAGGAACATTTTGGATAGAATGTCAGCACTAACATGTGGTATTGACGACGAGCAGATGGGATTCATCAAGGATAGTGAAGGAAGTGAGTGTGAGAAGATTGCTCCACCGAACAGACAAATTTCAGACGAAACCTGTGACAGTGGCGGCAGCAGTGATTCATCTTTATGGGAAGAACACAGAGGGACACCTAAAAATAAAGGGGACATTTGTAATGCAGTGTGGGTCGGAGCTGAGAGAAAGCAAAGTGTCCAATCACAGCAGACAACTTGCAGGAGACACTTTGAATGCACAAGGAATGAGATGCACGCTGGTTAAAAAAAAAATGCTGGAAGACCAAGATTTTATTTTCCACTTGGCAAATCTACAGCCTTCTACTTCAGTACTGAGTTGACCAATTTAACAGTTTTACGCATCGTCACATGTATTTACCCCAACGTCTAACAAAAAAGGCTGTTGTCCCAGGGTCTGCTATCTCACACCATCCATTCTTTCCAACCAATTATCCACTAACAGAGATTCATTCTCCAGAATGTGTGTTGTACATTACTTTGGCTCTCCATGACTTTTACCTCTTTGGTCTTTATTTGCACTTGTCTTTTACTCTTAAACCCTCCACACAAAATACCTCCTGCATTAAAAACTATCATTTTTCTCGCTATGGAAGGAAGTCTCACAGAACTGGAAACGTTAACTCTGATTCCTGTCTGCAGATACTTTTATACTGTCAAAACTGCTGAGTCATTGAAGCAATTTCTGTTTTTCTTTCTGATTTCCAGCATCCTCGGTACATTCGGTTCATTTTAATTACACGTTGGTCTTTCTTTTTTTTTCCATTACTGTGTGCCACTGGTGAGGCTGACCTTGAACAGCAAATGAACACAAGAACTAGGAAGCACGCTCCCTCTCTTTACTCACACACGAGGTAAATCGCTCCCAACTGTTGGACAAATTGAATCACTGAGCGGGTTAACTGCAAAGACTTAAACTAAACTTTGAATTAATAAACGCTGATTAATGCAGTGATTAAAATTAGAAATAAATTAATAAGCGTTTATTCACAGGGGAATGCAATTGACATAGGATAAGCTCTGTAAGAGTGGCGGTGTGGTTGACAGACGAAGGATAAATATTTTCAAGTGAATGATAACTTTATGAAATCATTTTATAATTCAGATCTGTTGTGCAAAATTTGCACAGTGAACATTTTCAACTTCAGGAGCACAAATCACATCCCCACACATAAACTAACGGTAAATTTGCATGTCAACATGACCTTTGCTCAGCAGCAGTTCATCAGCATGTATCAAACAATATGATTTTGATAGTATTGTGTTTTCCATCAGTTTCTGATTTTGGGATGTCTACAATAGTTATATGCAATAAAATATAAGGAAAATAAGAGTTATATAAAATTTTATTGGGCGGTGATTAACAATATGATTAAGTCCTGATGTTGTGGATAATACGCCACCAACTAGTTACAATTTCAATAAAGCATGCAGAGAAACTGACCGGCGCAGCTGCAAAGATCCAACTGGAAATGGGGATGGGAAGCACTCGTAGAGCGTGTGGATATTGTGGTGCAATGAGTGAGAGCGCAGTTCCTCTATGAGAGTATAGTGGTGCGTGAAATTTCGATGCTTGGTCATCCAACCTTATTTGGAACAGCTTCCATTGACATAAAGCAGGGAACACTGAGACATCAGGCTGATAGCTCCAACCTCAGCTGGACCAGTTTCTATGGAGGTGTAACAGGGAGCATTGGGACATCAGGCTGTGGAAAAGGATGCTGAACAAGTTTAATCTGAACTAAAATTGTTTTAGATCGGACTCATGTTTGTGGATGGAGAGAGGATCGGTCCCATAGAAATGATTCATTATTTAAGAAAAATCTTGCAAACATTCAACTCATGAAGGACGATCCGTGCAAAGAGAAATGGAGGTGACATTTTAGCTCTGTGACCTGCCTCTTATGGCTGACACTGCAATGGATTAAATTCTGGGAATTGCTTTGTAGATTTTTAATATATTATTCAATCTCCCGTCAGTTTGGACAGGTGTTTGCAGGCATCCACAACTCCGAAATTTAATTCGAATAGGTGCTAACGTGAACAAGTTCGAGGAGTGGATCAAATTTTGGAAAGTGGATTTGAGATTTGTCAGATAAGTGATGATCTCAATGAACGGCCGAGCAGACACGATGGGCTGTACAGCCTCCTTCTGCTATCCTGCGCAGAAACAGAGCGTAGACCCGAATACAATTGTTTTCAAAGGCTTTTATTCACCGCTTTCGATTAGATATTACTGGAATTCATGTATTGTGCTAATTTTCTGACTTTAGACTCATTATTCTCTTGTCCTGGCAATAAGCCATGTGACTTTTTTTTTCCCTTGGAGAGTTTGTTTGTAACTCAGATAACAACACGAAAGCGGACAGCATCACCCAAAATTGGAAACGTACTCGGTGCCTACCATTGGATTTTACTGATTTAGTATATGAATTTGTTTGTTATATGTGTTTGTATATGTTTGTTAGTATTAGTATATGTGTTTGTTTTTGGATTAAGTAACAAAACGTCAGTATTAAAGAAGCGCTGTTACAATCTGAATGAAGCGGCTGCGCAGAGAGAGGCGGCTGTCTGTTTGAACCCCATGAAGATCGTTTTGTGTTTCACTTCCCACAGTTGAGCCATTGAGCATTGACTCAAACAATGGACAAACCACATCATAGATACATTGTTCCCATAAGAAAGTGAAAGAAACGTGCTGCATGCAATCAAAAGCATGATGGAGTAGCAGCCCCAGAACACAACCTCCACCATTAATAAAAACGCGGGAGTTGAGCAGCCCTTACACAGTATGACCCTGACGTAATGTAAAATGCTCACTTTTGAGCTGGAATCAGACGTGCTACCAATGCGCTACGATCTTACCGTCATGAACTCCATGCTGCACAGGATTAAAGGAAGTGGCTGTGCCCCAATGAGAAATTATTACAAAGGAAATCGAATTGTCGTGCGATTTTCATTTCGCTTCTCCCCACTCTATTTGCCAGGCTGCAATCGTCTTCTTGTTCTCTCCTCCATTTGTCTGTTCTCTTGGCTCCCTCATCGTGCTCGTTTCCACTTCATTGTTTCAGCATCTCTCTTCTCGTCCTGTAGATTTTTCTTCAATACATTCTGCTCTGAACTGGAGCGATAGATTCCAGTCGAGATGTCACATTATGGATACGGGATATATCCTCTATCCTCCTTCAGACACAACGAGAAAATTCTGGAATTGGGGCGGAGAACAGATTCCTATTCAGATGTACTCAGACATGTTTCACTAATATAATGACAAATGCTCATACAATCACAAAACAACTGACTGACTGTACTCCTGCATTTCGATCACGAGCAACCTAAAAATCTTGGTTTCGAAGAAACTAAATTCACATTTCTCAGCTTTATGTGGAGCAGCACATGGCCAGGAGTGCAATGGGTAACGAGTCTGAAATGATATCAGGAAATCGTAGGCTCTTCTATGGCTTGAATGTAATTCACAATTTCTTGTTACATACAAATTAATCTTTCTCATCGCCCTTATACCGAGATGACGTTTGAATTCTGATTAAGCAGGAACGAGAATCATCTCACTACCTCACATCAGTAAACGTCGTCAAGAATATCAGTGTCAATCTCACAGTGCAGTCAGAGGAGGGGAAGCTGCAATCGTCCGTCAAGTTGTTCATGGCCACCTTTCCATTTCCCAAACACAGCAGGCAGGAGTCTAAGACGTTTGGCCTTGTGGTACGGTTCTCATTTGCTCTTTCCCCTAAACTAGAGATTCGAGCAGTCGCGAGTTCAAATCCGAAACAAACCCTCGTTTCTTGACTTCAATGTTGAGAAAATGCTGCATTAATTTGCTCAAAACGCGTTTTCTATCAAAAAGATGGAACTCTCTGGAAAAGGAATTGGCTAGAATTGCGATTGCCACGAATACTGTGAAGGCAAACACTTGTTGAGATTGCTTGCCCGCGCAATCCGACTCTGAATAAACTCTGCAGCTGCACTATTGCTCATTTCTGAGTGTAAACTTCAAGAACTGGGGAAGTGAAGTGTTTGGAGACAGCGGTGAACAGACTGACAGGAATGGTGCCATGCACGCGGAATATCAGCAACAAAGGTAGATTGGAAAGTTCATGCATTTCTCCTTGGAAAACAGCAGGCTGTCAGCTGGACAGTTTGAAACTTTTCAAGTCATGAGGGGTCCGCATACAGGAAATAAATTTGTATATTTCCTACGACGCCTGAAAGAATCGAGAACGAATAGCCAGATCATTAAAGTCATGCGGAAAAGAAATAAAAGTGACATGAGGAAAAAAGATTTCCCTGCCTCAGATCCATAAACTGGACAAAGAGGAGTTAGTTTGATGCTCCCTGGAAGGATTACATCGATAGAGTGGAGTCAATCTGCTTTTTTCTTGAGCGAGTTACATTGACAAAGTGGGGTCAGTTTGCTCTACCCTTAGTGATTAAGTTGACAGATTGATGTCAGTCTCCTTTTTTCCCTGAGAGAGTTTCATCGACAGAATGGGGTTAGTCTGGATGAGTTACATTGACGGAATGGGACAGTCTGCTCGTCCCTGGGTGAACTACGTTGACTGAGTGGGGTCATTCTGCTCTTCCCTGGGCGACTATCATTGATAGAGTGCTGCAGTGTGCTCTTCCCTGGCGAGTTACGTTGACAGAGAGGGGGTTTAGTCAGCTCTTCCTTGAGCAATTTCATTTAACAGAGTGTTTTCAGTCTGCTCTTCGATGGGCGAGTTACATTGTCAGAGATGAGTCAGTTTACCCTGCTCTGTGCGCGTTACATTGACAGAGTGGGGTAAGTCTGGTCTTTCCTGGACGAGTAGCATTGACAGTGTGTGGTCAGGCTCAACTTCCCTGGGTGTGTTACATTGACAGAATCGGATCAGTCTGCGCTTCCCTGAGTGAGTTTCATTGACAAATTGGCGTCAGTCTGCTTTTTCTGGGTGAGTTACTTTGGCAGAGATGGGAGAGTCACATTGACAGTTTTGGGTCAGTCTGTTCTTCACTGATTGTGCTACATCATCTTCTCTGTCTGACGCACATAGGAAGAGGACCGTCAGTCTGCGCCTCCTTGGCGTCAATGTGCTTTTCGTGAGTTAGTTACATTGACAGAATGGGGTCAGTCTGCTTTTCCCTGGGTGAGTTACATTGACAGAGTTGAGACAAACTGCAACTCCCTGCATGAATTACATTGACAGAGTGGTTTCCGTCTGCTCTTCCTGAGTGAGTTACATTGACAGAATGGGGTCACTCTGCTCTTCACTGAGTCAGTTACAATGAGAGAGTGGCGTCAGTCAGTACTTGCCTGCGTGAGTGACGTATATAGAGTGGGATCAGTCTGCTCTTCTCTGATTGAGTTATGTAGACAGTATGAAGTCTATCTGCTTTTCCTGCGTGAGTAACTTTGACAGGTTGGCGTCAGTCTTGTCTTCCCTAGGTGATTTGCATTGAAGTTGTGGGGGTCAGTCTACGCTTCCTGCGTCGATTACATTGACAAGTGGCGTCATTCTTCTCTTCCCTGGTGGAAATATGACGAGAGAGTGCACTGTGTCTGCTCTTTCCTGCGTGAGTAACATTGACAGAGTGGAATGAGTCTGTTCTTCCCTGGGTATGAGGTCAGTCTGCTAGTCCGAAGATGAGTCACCTTAACAGAGTGGTGTCAGTCTGCTTCACTCTGGGTGAGAGAAACTGAATGAGTGGAGTCAGTATAATCTTCGCAGGGTAAGCTACATTGACAGAGGGGATCAGTCTGCCCTTCACTGAGTGCAAAATAGACAGAGTGGCGTCAGCTTGATCTTTGCTGGGTATGTAACATTGTCAAAATGGGGTCAGTCTGCTCTTCAGCGGGTAATCGTATTGATGGCGCGGGGTCAGCCTGGTCTTTACTGAGTGTGATATACTGAAAAGTGTGGGGTCACTGTGGTCTTCACTGGGTGAGATACACTGACTGAGTGGCGTCAGACTGCAGTTTCCTGGCTGAGTTACATTGACAGGATAAGGTCATTAAGCTGTTTCCTTGGATATTTACAGTGACGCAGTGGGGTCATATTGCTCTTCCCATTGTGAGTTACATTGACAGGTTCGCATCATTCTGCTCTTTCATTGTCGAGTATCATTGACAGAGTGAGGTCAACCTGCACTTCCCTGGATGAGTTACATTGTCAGAGTGAGGTCAGTCTGCTCTTCTCTGGGCGAGTTGCATTAAGTGAGCGTGGTCAGTCTCCTCATTCCTAGGCGAGATACTTTGACAGGGTGGTGTCAGTCTGCTCTTTCCTGGATGAGTAATTGAGAGAGTTGGGTCAGTCCACTCTTCCCTGGTGAGTTACCCTGACCGATTCAAGTCAGTCTGCTCTTTCCTGAGAGACTAACATTGACAAAGTGAAGTCAACCTGCTCTTCCCCGGGTGAGTTACATTTTGTGATTGTGGTCAGTCTGCGCTTCCCTGGGCGGCTTTCATCGACGGAGTGGAATCATTACGCTCTTACCTGGGCGAGTTACATTGACAATGTGGGGTCAGACTGCTTTGCCCTTGTTGAGTTACATATACCAGGTGCGGATAGTCTGCTCTTCCAAGAGTGAATTACATTTGTAAACTGAGGTCTGTCTGCTCTTCTCTTTGTCAGTCACATTGGGAGAGTGGGGTCATTCTATTCTTCCCTGGGTAAGTTACATTTATAGATTGGTTTTCTCCGCTCTTCCCTGGGTGAGTCACATTGACATTGTGAGTTCAGTTTGCTCTTCCCTCGGCAAATAACATTGACAGAGTTGAGTCAGTCTGCTCTTCTCTGGAGGAGTGATTTGACACAGTGAGGTCAGTCTGCTCATCCTTGAGAGAGCTGCATTGACAAAATCGGGTCAGCCGGCGCTCCTCTGGTTGAGTTACATTGACTGCGTTGTGTCAGTCTGTTCATTCCTATGTGAGATACATTGACAGAGTGGTGTCAGTTTGTTCTTTCCTGGGTGAGTGACATTGACAGAGTGTGTCAGACTGCAACTCCCTGCGTGAGTTATATAGACAGAGTGGGGTCAGTCCGCTCTTCCCTGGTCGAATTCCATTTGCAGAGTGGGGATACTCTGCTCTTCCCTGGATGAGTTACATTGACATTAGTGGCGTCAGTCTTCTCTTTCCTGAGTGAGTAACATTGACAGACTGGGTTCAGTCTCACCTTCCCTGGGTGAGTTACAAGGACAGAACGGCGTCGGTCTGCTCTTTCCTGCGTGATTGACATTGACAGAGTGGGGTCAGTCTACTCTTCCCTGTGTGAGCTACTGTCGGAGAAATTAGCCTATATTGGATAGTGGATTCAAAAGGGAGTAAAATATTGAGGGTGAAGAGGAAATTGGAATTAAGGCCGGACTGAAAAAAAGAAACCGCTCCGTAAATGCTAATGATTCATCATAGAATGCCAAAAATCTACTGCAAACCAGTTCGCCCCTGAAGTTCCATGGCCAACGGAAAGCAAAGCAAAGCAGCCAATTGCAATTTGTTTCATAATTTAAGCATTTAGCATTGAAATGTAATGACTAGGAGTAGGAATATGCCATTCAGAACTTTGAACCTATTAAAGGAGAGACCTCACAGGCCAATTCCATTGAAATGCAAAAGCTGTTGATTGCAAGCGATATCGCTGGAAGAGAAATTGACTAGTCTGATACAGAAGTGACAGTCTGTATCGGTCGTTCAAGGGTTCACTTACCCGAGCTGAGAATCAAGCCAAGTTTTATGATAATCCTGTACAATGACGTTAATTAAATGTAGGGCGCATTCAATGCATTTGCTAATTAAGTAATCCTGTTATGACAGTGATAATCGCAAAGCAGTTATCAGAAGGATGTTCTGATTGTAGATGCAATGTGGCATCCTGGCAGCATCAGCTAGTTCTTAATAGAATCAGGAGATTCCAGCACTCTTTAATGGGAGGTGAGAATGTCCCTTTTAAAGCAGTAAGGTGTTTCCACTGTTTCTCACCTGTGAGCGAGGTATTCTGGTGCCTCTCCGTCTGTACTTTCCTTTGCGTGGCCTTGGAATCACTGGGGTACGAGACTGCCCGTAGGGCTTTGAAACAGCTAAGCTGATCGGTGTCTGGATGCTTATAGTTAGTATGTCTTGGGAAGTGTAATCCCTGGTCTGTGCGTGACTACAGTCATATATATTTCCCTTGACAGCCTGTTTGGTCACTGCTGAGGTATTCTGGGTGTTTTATGTGTACTTTGCACAGGCTTGATTTCCTGTGTTGTTTGTGGCCATGCTGTGGTTAGGCAGGTGTGAATTTCGTGTCGGAAGTGGCTCAGCCACCGACAGATAGTCCTCGGTGTCTGAGTCCCAATTAGCAGATGTCGTTTCAGGAATAAGAATGCTCCCCCAGTTGACCTGTACTCGCTGAGTGGTGAGGGCGGCAGAGGGCAGGAGTACACCACAAAGGCGTGGACAGCACAGTCGGATGACCTTGGTCAGTGCAACAATTCCGGCGATGCTACCTTCTGCTGTGGACTGGCGTGCTGCAGTACTTAGGAGCAGAGAATCAGTGCACTGGCTCCAGCCAGCACCCTTTCCAGATGGCTGTGTGCTGTTTAAAAAGATGGATCCTGTTGGTGGCCCTTGTTTAGTGGTGTCATTAATGGTCCGGGTTGGAGATTCATGTGAAAGGTTTAAATTTGGGCATGTGGTACCCTGAAGATCTCTAACCGGCTGGGCTATTGTCCTTATAGTTGGTATTGATGGAGGTATTTTGAGTGACGGGACCTCAAGTTTCCTGTCTGGTTCAAGCCACCAATCCCCATGTCAGTGACAATGAAGGCGATAGAAACTAAGCGATTGCTCCCCTGAAAGTGCACGGGGACCTGAGTGCAGTCCCAGCAGCGAGTCTGATTAAATCGTGGAGCATATCCATGAGCCATCCTCGGGAAAGTGTTGGCCCGCAAGTAATGGTGTTTTTTTTAAATGTCTTGCACCTTGTTCCTGTTTACTGGCAGGCCACAGTGGCATGGTCAGACGGGTCAGACTGAAGGCGATGATGTTGATGGCTGTGGCAAGCAGCTGGAGCTGTCTTCAGTGTTCCCAGTGGTGACTTCTACTGTCTAGTCCCTGTTCACTCGAGGTGGAGCTCGCTTGCAGCGGGTGGCGTGTGTCCATTCGGCCGTGCTTCTACTTTTACACTTGTCCGGGTCGTCAGCAGGATTAGATACTGGCCTTTCCAGCGAGGGGAGAGAGATTTATTTTCCAGTGACTTTATCTTGACATTGCCCCCGGTTCCAAACGGATGAATTGGGAATTGCTGGGGTATGGGCAACGCGGCTCTGACATCGTCGTTTTTACATTAATGCTCCTGCTAAAGGATAATTCCTACGTAACTCAGAAGAGCGTCTTGTATCAAGAGAAGGGCCGTGTCCTTAGCGAGCTTTGCGGGAATGGTAGCGGTGGGCATAGGTCACCCAAGCACACCTCAAATGGGGTGTGCCCAGTTGTGCCTGGTCACATATAGAGTAAAGGGATGGGGGTAAGGCTTCAGGTCAGGTAAGTCATGTGTCATGCGTGATCTTGATCCATGTCGTTTTAAGCGTGCAATTCATCCGTCCGACCATGCCTGATGACTGCAGATGGTAGCAGACATGGAGTCGTCACGGTATCCCTCATACTTCGTTATTTCCAGTCGTTAGAGGAGCAGTGAATTGAGTTTCCCTCTCCATATCTAGTTTACTGGGGACCAAGAATCTGTGCTTGGCATTCCTTAGCAGGCATTTTTCCACTGTCTATGCGTCATCCTTTCTTGCTGGGAACATCTCCTCCTATTTACAGAACATGTGGATGATGACAAGGATGTGTATGTAACCCTGCTTTTCACGGATATGAGCAAAGTCAATTTGCAAGTGGCTGAAAGGCCCCTCAGGAACTGGAAAGTGGTCATACCTGGCGACGGGACTTCCTGCATTGTTTTTCAGGCAAACGAGGCCCTGTGACAGCAGGGTTTGGGCAGCGGTAGCGAATCACAGTGCTTCCTACGGTTGCGTAACAGCGTGTGTCATACACCTCTTGCACGTCTGGCCGACACTGTGGGCTATAAGGGCCTGTGTGTGTATGTTGGCTCTTGGGTAAATATGGTGGCAATTGAGGTGTACATGAAGTTGTAGTGCAATGCTGATCCAACTGTCCTTTTCCTGCAGTGTAGCAGCCTGTGAAGCAGCTCGTGCAGCCTCCATGGCGTCTGGCAATTCTGGGGCCGTCGCTATTCTGGGGGACCTGTAGGACATAAATGGTGGGGTGCAGTGTGGCTTCCTGGGCACCTGAGTCAGCCGAAGCATTCTCAGTTGCAGTGGCAGAGATATGGGCAGCGCTTTGTATAACCGCTAGGGCAGAGGGTAATAGAACTGCTTGCAGGAGGTTGGAGGCTAGTGCGTTGTGTTGCAGTGGTCTCAACGGCAGAAGTATTGAAATGTCTGTTTCGAGAGTGTGCCGAAATCGTGGACAATTCTGAAGACATACTTGGAGTCAGTGTGAATGTTGGCTGTTTGAACCTTTGCAGTGATGCAGGCCCGAGTGAGCGCAAACAACTCTGCAGCTGGTGGGGATATGCCATTTGGTAGGGCAGCTGATTCCAGGATTGAGAAAGAGGTGAACACGACATACACTGCCAGTGTACAGTGGTCTGAGGGCCTAATGGAGGGTTCTTTCGTAAAGAATATGAGCTCTGGGTTGTCTAAAGCTGTTCCAGAGAGATCTGGGCGCGGGTGCTGACTTGCTAAAAGAGGTCTCGATAGTCGTCCGCAAAGGCGTTGTGAGGGAGTGGGAGCAGGTTGGCGTGGTTCAAGGCAGGGGCATGCTGTAGGACAAGTTAGCTTTGGACAGTAAAACAACCTCATAGCCAGTTCTCCGGAAGGCAGTGATACGTTGTGTTGGTTCTATATTTAGCAGGAGGAAGACCGAATGGGGAACCAAAATAGTGCATGGGTGATCCAGCATGATGTGCGTCGCCTTTTGTACTGCTATTGCGGCTGATGCCATAGCTCTCAAACATGCTGGCATTCCCCTTACAACGGGCTGTAAATGTACAGTATAAAAAGCAAAAGGGCGTCGGAGATTCAAATGGAGCTGCATTAAAATTCCGGATGCAAACAATTCGGATTCGTTGGCATAGATGTAGAAGGGCTGAGTGTAGTATGGGACCCCCAGAGCAGGAGCAAATACTAGAAGCTGTTTTAAATTGGTGAATGCCTTTTACAGCTTTGGCGTTTTTTGGGCTCATCAATGGCACGGTGGTCTGGATCTAGAGCCTGCCAACTCGCCATTTCCAGGAATGTTTGTAACTGGATTCTTGTGGCTGGCGGGGGAAGCTGAGTAATGACTGCTATTCGTTCTTTGGACAGCTCCCGAGGCAATGTGAGAGTTTGTATTCCAAGTACTGTACTTTGAATTGGCACGGTTGAATTTTCTCCATTGAAACCCTGTATCCACCTTTTGCGAGACAGCAGAGTAATGTACACTGTCCTGAATGTATCATTCTGCGGAGGTGGAAGGCATCAACAAATCGCCCATCAAGGGCGGTGCAGTAGCAAAGCCAGGTATTGGGTGGAGAGGGTGTGACCTTCTGCAGCAGCATCGACAGTGGGGCTCTTCGTGTAACCCTTAGATGCCTAGTCCATGCGTACTAGCAGCCGCTGTACAGAATTGCAAAAACATACTGGCTCTCAGAGGACAATTTGATAGAGAACAAGGCTAAGTAAAAGTCGATCACAGAAGAGGACGTGACAGAAACAGGGATGCGAGTGAGTATGGCGTTAGTGTCCGGGACCACTGGAGTCTAGGTAGCCACAATTGCATTGACAGTCCGCAGATACCGGACAAAACGCAACCTCCCTGGTCCCTCGGGTTTTGGAACGGGCAGGATGTGTGTATTGCATGGAATGGTAGCAGGAATTAGGAAACCCTTTTGTTGGAGGCAGTCAATAACCAGCTTGATCCCTTCTATTGCTGCTGGTGACAGGGAGTATTGTTTTATAAATGGCAGGATGGTTCCCTGTTTGAATATGACAGCGTGTGGTGGGGCGAACATCACATGGCCTGCATCGTTGGGGTGCAGTGCCCACAGTAATGCTGGACGATCAGCGAGCAAAAGGGGGTTTTTGTAGGAGGAGGCAGTGCTTGGGGTTTGGGTGGTAAAAGTGGCCTGGAGTGTTATTGGATTACAGTGCAAACAAAACTCACCCTGCCCAAGTTGGGCAACATCTACAAAGGGGACGTGGGTCTGACTGATGGGCGCGAAGTAGCGGGGTCGCTATCTTAACAACATCACAATCAAGGCATAAATTGTTGGAGAACCACGGGCTCGTGGCAATGAAGGAAAGGTCTGCAAGTGCCGTCAGGCTGTTGTAGAAGTGTGTAGCCTGTTTCATGATGAGTTGCACTTCTGCTGCCAGCCCCTGTTGTCCCACAATGCAGAGGATGGTGAGTACTAGCGGGGAGATGAGGGCAACGTGAGGTTCTGCGAATGTAGCATATCCCCATTCCTGCTGACTGTAAACTGTGCAGTGAAAGTCACTGAAAATACGACCTGTCAGTTTCACCCTGCGAGGGAGAGACAAAGCTGGGGATCGGCTATTCCCCCGTTGGAAACAGGGAAAGGAGGATGTCGGGAAGAACGAAGGGTAGGTCCATTGCAGCATGACCATGCAAAGCAGGAGCTTGCTTGCTCGGAGGGTTCAGAGCTACCAGAAATCCCTGACCGCAGCACGGAATAATTGACGCCCGGCGTCTCCAGTATGAGAACCTCAGTGGAATAGTGGCATTCAGTTTACACAAGCCCTGCCGGGCCAGGAAGACAGCTGGGCAAGAGGCGGAAATAATAGCAGGATCAGTGACCGTGGCAGGTCCAATGCTTAAGATAATGTTTTGGGAAAGTGGCTCTCGACAGTCCAGACGGCTTTGGAACTCATGGAAAGTAACGAGCCCGGAGGCACGGACAAATGGGTGGCCCAAGAATCCACCACAAAGGGAATTAGTCGCACTCCCCACCTCCACATCTGGCATCGGAATTTCGGACAGGGCATTGGAGTGACAGTCCTAGTTAGATACTGGAGAACAGGGACAGGGATCAACCACAGTGTAGGCAGTCTGTTGAAGCTGTCTCTGTGGTGTGGTGAGCCATTGTCCTGCCTGTGGAGAGTCTGGGTGGGTAGGGGTGTGGGCGCTATTTTCCTGGGTCTGGGCCAGCACTGTTTCGCCCAGTGTCCCAATTTCCTATTATTCCAGCTCTGTCTCTTTTGAATAGCCCTAGTTTGCTGCACAGGCGGTGTGCCTGTGGTGGTCCAGTTGGGTGTTCCGCAGGAATGCGCCAGTCTGTATTGGCGTGGAGAACAGCCCATTCCGGTCCAAGTTACTAAGTGCAGTTAAACTGTCCACCCACCTTGTCATTTATCAAATGAGATTGTGCAACGTAAAAACGTAAGCATATGTTGGGTCTGCACGGCAGGATTTTCGTTCTCTGCTAATGCAATGTCAGCCGAGTAGACCCAGACCTCCTGAAAGAGGGCAATGACATCGGGAAAGGGCTCGTCTCCTCTCTGCAGACACGGGGTAACAGCACAAAATCGGCGTGCTGACATACACTGGCCATAATTGCCCGACTGACGGTACTGTTCAGCGATTTTTCCCAGTCTGCAACGGTGCCCCACGGTTGGATGGGGAAGTCAGTAATGGGGTAATGGTTGCCCAGTCGGCCCCATGCGCAAGTTGCAATAGGGTCTGCACATCTTGGGGCAGACAGTGGCATTTAGAGGAAATTTGGAGTAGCAGATTGTAGAATGGGGCAGTCACTTCAACGGGTCTGGACATCTTGGAGAATAGCCTGAATCTCTGCATTGGTCCAGGTCTTATCTGGGGAGTGGACACATTCATGATGGCGGGAAATCTGGCAGTTCGTTCCTGTATTTTAGGGCAGAACCCGTGGTACGTGTGTGTCTGGCGTTATCATTTGTGATAGGCAGCCGTGGTGAATCAGACTGCCCAGTCGCCATTGTGTCCCACTGCGGGCTCGCTGTGGGGCTGCGAAGTAAAAAAAATGCAGCCATTTCCTTCACAACTGGTCTGGCTCTGGAGCCAGTATGCGAAGTTTCGGGTTCTGTAGGGATTAGGGTAGCATGGCCGTGTCTGGAATTATTGGGATCTCCATTGTCGGTTGTTATTGCAGCGGTCTTTCGCCTTAGTGGTCTGATGCTGCTGGCCAACTTGTCGAAATTTTGCAAGACACTGCATGTCCAAGCAGGGGTCACCGTGCCCACCCGTAATGACCGTCATCCAATAATCAATCTTATCCAATTTAAGTGAAAACACCTCCCCACCCCCTTTAATGTGATCAATTTCCTGGGGGCCAGATGTAAAGGTGTCCTCGAAAGAGGATAAAGTAACCACTGTCCCGTGTCTTTTAGCACGTTGTTTGCCGGTGAACCACGTGCAACAAGAGCATCGCCGACATTTATTTTGAAGTTCACGTATTTACACGCCTCCTCCACGTTGTGTTGTTCAACTTAGGCCCTGGGTCCTTCTCACCGCCTGGCTCGGGTTGCCCATCTCCCACAGCTAGCACTTCCCAGCAGAGGGTGGATTTCCTTGCCCCCATGGCGTACTGGACGTCCTGGTTTGACTGCTCATACTGCACTTCAGCTTTCGAGAAATGACAGAAGGAGCACTCACAAGACACACGGGCAGTGAGTGATTGACAGGTCAAGCAATAAAGTATAATTGAGCGTGTATTCGTTGACCACACTGTAAACTGTTATCTGAAGGATAAATACAATGAGATGAGACACCTGAAACTGACAAGACAAGTACTCAGCAGCCACAAAACAGACACATCCAAAACAAGCACACAAAAAACACAAGACAGAAAACAGTGAACTGGTGGAGCCCGTGTCAATTTGCTTCGAGCTGAGGATTTCTTAGGATTCAAGCGAAAAAATTAATCAGCGGTCTCTTATTCTATTTTGCCAGGCTTCCCTTGTCCGTCCATCTTTCTCCTGGTTGGATCAGCATCACGTCAGAAGCCCTGGCTCAACTCAGACCACGCGTCTGCCGAATTGGATAAAAGATTAGTTGATCAATTTCAGAGCTTGCCCGTTTACCTTATCAGGTCGAGGCCATGGTTTCTCAACGCTGAATTGGCGCAGTAGGTAGATTAGAATTGTGCCGACCCTCCTCAGTCGTCCAGATTTTTGCTGTCGGTATGACCCACTGGGCCACGGTTGACGACCAGGTCCGAATCGGGCTAAGGTATGATCAAAGTTCGCTTAACTGTAGAGATTATAGTTTGTCGAAACTATACCATATCGGAGAAATTAGCTCAATAAAGCGGAGATCACAAAACACAGAGCGAAGTTAAATTAACAAGTAGCTTATTAGAATGGCGATATCGCAGAAGAGAAATTGACCAAGCTGAAGCAGAACAGACGGTCTCTCCAGGTCTGCGAAACTCTCTTCCCCGAAATGAGAATCAAGCCAGGTTTTATGGGAATATACTACAATGCTGATAGTTAAAAATAAGGAAAATACAATTGACTTGATTGTCAAGTAATCAACTTACGATGGTGCTAACAGCAAAACAGTCATTCGAAGAATGTCGTGAATGTCGATACAATCAAGTATCCAGCAGCATCAGTCTGTTTTATAATAGGATCAGGAGATTCGAGCTCTCTTCGTGGGTTTGTGAGAATGTATCTTTTCTTGGCAGTAAGGTGCTTCCATTGCTGCTCTCCAGTGATGAGCAAGGTATTCTGGTGCGTCTGAGTCTGACCTGAGTTCGTGTGGCTTTGGTATCATTGGGGTATAAGACTTCCCTTAGGGCTTTGGACAGCTGTGTTTATCGGGTCTTGGAAGCTTATTGATAGTTTGTCTTGGGAAGTATATGCCCTGATCTGCGAATGATTGTGGTCATGTATGATTTCCATTGTCAGACTGTTCGGTCAATGCTGAGGCGTTCTGGGTGTTCGTTGTATTACTTGGACAGGCTTGAGTTTCTATGTTCGGATCCGTCACGCTGTGTGTGTAGGCATGGTTGCAGATCCTTTCCCACACTGTGGTTAAAAAAAAAACTTAAAGATCTGCAAAGGTGTTAAATTAAAAGTTCTTAATCGAACAACAACCTGTTAACATGAGGACAAGGCATTCAGCTGTTCCATAGATGGGAAGGTATGCACTTGGGGATTCAACCTAATATCACGCAAACACCTTCATCACAGGGAGTGAACGTTTGTTTGGTCTGTTTGTGAAGGAATAAACTTCACAGTCCCGCCTAATATGACCGGTAGACCTGACACTGGAGAGACATTATTCGTCTGCTCTTTGTATGAGAAGGAATTTATTACATCAGCAAAGCTTCAGATACACAAGAGTGGCCACACTGTAGAGAGACCTGCACTGAGTGTCGTAAGGGATTCACTTTGTCATCCCTATTCAGTGAGCACTATCATATTCGCAATAGCGAGAAACGTTTACTTGCTCCTTGTGTGGGAAGGGATTAACTCTCAGCAGATATGGGCTTGTTCCCACACATGATACAACATTTTAGTATTCCGACTTTGAAAGAGCTTTAGGAGTAGCAATGATTTGATGAAAGACCAGAAAACTCACAAGAATTAGAATTCCTACGGTGCAGAAACAGTCCTTTCGGCGCAACAAGTCCACACCAACCCTCCAAAGAGCACTCAGACACATTTCCCTATTTTATATTTACATTGACTAATAACCTACGCTGTGGGTAATTTATCATGGCCAATTCATCTAACATGTGCACTGTCTTGGAGGAAATTTCACAACCCGGAGCAAAATCCTGCAGACACGTGGAGAATGTGCAAATGCCACACAGACAGGCCTCCGAGGCTGGAATCAAAGCCAGTCCTTCATGCTCTGAGGCAACAGTACGAAACACTGAGCCACATTGTGTGGAGCGGCAGTTCAATTGCACTGTGGGTAGCAAGGAATTTAATGACACATTCACACTTCTGACAGCCCTGTTAGATCGCATCGATTTAGCTCAATTAGCCGGCTTGTTGGCTTGTAGCACAGTGTAATACCAGCAGCGTGGTTTCAGTTCCCATCACTAGTTTGAGGTTAATTAAGAGGTTCTCTTGAGCGCGTCCCCCACGTGAGGACTGGCGATGTTCTAGTAAAATCACCACCAGTCCATTCTTTCTGTAATGAAGGGACCACTCCCTCGGGTCTCCTTGTTCAAACTTCACGTTTATGCTGTCAGCGAATGAGAAATTTTGATAAATATGCTGACTCCACAGCCAACACTAATTTCTCCAGAATTGTAAATATAAAAATAATACATTGGCTCTGGATGTAGATTTGCTTGCTGAGATGGAAGGTTTTCCCACTGATTTCTCTACAATTAGAGGAGAGAGGAATGGTCGATTTCCATTCATTGCCCTGCTTTTGGTCCATCTCTTCGTTGTTAAGGCGAGATTCGACATTTCTGAATGTTCTTCACATGCAAATGAAGGACTTGTGAAGTGTCGTCTCTTTTGTAGGAGATAGAGCAGCTAAATTGGGCTGATGCACAATGGGAACCCAGTCTCACAGTGACAGTAAAAGGTTGTCTTCTCATCAGCATGAATATGTTGATAGGACCCTAGTTCCTGGGAACTAAAAATGCATTTCCAACACTGTGTAATTTAAACAAGTAGGAAGTGCGACATACTTCCAAAACAGAATGGTGAGGTGATTGGAGGGGCATTTGCTGCGGCAGAATTCTTCTTTGTATCTGCTGCCAATGACCTTCTAGATGAATGCAATCAGTCACTGGGTTGATTATGGCAGGAGGAGAGTCGATTTTCTGGGTTTGCTCGCTGAGCTGTAGGTTTGATATCCAGACGTTTCGTTACCTGGTTAGGTAACATCATCAATGACGACCTCCAAGTGAAGCGAAGCTGTTGTCTCCTGCTTTCTATTTATATCTTTCTCCTGGATGGGGTTCCTGACGTGATGTCATTTCCTGTTCGTTTTCTGAGGGCTGATAGATGGCATCTAGATCTATGTGTTTGTTTATGGCGTTGTGGTTGGAGTGCCAGGCCTCGAGGAATCCTCTCGCATGCATTTGCTTAGCCTGTCCTCGGATAGATGTGTTGTCCCATTCGAAATGGTGACTTTTTTCATCCGTGTTTATGGCTACGAGGGAGAGAGTATTGTGTCTTTTTGTGGCTAGCTGGTGTTCGTGTACCCTGGTCGCTAACTCTCTTTCCTGTTTGTCCTATGTAGCGTTTGTCGCCGTCCTTGCATGGAATTTTGTAGATGACGTTGGTTTTGTCCATGGAAGAAACGCAACAAACGATCAGACAGACAGGAGCCCTCCACTATCACCTGATGAAGGAGCGTCGCTCCGAAAGCTAGTGTGCTTCCAATTAAACCTGTTGGACTATAACCTGGTGTTGGTGATTTTTAACTTTGTACACCCCAGTCCAACTCCAGCATCTCCAAATCATCCTGAACAGAGGAGACGACATCGAGAAATCCAATGCACTACTCGCAGAGACCAACACCTACAAACAGGTGGAGCTAGACCCAACCCACAACGAGGAAACAAAATTGCATATTTCCTAAGAATATTACACAATTCCGTACAATTAAACAAGACAGAATTCCAGAAAATGAAAACCGACGGGACCAACACCCCACGATTCTACGGACTACCAAAAATCCATAAACCAGGAGCTCCCCTCAGACCAACAGTCGCACTACCCAGAACACCAACTTACAGACTGGCCAAAGAACTACACGCAAGACTGAAATACCTGATAGAAGAGTCACAACACTCCATCCATTCCACCCAAGAATTCCTAAAAATTATCAAAAACACCAAAATAGAGGAAGACAAAGCAATGATCTCATTCGACGTAACAGCACTGCTCACCTCCATCAACATCGACCTGGCAAAGGAAACACTTACCACACTTTTAAAAGAGATCATTACACATGCACAAACCAGCATCAATCACATTACCAACGAAAAGATCATGAAGCTAGTGGACCTGTGCCTCACCACTCACTTCACTTTCAACAACATAGTCTACAAACAAACTAGCGGCACAGCCATGCGATCTCCGCTTAAAAAAAAACTAGAACAAACAGCTCTGTCAACCATCAAACCAAAAATCTGGGTCCGTTACATAGATGACACATTTGTCATCACAAAACGAAACAAGATAGAAGAGACATTTAACATCATCAACAACACTCTTACAGATATAAAGTTCATCAAGGAGAAAGAAGTCGACAACAAACTCGCATTCCTGGATGTCACAGTCGAAAGAAAGAAATACGGAGAACTAGAAACGTCGGTATACAGAAAACCGACAAACACTGACCAAATACTGAACTTCACCAGCAACCAGAGCTTAAAAATGTGTTGCTGGAAAAGCACAGCAGGTCAGGCAGTATCAAATGAGCAGGAGAATCGACGTTTCGGGCTTCCTGAAGAAGGGCTTATACCCGAAAGGTCGTTTCTCCTGCTCTTTTGATGCTGCCTGATCTGCTGCGCTTTTCCAGCAACACATTTTTAAGCTCTGATCCCCAGCATCTGCAGTCCTCAATTTGTTCTCCACCAGCAACCATCCCAATACACACAAACGACGTTGTATCAGAACACTATTCCAACGAGCCACCACACAGCACAGCACAGACGAACTACGCAAAACAGAGGAAATCCACCTATACAATGTATTCAAGAAAAACGGATACTCAAAACGTACAGTGCGCAGATTCCTCAAGAACAAACCACGACAAGCAGACCAAACACAGCCAGAAAACCCTAACCGCCTTACCATACATCAAAGAAGTTTCAGAAATGACAGCCAGACTACTAAGGCAGCTCAGAATCCTAGTAGCACACAAACCTACCAACACTCTCAAACAAAACCTAACAAATTTAAAAAGCCCAGTACATCCCATGGACAAAATCAACGTCATCTGAAAACGTCCATGCAAGGATGCCACAAACACTACATAGGACAAACAGGAAGAAGGTTAGCCACCAGATTACATGAACACCAGCTAGCCACAAAAAGCCACGATTTCGACTGGGACAACACATCTATCCTGGGATAGGCCAAGCAAAGGCATGCGAGAGATTTCCTCGAGGCCTGGCATTCCGACCACAACGCCATAAACAAGCACATAGATCTAAATGCCATCTATCAACCCCTCAGAAAACAATCAGGAAATGATATCACCATAAACCTCAGGAACCCCATCCAGGAGAAAGATATAAATAGAAAACAGGGGACAACAGCATCGCTTCACTTGGAGGTCGCCACTGATTATGTTACCTAGCCAGGTAACGAAACGTCTGGATATCAAACCTACAGCTCAGCGAGCAAACCTGCACCCTAAATCTCAACCTGAGCTACAAACCTTCAGTGGAATTTCTGTGTATAACCAGGAATTGGTTTCCAGTCAGATAATTCACAAGAAGAGAAATAGGTCTTCATTTCTTGACTGGGTGGTGTATGCAGGTCGATGCAAATTCGTAGTGCAAAACAGGGAACCCCAGTGATGCTGCCAGGAACCCTTGTGACCTGACGTATATACATTCTTTAGCTTGTTTTCCAATTCAGAACCAACTCTAGCAACAATATTTCCCTCTCCAAGCTTCCAATGAGTTGGTTCTATCGCCCTAATTTTCGAGATGGAGAAAGCGGAGCTGTAATTATCTGATGTTTGTTTTTGAGCAGGGCGTGCTGCTGGAAGGAACAGAATAGGTTGATGTTGACAGATGCTTGGTTTGAGGCGCTGAGCTGCGGTGAAGGCGCGATAGCTTAAAGGCATTGTCCATCTTATCGGATTAAAGATCCAGGGCAAGAAACGACCAGAAGTTTCTCGCTGGCTCCAGTGGTCCATTACTCAAAGTCAGTGCCATAAATAAAACGGTGTAAAGTTCCAACAGTGAAGAGGGTGACTGTGAAGCCGGCACGTGAGGCCACATATCTTTCCTTTGTCATTGAAAGACACTGCTGCACAAAGTGGAGAATTCAGTGAATGAGATTATCTTTCATGAGTTTTCACCTTCTGAGGCTTCCCATTGCTGCTAGTGTCCATGCAAATATCAGAACTCTGCAGCATGTGTTTGGTATGCACAGGCCAAGAAGCAGAACAGATTTGTCTCTTGGTTGGTTGGAATGCCACTTCCAGCTTCGTTATACTTCCAAACTCACCGTCCTTATTGTACTGAAGCGGAGATGATTTTTGGATTAGTGGTCTGCAGGAAGGAGGATCCTTTAACTGCGTCGCGTCAGCAATTTTCTTGAGAATACCAGAGTCAATCTCACATCGCTTTCAGAGGTGTGGAAGCTGAAATAGCCCCAACCGAGGTTTATGAACTCTTTGGGAAGCGGAATAAGGAGAATGAAGCGTGAACTATCGAAGTGAACAGAGTCAGTCTGTAAACATGCTCTTAGTTTCCAAATGAGGCCTCAGGTTCTTGGCGACACTAGCTGTTCCGAGATATTGATTCCCGTCAGACCTGCTCTGCTTTTGCAGTTTCACTCAGGAGTAATAAATCTGAAATTTCGCACCTGGATTCAGAACCCGGGCAGTGTTGTTAGAAGAGCCGAATCCTACACACTGTACCACCAGGGATGCAGGCAAGAGAGCCTTAATCGTTAGTTAAGGAAACAGCTTTCGGCTTTTTTTTAGTATTCATTGGAGATAAGTTTCTCCTCTAAAACGATGGAGTCATCGAGTTTTTACACACTGATAGAGGCCCATTATCCCGGTTACCAGCACTTGGCCTGTATAATTGAGTGTTCTTCAGTTACATGTGGTCATCTCAATGATATTTTCCCTGGAACATTTTAAACGTAAACGACACAATAAATAGGACTGAATTTTGAGATGGGAAACAAAAGCAGAAGAGTGCCGAGAAAGCTCACCAGTTCTGGAGCATCTGTGAGGAGAAATCAGAGCGAACACTATGGGTTCGGTGAAACGTCCTCTGACACAGGTCTTCCAGCTGTGTGCTTTTGTGTGAGATTGAAATATGTATTCATGTGCCATCGGGGAACTGAGCCTCATTTTCACCGACACAAAGAGTCATACGACACGACCCCCAGGAATGAGCAAATCCAGAAAGTAGAATTTCACCTGCTTGGATTATTTATCCCATTGCAGATCTCAACAGCAGAATCTGTTTGCATCAAAGTGCTCCTTTTGATGTTCGATTCGGCAGTTGTCCAAAAATTTACACATGCCTCAGGGAGGTGCGTCATCACAATCCCAGTCTTACAAGAGCAATAGTATCACCACTGAGCTACAGCAGCACACCTGTAAGTTGGGGGCCTCATGATCTAAATGCTGCAGTATAATAGATGACTGAATAGTCTGTGTATTTCAAATAAGTTTCAACAGAGCTAAATAAATCATGTAAAGAAAGCAATGCTGAATCGAATCGTCCTAGGGTGATATCAAAAGAGATCTTCCCAGGTTGTTTAATCTTTAGGATTTCGTGCCATCGGTGCCTTGGCATTTTAATTGTTAAGATTTACAGTGATCAACAAGCAATACTGCCTGATCTTTCGAAGCAGAATAAAGCAGTGTATCAATCGTAGAGATTTACACAACAGAAAATTATTATTTGGACCAAAGTTCCCATGCCAAACAGATATCCTAACCTAATCCAGTCACATTTGCCCATATTGCTCTGAACACTTCCTTTTCATAGGCGCATTCAGGCGACTTTTTAAGTGGTTTGGAGATGCCACTGTTGTACTGGGGTGTACAAAGGTAAAAAGAATCACACAACATCATGTTATAGTCCAACAGGTTTAATTGAACGAATGAGCTGTGTCTAACAATCTTATTTTCAACAACCACCTGAATGAAGTATCAGCTCTCCGAAAGCTTGTGCGTCCAAATATACCTGTTGGTCTATAATCTGGTATTGTGCGCTGTTGGATCTTATCATTACTACGATCACATGTGCCCCACACGCTGGCAATTGATAACTCGGCCGAATCTCAGTTCATCTGCTGCTGAAAATCTTTTTTTTTTCCCTCTTTGATATCATTAGAGGAGACTTTAAATGAAAAGGCTGGCGATTTTGGTCGAAAGAAAAATTGTAGTTCCTAGGAATTATGCATTAAAATGAACATCAAACGCGACTGTAAAAATTCAGCGAAGGAACAAAAATATGCAGTGGCACTCCTGGAAGGGTGCCACAGAGCCCCGAACAACTTAATGGTATAATGGAGTTTAATAGCAGTTCATCTCTCAATAATGATCAAATAAAAGTGTAGGAGTAATAGGGGATTTTCACAACATCAATGTAGTGTGTTATTGTAATGCGAAATGATTTTTGAAATCATTTCAAGAGCACTGTTTTCATCAGTCATGGCAAGACCAACAAGAGGGGCACAATAGTGAAGCTGGTTTTGAGAACTTAAGCTGGGCAGTAGGAGGAATGGCAGTGGGAGAGCATCTTGGTAGTAGAGATCACAAACCAGTCAGCTTAACCTCAGACTGAAAGCCACGTAGCAAAAGAAGTAGACGAGTGTGGATGACATGTTGTGTGTTGATTTTACCATGGTAAACTGTTGAAAAGATCAACGTCTGTGGCATTAATGGAAACAAAGCGAGTGAGGTGCCACATTGGCTTAGTGGCAGGAATTCAAGACGAATTGTTAGCAGGTAATCTCTGGTTCATGTCAGTAAAGGCTCCGACATGAGGATTGATTTCACAATCACCGGGATTGAAATGGATCGACTGGTTTCAAGGTCCCGATCATGGGATGGGACACGTCAACCCATCAAGAACGACAGCATCAGCGCAGACAGAATAGTGCCGATGTGTGCATTAGATTATGGAATGGCTTAGTAAAATGGGAGGAGCAATGTAAAGGAGGGTTATTGACCACGGAAGGGAGGGAAATCACTGAAAATGCGTGGGTTTGAATTCTGATATATGAAATGGAGAAGTGTCATATTTCGCATAAGTAACCAGTGTTGCAGAATATAATATAATCTCTTGTTCCCAGGGCTAAACTTAGAGAGACTGAGTGGCGCAATAGTGAAGATCAAACTGGAAATGGGCATGATGTGACGGTATAAAGTTCCATGAAATGCCGGTGCTGGGACTCCAACCTCACCTGTAGTAACTTCTATTGACATGGAACAGGGAGCAGTGTGATATCAGATTGGGACCTCCATCACATATGGATCAGCTTCAGTTGGCATAAAGCAAGGGGCATTGTGGCAGTAGGCTAGAAGTTCCAACCTCACCTGGAGCAGATTGTATTGAGAAGGAGCACAGAGCAAAGAAACATCAAGTTGGGAGAAAGGATGTTCAGTTATCTTAATCTGAATTAAAATAGTATCTAACAGGAACCATGTTTGTACATTGAGTGAATATCTGTCCCATGTAAATCTCTGAAAAATAAGGGAAAATGTGGCAAAGATTCAGATCGTGCAGGAGAACCTGTGCAGAAAGAAACGCTGGTAATATTTTCTTTTTCTGACGTTTATCAGAAGACTGACTGCGTATTTCGAGAAATTGCAGCAAGCGATTTTCATCTCGTGTCACGTTATTAAATTTCCTGAAAACCCACGCAGGTCATTGAAGCAAACTAAACTTCAAAGCATTAACGGTATATAATTAGCTCAAAGGGAGAGGACAGAGGATGGTGCTGGAAGGTTGTTTTTCAGGCTGGAGTTCCGTGACCAGTGGAGTGCTACAAGGATCGGTGTTGCGTCCTCTACTTTTTGTCATTTAATTGGAGGTGCCGTGGACAGCGAAGAGAGTTACCACAGATTAGAAAAGGATCTTGACCATTTGGGCCAATCGGCTGAGAAGTGGCAGATGGAGTTTAATTTTGATAAATATGAGGTGCTGCCTTTTGGGAAAGCAAATCAAAGCAGGACTTATACACTTAATGGTAAGGTCCGAGAGAGCGTTGCTGAACAAAGAGATCTTGGAGTGCAGTTTCATAGATCGTTGAAAGTGGAGTCGCAGGTAGCTAGGATAATGAAGAAGGCGTTTGGTATGCTTTCATTTATTGATCAGAGTCTTGAGTACATGATTTGGGAGGTCATGTTGCGGCTGTATAAGTCATTGGTTAGGCCACTGTTGGAATATTGCGTGCATTTCCGGTCTCCTTCCTATCCGAAAGTAGTTACGAAACTTGAAAGGGTTCAGAAAAAAAATGCCAGGGTTGGAGGATTTGCGATATAGGAAGAGGCTTAAGAGGCTTGGACTGTTTTCCCTGGAGCGTCGGAGGCTGATGGCTGACTTCTTAGAGTTTTTCAATATTATGAGGGTCTTAGATAAGGTAAATAGAAAAAGTATTTTCATGGGGTCTGTGAGTCCAAAATTAAAGGTTTAGTGTGAAAGTGGAAAGAAAAAAATGAGATCGACGGGGGGCAACGTTTTCACCCAGAGAGTGATAAATGTATGGAATGTGCTACCAGAGGGCGTGGTGTAGGCTGGTACAATTGCAACATTTAACAGGCATTTGGATAGATGTACGAATAGGAAGAGTTTGGAGGGATACGGACTAGATTGGTTTGTGATATCTGGTCAGCATGGACGAGTAATACAAAGGGTCTGTTTCCATGCTGTACATCTCTATGATTCTATGACTCTATTTGATGTTGCCATTATGCTCGAGTTAATCTTGATTTATGGAGGAAAAACAGGAAACTAATGTTGAAATTTACAGGATCAGCGATGATCCCATTCAATAAGCTGAACAGACAAAAGGCTGAATGGAAGCTTCATCATGATAGATATGTTTTCATTATGCATCGTGCTGAAACACAAAGTGGGGAGGGTTGGACTGAACCAGTGGTGGTGATTTTGTTTCCTGGTTAAATTGTTGAATTTGACTGTTATTTTGCCTGTCCATGTAAACATCACAACTCTGAAGCATGAAAGCGTGAAGCACATGAGGGGAAAGTGGCGCAAAATCTAAAGTGCCTGACTTCAGATCAGAAGTGTTTCACTCCTCTCTAGCTCGAGGTTAACGCAGGTATTTTTTACAGTCACCACCTAATCTTCCTCATTGTTCTGAGCCGAGATGATGTTTGAGTTCCTGATATGCTGACACGAGAATCTCTTTCAGTACACGTCCCGGATGACATCACAGTCAATGTCGCAGTGTCATCACAAGTACGGAAGACCAAATAGTCCCACATAATGCGAATTGGCACTTTTCAATTTCACAGAGCGAACGACCCAATTGCTGCGGCTCCTCGAAATGGCAAGGAAACAAAATAAATATCTCAGCCTCATGTTGGTTGATGGAGTGACGAGGCACCTTCTCCTTCTTTAAGAGGCTGGGGCATTGACACTGTTATTCATAGCGACATTGATTGATTCGAAGCATTGAAAGGAATCCTATCACAGATGCCCATGATGTTGATGCCGAACAAAACAGCCCTTACTGGGAATTGAAGCCGGACAGCAGTGTTAAAAGTGCCAATTCAGAACCACTACACGACCAGGGGCGAGTACAGCGGTCAGACGCACAGGTAGAGTGACAGACCTCAAACGTGTTGGACGGGTTCTTGGCAGAAACAACCGCTTGTCGATATTCATTCCATTTTGCATCCCTTTGCCTTGTATGCCTTAACATCACAAATATTGATTGAATACCTCTGAAGGTTGTGTTGATTTCATCACAATGAGTTGCAGATTTATCCACCACCACTGGTTGATAAAGTATTTCATGCTCATCGACTGAAAACCTTCTGCATCTTACATTTAGTTTACACCCCTCGCTGTTTGACCGAGAGGAAACATTTCTTTATCTCTCATTGCTTAGCACATTTCAATCATTTCCCCACAATCTCCTTTTCTCCATTGAAATTAGATCAGAGAAACAGATCGTTTCCAAAAAAAATCCTTTGTTGAATACTGCAGTGTGTTCTTTTCCTGAGCCTGATGTTCCAGAAATCTCTGGTACATATCAGTAAAAACTGCTACGTGAGCACTGATCTCCAAACAGCAGTATGTAAGTAGATCGAATGGTTTTGGAGTCCTCATGTGGGATTATGTCACGTTCACCCAACAACATTGACTGCAGCTGCACAGACTGAACAATGTCAATGCGAGTGATTGATTGCCAAATGCCTCAGTGAAATTGGAGGAGTGACCTAAAGCAAGGTTACTGATCGTGGGATGGGTAGAAGTCTCCGAGACTCCCTTCATTAAATGTCCCTGCGAACGTCAGAGTCACTATCCCAGAGTCATCACTGGAGGGGAAGCTGAATTCGTCGCTCATGCTGCCCTTTGCAAATGCAAACTTTTCGAGGTTCACTGTGGCACCTGCGATTGTCAAGGAAACAAGATACAGAGCCTAGTCTCAACTTTGATAAACTTGGGAAAATCTTTAGGAAACGGAATTAGAGGAGACTGGAAAGTAAACTGTCTGAATGAACAGAGACTGCCGCGGCACCATCCCCATTCTTTAAGAGGCTGGGACATCGTCTCTCATTTCTCGGTGTACTTAATTATCCGAGGTATTAAAAGCACTCCACATACAGGTGGTCTGCTTTTGCTGATGGCGCTGTCAGGAACAAAACAAACCCCGACTCCTGGACGGAGACTCAAAGCCGGGTCACAGCGAAGAAAGCGAAAAAAATGGATAGGCATGCCCACCATGGACAGCGACACAAATACCACGTATGTGTAGAATGACAGCCCTCAAGCTCGTTGTACATGTTTTCATCAGAAGCAATCTCTTGACTGTCTTTATTCATTTTTATCACTTGTTCTTATGTGCATTAACAACTCAAGTTCAGATCCATGTATTTCTGAAGATTATGTGGGTTCGCCTCTGTGCATCCTTACAGACAGTGAACTCCAGATTCAACCATCCGCTTGCTGATGAGATTTTTCTGCATATCTCCTCAACCCTTTCCACTTCTTAACTTCAGTCTCTGCCCCTGTTGATCGGTCAAGAGGAAACGTTTCTTTTAGTCTGCATTGTCAATGTCGCTCATTTTTTAGTGCATATGAAACATGTATCCTCACAGTTTCCTCTGCCTTAAGAAAACGGCCCCTGTCAAAACAATCTGTCTTCATAACCTAAACTTTTAAACTTGGTAAATTTCTGCACGGTTTCCAGTGAGATCACATGACTACTGTAATCTGAATTGCAAAACTGCAGGCAATATTTCGGGGGAACCGAATGAACAAATGAAATAAATGACTAGAAAGCCACAGAAACTTGTCTTTTGCAATAAAACTTCTTTTGCTCAATATTGCGCTGTGCTCTTATGCTGAGCCCGATGTTCCAGTAATCTCTTGTCCGTGTCAAGAAAAGCTGCTCCACGAGAATTAATCACAGAACAGCTGCATCTAAATGGATTGAATTGCTTGAAGATGCCGACGATGGGATTGGGGCACTTTCACCTAAAACAGTGACTGCAGCAGTACAGAATGAACAGTGTAAATGAGAGTATTATATTGTGCAATACCACAATGAAATGACAGGTTGGCCGTTTAAGAGGGTTAGTTACTGTGGGAGGGAAAGAGCTCTCCCAAAAAGGGTGGGTTATGATAATTGAAACGCAAAGATGTCAGACAGCGGGTGTTTGAAGAAGGAAATTTATCACTACAAAGAGTATTTTTATGTAAAACAAAGATTGATATTCCCAGCATTTGCTGAACACACATTACATCAGAAAAACGGGAAAAATGCCGATTGCTGTCACTGTGATTCGAGCAGAATTTACAGTGTTGATAATGCCAAGGAAGAACCATTTCATGATCCTGGCGCCACATGGCAAAACACGATGCAAAAAGCAATAAGAATTGTGGCAGAGGTTATGTCAGGAAAAGAACCACACGCACGAATGAATACTTGTCAAACTGAGATGTGGAAACTCAGATTCGGTTGAATCTTTAACTTCTATGTCCCGAGAGACTGTAGCAATTGCAACACTGAGGTTGTATGAGATTACGGTTGCTAGATATTGACAAAACTAAAAAAGGGTCATTGGATGCTGCAGGGCAGTGCTGAAATATATTTCTCAAGAACACTTTATTTTACATCGGTTACTTCACCAATTTCCTCACTCATTGACGTAATCCTATAATGGCATGTCATATAATCTCAGTTCCCAGTCGTGAAATGAGAGAGATTGAGTCGCATTGCACCCAAAACTATTTGGAAATGGTGAAAGCGATGAACGCAAGTATGTAGCTGCAAAAGTGTAGTCGGTGAGCGGAATGCCATTACGTGATGATACAGAGGCACGTGAAATATCGAGGCTAAAAGCTCCAGCCTTAACGACAGCGGCTTCATTTCCCACGCATCAAGAAGCAGTGGGACATCAGGCTGGGAATTCCAATTTCACCTGCAAGCACTTGTATTGTCATGGAGCAGGGAACATTGGGACATCAGATGGGAGAAAATATAGTCAACTGTTTTAAGCTTTAGTGAAGCAGTTTTCAGCAGGACATTTGTTTGTGGATTGACAGAATATCTGCAACTGGGACAGTCTAAATTACAAAGAAGAATTCTCCAAAGAGTCAATTCTTGGAGAACCATCTGTGCAGAGAGAAGCAGAGGATTTTTACGTCATCTGCCCATCCTTAAATGGTTGACTTTGCACAGGATTAATTTCCATGAAGGGAATGTTTTTTTTTGTTGGTTCACAATATTCACTTTCCTGCATACTCGCAAAGATCGTTACTGTAATCGAAACCTCTGAAAATTAACTGGTATATAGGTGGTGTTCATGAGGCTCACGTTCACGTCATATATGGTGAAGAAGTGGATTCGAAATCCATCAGATCAGCAGTGATTCCATTGAATGACTGTGCAGACAGAGTGTGAATGGAAACGTCATGAGGACATATGCGTTTTTTTTTGGAAAATTCGCTGCTTTGAAAGTTGATGAAGATTGGACGGAAGGAGTGACAGTGATTTTCTTTATCGCTTGTTCAACTGGTGAACATACTGCTAATAACCAGGTCCGTGTTAACATCACGGCTCTTAAGGCCATGCGCGTGCGTTGGGCCAGTGGCGCAATAGATAACGCGTCTGCCGATGAATCAGGACATTGTAGGTTAGAATGTTGTGCGCGGAGGTTGTGCAGACTTCTAATAAGCAAAAAAACTGATTTTCCTGAAGCCGAAATATGGTATGAGTTCCTCATCTGCGGTAATAAGAATGCCTACATTAAATGTCGCCAAGACCGTGAGAGTCAATGTTTCAGCGTCATCACAGGAGGGAAGCCGAATAGTCTCACACGTTACTCATGGATACCTTTCCATTTCATAAAGTTATCGATCGAACAACTGTTTCTCGCGGGAATGGTCGGCTTTGAGCATTTTTCGAAACTCTTTGGCCAGCGGAATCAGAGAAGAATGAAGTGTTAACTGTCCAACTGATCTTTATCGAGAGTGAGTTCCAGAGTCTATCACCTGCTGACTGACAAAGTTTTCCTACCAGTCTATTCAAAGCTTTCTGCATCTTGTCTGAAATCTACAAACCCGTGATCGATCAAGAGCAAATGTTTCCTTCAATCTGTAATTCCATGCTCCTCATTATTTCGCGCACGTCAATCATGTCTCCTCACAATCAGCTCTGCTCTGAGAAAAAAACAACTCCAGTTTTGCCTAGGCCACACCACTCAAAACATTCTTGTGCAGGCAATGCAGAGCGTAACGTCGTTATTTGTTTTGGCGAATATATAGTAAAATTTACTCGGATTACTTCAGCTAGGTTGACTTCCAGTTTGTAAAACAGAGAGAAAATTATTCACAATATTAAGGGATGAAACACAGTGAACAGAATATAGAATACACACAGAACTCAGCTATCCAAAATAGACTTAATTATGCTTTTGCAAAAATGCCCACCAGTCCTGATAATTCAACCCTATAAACACAGAGTACAAATGAAACAGGTTGACAGGTCGAAATTAGAGGGGCAGAAGAAGAGAGACACACACATCACTTGCATCGATAGGCACCTTGAAAGCTTTCTTACAATTAGTTGTGGCTGATACTTTGGCAATGGTTAACGAAGTATTTAGTCTGTCAAATACATTTTGAAAGTCTTGAGTTCACTGAAATTTCCTGCCTGTTTTTAACAGTCCAGTGAGTGGAGCTGTCCCACTGCTAACATTCAGCACAAATTTTCCGTAAAAGCACCTCACTCCGGGGAACCGTCGTACTGCTGTTTTCGTCAACAATGTGTAAACGTCCCATGTAACTTTCCGTTTCGTATCCCGTTGGGCGATTTGTCCGTGTTCAATGACATATCCCAGGAAGGTGACGTTGGCTTTGGCAGATTCACTTTCAGCTAGGTTTACAAACCAGTTTGACTTCCGAATTTGATCGAACAAGCCCGATAAATGATGTAAATATTCAATCCATGTGCCACTGAGAGTCACCAGGCACTACATACACCACACAGTTGCGTATCCGGCGATTACCTTGTCAGTTAACCTCTGAAATGTGGCTGAAGTGTTTTCCGTACAAAGGCATTACTTTAAATTTCTGCAGACCTGTTGGCGTAATAAAATTGCCTTTGAGCTTTCTGACAAAGTTCACTGCCAGTAACCGTTGAGGAAGTCCAACATAGAAATGTAAGTTGCTCTTCTAATGTTATCCAACTGCAGATATGTGTATGCATCAGTCTTTCTAACAACATTGATTTTGTGATAGTCCACATACAACTGTTGGGTCTTATCTGCCTTTGGCACCATGATGATGGGTGAACCCCATTCATTGAAACTCACTTCAGTTATGCCATTTGGAGCATACGTGACATCTCCTTATGAACTTGTACAACTTTAGAGCGTTATGCCTGCAAGGATGTTACAGAGTCAGAACAGCATCTCCTATATTTACATCATCTACAATTAGGTTATTAATTTCCAGTATATTTCAGCAGATCTCCCTATGCAAGAGTAATAACTCTTTCGATTTTCTTCTGGAAGAGAACTGAATAACTTTACCAATATTGGATAATTTTTGCATTGTCCAATTTTATTTCAGGAACGTCCAATGCAGAATTCCCTGAAAGTGGTTCTACCCAGTGTGTCGTAATCAATAACATGTTCTCTTGCGTTCTTTCTCTGCCAAAATACCGTAGGAGCAGATTCCCATCGCACATTCTGTGAGATTCCTTCATGCCTGGTGTCCCTATCAAGTAGATAACCTCACTCAATTTCCTCTCAATTTGATAACGTCTTTTAAACCTTGCTTTAAAGTTTCACTGATTAATGAAATTTAAATAAATGCTTTATTCCCAGTGGCAAAATTGTGATTTTTTGATTTCTCATGCACTTCCTGCTTCACCATTTGCTGCGATACTTTTAAATACTGTCTCGACAAATCCCCAACATTATTTAGTCCAACTCTAAAATTTGACACATCGTCCAAATGCGTGGTCTCTGTAATCTGACATTATTTTTTCCTTCATAAATTTTAATGATCCTCTTACTTTATGCCCAAAATTGGTTTCAGATGGACTTAGTTTGGCGGATTCTTTTGGTACATCTCAGATCGCAAACAGCACTGGCGCAACTCCCTTATGGAAATAATCTGGCTACTCCGAACCATAAAACCTCAACATAGTCTTTAATAATTGACATCACCTTTCCAGTGCACCCTATGATTCTGGATGATATACAGTAGATTTGAATCGTTTTATCTATATACTCCTTGAAACGTTTGGAGGTGAAGTTTGACATTTGAGCTAATTGTATCTCTGATGGTAGTCTTCATCTAGTTTTTTTTTAAAAATTCGTAATTCTAACACAATCCTTTTAGCTGTCATCTTGCAGAATTGAACAACATTTGTAAATGTCGTCAATCCAACTATTTCTGTTAATTAATACTTATACCCATCTTTTATTGGATGTAGGGAAACTACACAATGAATGAAGACACTTAAGAAAGATTCCTCGAACGCTGGGATAGGTATTAAAGGTGCAGGCTTTATTATTTCCCATGGTTTTCCTATTAGTTGAAATGTATGATACGTCTGGCAAATTTCAAATGCATTCCCCTGCAATCCAGGTCAGTAAAAATATATTTGTACTTCAGCCTCGGCTTTCCTCAAGCATATTTAACCTCCAATTTGTGGCACATGCGACACTCGCAGCACCACTTTTCTGTACCCTACAGGAAAAAAGTTCTGCCCATTACTCACTTGCTTGAATATGTGTTGCTCTCCATTTCCTCCTTAGCATATCATTTGATAAGTAATATCACACGGGGATGCATTCACTCTCCTTCCAAGTACATGTCTTCTGATCCAACTGCTTTAATTTTTCATCTTTCTGCTCTAAATCAGTAGCATAGCAGAGCTGAATATACTTGCATTTATAATGCTTGTCCCCTGCTTATCTGAAAAAAATTGTAATAATCATATTTCAGCTTCCTTGTCCGTGCCTTTTGATTTCTCCTGCTTCAGCTTGTAACTCTGTGATCGCGTTAAGACACAATCGGAGAAAAATCCTTTGATAAACGTACTGCATTACCACACTTGCCTGCATCTTGACTGGCTTTTCAACTGGAGTAGGCAGCAGGCTTACCGGTGATTGAGCTATATCATTTGCAAGCACAAGTTGTATTCTTGGAGCTGAGAGTTTGTCTAGAACTCCCACCAGAAATTCTCCACTCTTTTCTGCCAACTTTAGCACCACTGTACATAACTGAGCAATGTTTCATCCAGCCATGAATTCCCGTACGCATAGTTCTTCGGGAGTACACATTTCCCCATTTTCTGCATCACAGACAGGCACATTCCTGTGTCCCTTAATATTGTTACCTCTCTATCTGCTACTCCTGGCCAAGGTAAATAAACTTTAACTTTGCAGGTACATTAGTAAAGCAGATCTGCCACTTCCCCCTCACCAACGTCTTGTGCACTCTGATGCAGCTTTCCACCCTCCACTGTGCTTTCTATTGCTATGCCAACAAAACATCCAGGCTTGTTTCGTTTTCCTGCATCTGACTTTCCAGTGCATTCCCTAGTTCTCCAACACTGATTTCATATGGCCTACGTTTTCGCAATGAAAACCGCAGATCTTGTTCCCTTCAATGTTTTCCTATTTATCCTGTGATAAGTTATCCGAATGATCTTCACAGAGATTTATCTTTCCGTTTCCACGTGAGGATTTCTCTTTGCCCCAGTTTCTATCCCTCAGACGTAAAATGATTCTGGAAGCCCATCCTTGTTTTATGGACCACTTCATAACAATCAGCCATTTCAGCTGCCACCCTTGCCGTTTTAACAATATGCTCTTCCAGAGTAAGCTTACCTTCAGCCTTTATCTCCAGCCTTTTAAGGTGAATTCCTTTAATAATTGCCAACTTCTGAAGTTCGAACCCTGTCTCCCTTTCTCTCTGCTCTGCTGCTGTCTCTTCTTCCCTCTCTCCACTTCCAATCGTATCTCAAACTGCTTCAAATCTGGTATCCTTTCTTTATCTCTCGCGTCTAACTCAAGCTGCTTCAATTTCAAATAAGTTTTAACCATCGCTACAGATACTCATGGATTTTCCAGATTAGTTAAATGCTGAGCTATTGCGGGAATGATCTGTCCTTTCCTCACAGAAAGAGACAAATACAACCCCAGCATGTCTGCTAATTCCAGAAGCCTGGCCTGAATTATTTTTTTGGAAAACTACCAACTTTACATCGTCCAAAGCCAGACAACTCTTTGTACCTAAATACGACATTGCTTTCCCAAGCATTGTCTACCCCAATCGAAATCAACACCCGTAATAAAGACGCAAGCACCTATCAGTTGCTCTTTTAATCCATCAACTACTTCCCGATTTGATATGGACGAGGCTAAATCATTCAAAACTTTAGTAAGCAGACAACCTAGACCGTAACGTTATACTTTTTTCTTTAAGTGTATAGTGAAAATTACCCAAGTAAGCTAGTTACAAAAATTACTCACAAAATGCCGGGTTGTAAAACAAAAAACAGAATATAGAATATCCACAGAACTTAGTCTATCCAAACTAGACTTACTTATGCTGTTCTGAAAATACACAACAAACCTAAAAAAACAAGCACCTTAAAACACAGTAAAAATGAAACAGAAGCTTATAGGTAAAAATTAGAAGAGCAGAAGGAGAGAGATTATTAGTTAGTGCACCACTGCTGCAGGATCTCAATACCGGAATTCAGCTTTCCAGAATGACTACTCCTTTTCCATTATACAGTTCATTTCTAAAACATAAAAACTTTGGCCTTAAGCCTCAGCTGTTTACGGAGAAACGAAAGGCCTCACAGCGAACACTTTCATCTCTGCAACACTTCATCCGATTTGGAGCCTGAACTGTTTTACAACGCCTTTGATGAAAAAAGATATAAAGACACATTAGCCTTGAGAAAAAGCACAGCTCTGTTTTTTTTTTAAAAAAGAACATCTTTATAACAGCCCAGTCCGTCCAAACTATCTTCATAAGTGAAACTCTTCGAACAGACAATATCCTGGTAAATCTGTTCTGCACCGCTTCCAATGCTATCACATTCCTGCCATAATGACAATTGCAGAAAGACAGACAATACTCCAGCTAGAGCCGATTGAGCAAATGAAATTAACAACTTAGAAAGCCACAGAAACTGCACTTTTCCAATACTACAACGTTTACACAATAGTGCCCCGTGGAGAAAGTGAGAACTGCAGATGCTAGAACTCACAGTCGACAGTGTGGTGACAGAAAACACAGTAGGTCAGGCAGCATGCGAGGAGCGGGAGAACTGATTCGGACATAAACCCTTCATCAGGAATGAGATTTGTGGCGGTGGGGGCTGAGAGATAAATGGGCGGTTTGGGGGTTTGGGGGCGTGATAGCTGAGAATGCGATGAGAAGGTAAAGGTGGAGAATAAGATACTATTTCTGATAGGGTAGTGGGTAGGTTGGAATGGTGATGTGCAGGTAATTAGGGCAATGTGAGTTGGAATCATGAAACTAGAATAATGAGAGGGAAGGGCGAATGAGGAAACTGGTGATCCCATGTGGCATCAAGGGCCCAACGGGAAGATGAGCCTTCTTCTTTCAGGCGTCAGGTGTTTAGGGAATGTCAATGAAGGAGGCAAAGGACCTGCATGTGCTTGGCAGATTGGGAGGGGGAGAATGAATTGCTTCAATGATGAGCTTCCAACTGCATATCCAAACGATCATTACGAACATGTTGTTACATCTCAGGAACAGTATGTAACACTACTCCACCTGAGGAGAAGGCGAGGAGATTCGAGTCAGGAAGGATGGCGCTAGAACGCACACTGGTTAGGCAACATCTGAGGACCAGGAGTGTTAATGTTTCCAACAATCCTGACGAAGAACTTATGCTTGAAACATCAACTTTCCTGCTCCATGGATGCTGCCTTACCAGGTGTACTTTTCCGGAACAACACTTTTAAATCGATACCACCTCAGCTCAACTGCATAGGAAAATTATGATGCACCTATCACCACCCAGTTGATTCTTCTGTCGCATGCGAGAAAAACTGCAGCATTCTTTTCCCCATAAATATCAGGTCATTCAGATCACTAAAGAAAAGAAAACTACAGAGGCTGAATACCTGAAAGAAAAGAAATAATTGTAGAATTCAGCATCCTGTCAGTTCAACTGAATGTTCGAATATTAAAATTGGTAAAGGAAAAGAGAAAGCTGTAGTTTAATAACTGCGACGTTCTGTTTCGCAAAAGAAAAAAAAATGTTTCATGAACTGGAATGTTTCGTTCAGGCAATGCATGCTCACCTTGTCAAGTGCTGATCGGAATGGAGGTATATATATTGGCTTCGCCACTGCTGAACAGATGAAAAATAACATTTTGTATTCCGAATCAGTTGATGCTCCTGCAGAAAAGTCAATGTGACTCATATTCCAGCACAACCAGTTCGGTGTGTATTTCAGAGTCCTGCAACATTTCATTTAATTTAAAAGATTTTTATTGATTATTCCTTATAAATTTTGCATTCTCCATTTCATAGTGCATTGGACAATATTGCATAGTACATCACCAATTTTAGTACCCCTAACGTTCCATTCACGACTTAACTTCCAAACTACTTTCACGAAAAAAAATGCTTATTTATTAAAACCGAATACAGACCTGAAGCAATGCCTGTTGGAAATCAACCATCATTCTCTCACTTTCTATACCTTATTTAGTGTGTCTCAGTGCCTGTCACCTTAAACCTGTGCCCTCCAGTTTTGAACTTCACCATCCTGCGTAAATGATTTAGGCCAGTTGCCTATCCATACCTCTCATCATTTTATAAACGGTGAGAACATTACGCGCTGCCTGGAACATTCCAGCGAAAAAGCGTCTGCCTACCCCGTCCCCACTCTTAACTCAAGACCTCAAGTCCCCACAAATCGTTGCAAATCATTTTTGGACATTTTCAATTTTCACAAAATCCTGCCTGGAGAAGTTGACCATAATTGGAAGCAGTATTCTGAATGTGATCTCACCAATGCTCGATACAGCCATAATATGACATTCCAACTTGGATAATCGACTTTTTGACGAATGACAAAAAAGCGTGACAAGTACTTTCTTCACCATCTTGTCTAATTGTGCCACCACTTTATCTGCTTTTATCAATTTTGCCTTGACTGATAAAGTTGTGATTGTCATGATGTTCTGCTGCTTTCACGGATATGTGGCCAAACATGAAAAGTCTCTCTGTTCCTCTGGATTTCCTCGTGTCCTGCCATTCATTGAGTTATCAGTTGATGTGTTACTTCCAATTTGCATTACCTCACGTTTTCATGGTTAGTTTCAACATCCCCTATCTGAACTTGAAATTTGTCAAATCCATCTCTGAGCTCCTCCATCCTAAGACCTTCTTCCTCACGATTAACCACTTTGCTAATATTCGTATCATCGACAACTCTGCTTCTCATTTCCCCCTAACTTGTTCTATATTCTTTACACACATTCACAAACGACATGGGACCCAGCATTCATCCTTGTGTTACACCATTGAATGCCAGTTCCAATCGCACAAACAGCCTTCTATCACCATCCTGTGTCTTCTACCACCACCAAATTAAGTTTGGATCCAACTTGCCAGGGTACCTTAAATCCCTTTTCACTTTTATCCTCTTACCAGTCTCCAGTGTGGTGTCGTGTTGAAGGCAATGTTGAAATCCACACAAACAACATCAACTTCACTACACTCGTTAAAAAGCCTGATCACTTGCCAATAAAATATACTTAATCCAATCTGTTAGGCATGACATTCTGTAACAAAACCGTGATGGCTCTTCCTGACGAAACCTTGACTGGACAAGTGGCTGTTAACTCTCTCCTTCAGGGTTTGCTCCAAAAGGTTCCATTGAATTGATGTGAGACTCACTGCTGCGTGATTCTCTGGTTTATCTCTCCCACTCTTGCTGAAAAGTAGAACTGCGTTAGTCCAGTCCACTACAAACCTAAAGGAAAATAAAATATTGCTCAGAACACCTATAATTTCCTCCGTTGTCACACAGAGGAACATAAGATACAAGTTCGTCCTGAATTGGGAATATGCCCACTTCAAGCTCGTTAGAACCATGAACACTTCCTCAGTCCCGATGTCAAACTTTTTCAAAACCCTTCCATCCCTCTTCCTGCATTCTGCCCCTATATCTTACCACAAGAGGAATGTTCGCTAGCTGTACAAGTAAAGTGTTTCACTCAGTTATCCCATTTGCTGACACAACTGTACTGTCACACAGGAGAGAGATAATTCAGATATTTTAACTTGAAAACGCTGTATTAAGTGGTTATAAAATATTTTGCTTTGATAGCCACAGGCTATTACAGTGAGTAATGGTGCGAATTTTCTCGAACTGAAAAACATTCACTTAATTCCACCTCTTGTGGAGATTCCTATGTGTTCACATCTGACATGACCGAGATTTTGCTCTGTTTTTTTAATCATATCCAGAACAGAACTGCGGCACAAATCCCAAGCACATGATATCTATATTTATTGAACTACGAAGTCGATGCCAATGGCTCACATTGTAATGGGATTCATCAACAAGAGAACTTTTCAGGTTTAACACTGTTCTGTCTTATGTGCAGGAGGCCATTACATAAGCACAGTATCTTGCTTCCTCAGGGGCAAGACCAAAAGATGCTGGAAAGAGAAATCGGAGTTAACATTTTCGGTCCAGGGACGCCGTCCCCAGCACGGATGGTTTTCAGGAAAATTTTGGTCTATATGCAGAAGAAATGTGGGGGCGCAATAATTAGGAGGAAACCAGATGTCGGGATAGAGCCGAAAGAGAGAGACTAACAGTTGGACATAGGAATCGATAATGATTTGTTTGGAGCATTAACAACTGATCACGGAGACTGATTATGACGAACGATAGGTAGTATGTATTGGCTGCTGTGCGAAAACTAGGCCTGGTGGGTGTGGCGGGGGCCAGGACATGGGAGGCTTCAGGCCTCTAAAATGATTGAAATTGATATGGAGGGTTGCGGGGTCCTCAAACAGAAAATGGTCTGTTGCTTTTTCAGCATGCGCTGAGCTATGGTGGAACACTGCAGTAAGCCTGAGATAGAGACGTTGGTTAGGAAACATGGTTCTGTGCTAAAGGAGCAGTCAACCGGAAGTTCAGGGACATTTTTGGCAATAGAACTTGATATTCTGCAAAACGGTCATTCAGTCCACACTTCATTTCCCAAGGTAGTGGCGAGCATAATATGAGCAGTGAATCTATTAGACTGGAGTGTACAAACTGTAGGGAAAGTGTTGCTTCACCTGCAAGGTGTATTTGAGCACATGTGTACTAAGCAGGGAGGTCTGAAATGGACAAGTGAGGAGAAGCAAATAGCAAGAAGAACGGATAGCGTAGAAGATATTATTAGAGATGTTGTTAATCAATGGGTAAGAAAGCGACCATAACGGCACTGTACCTGAATGCTCGTACTTTTCGGAAGAAGGAAGGAGATATAACGGCATAAATTATCATGAACGAATACGATTTAGTAGACATTGCAGATACATGGAGACAGCATAGTCAAGACTGGGAGGGAAATATTCACGGGCATGAGACAATTTGGAAGGACAGAAAGGATGGTAAGGAAGGTGGTGTAACTCAAACATTCAAGGACAACCTCAGACCGATGCTGTCAGATGATATACGTTTTATGGAGAATGAGTTTGAGTCCATTTGGGAGGAAATCAGAAGATAATGTCGCTGATTGTCAGAGTCAATCCGCCTCCATATTTTAAGATCACATTGGGGAGGGCAATAAACAAAGACACAAATAACACCTGAAAAAATGGTATGGCAATTATCATGCGGGATTTTAATCAACATGTCGATCGGTCGAAGCAGCTCAGTCAGGGTTGCCTTGACGAGGAGAGTATTGAGTATCTACGATAGATTCCTACAATACTATGCAATGGAACAGGCAAACAAGGGGAGAGACCAAATTAGATTTGGGACTGAGTAATTAACACAGCATGGCGTTCGATTTGGCGATAGGTGAGCACTTTGGTGATAGTTACCAAAATTCAGTTATGTTTACTTGAGCTTTTCAAAGGGATAGATATACACCGGAGGGCAAGCGCTGCTGCTGGGGGAAAGAACATTGCAATGCGATTAGATAAGAGTGCGCATGCACAGGTTGGGCAAGTAAATGGCAGGGAATGGACAGAATAGAAATGTGGCACTTATTCAAGGAGCAGGTTCCGTGTGTCTTTGATAAGTATGTTCCTGTCAGAGAAGGAGGAAATTGTCAAGCGCAGCAGTCATGATTACTAAGGAAGTTGAAGCTCTTGTTAAGATGAAGAAGGCTTGTGTTCGCATGAGATACGAAGGCTCAGTTAGGGGCATTGAAAGTTACAAGTTAAACAGGAAAGACCTGACGAGAGAATGAAGACGAGCCAGGAGGGAACTGAGAATTTGTTGGCAGATAGGATAAGGGAAAATCCTAAAGCTCTCCATAGGTATGTAACAGCTAAAAGAATGAATGGATAAAATATGGCCAATGAAGGACAGTTGTGGTAAGTAGTGTGTGGAGTCGGAAGTGATGGGGTAGCGCAAAAGCAATATCTTCCGTCGGGATTCGCACTGGGAAAACAAAATGTTGTCGAGGACAATACTGAGATACAGGCTACTAGACGAGATCGGATTGAAGTTCCCAAGGACGAGGTGTTACAAACTCTGAAAATGTGAAAATATATAAATTCCCGTGGGCCGGATGGGATTTATCCTAGGATTCTCTGGGAAACCAAGAATCAGATTTCTGAGCATTCCACTTTGATGTCTATGTTGCCATTGTCCAAAGGTATAATACCAGAACACTACAGGATAGTAAATGTTGTTCCCTCATTCAAGAAGGGAAGTAGAGTAAACCATGGAAATTATAAACCATTGACACTTCCGTCAGTTGTGCGTAAAGTGTTGGAAAAGTTCTAAGTGATAAGATTTGTAATCAATCGATTGGAATAAGTTTATGAGGGAAAGTCAAGCCGGTTTTGTGAATGGGAGGTCTCGACTCACAAACTTTAGTGAGTTATTTGAGTAGGTCATTAAACTGAATGTCGGTTTGCTCACTGAATTGGAAAGTTCATTTCCAGACGTTTCATCACCCTACTAGGAAACTATTTCAATGGGTCTCCAGGCGAAGCACTGTTCATGATTCCTGCTTTCTATTTATATGTTTCGGTTTCTTTGGGTTGGTGATGTTATTTCCTGTGGTGATGTCATTTCCTGTTCTTTTTCCTCAGAGGTAGTCAATGGCGTCGAGCTCGAAGTGTTTGTTGATAGAGTTCTGGTCGGAATGCCATGCTTCAAGGAATTCTTCTGCATGTATCTGTTTGGCTTGTCCGAGGATGGATGTGCTGTCTCAGTCGACTGTAGTGTTTGTCTAATGTAGTGTTTGTTACAGTTCTTTCACGGTATTTTGTAAATATCATCAGTTTTTGCATATGGACAAGTAGGCAGAAAACGAGCCACCAGGATACATGAACATCAACAAGCCACAAAACTACGTGACCCTCTCTCACTGGTATCCTGACATACAGATAAGGCAAGGCACCACTTTGACTTAGACAACGCATCCATCCGAGCACAAGTGAAACAGAGACAGACACGAGAATTCCGAGAAGCATGGCATTCCAACCGGAAATCTATCAAAAAGAACATCGAGGTAGACCCCATCTACAACCCCAGAAAAAAGAACAGGAAATGATATCAGTACAGGAAATGACATAACCAACCCAATGAACCCCACACATGTAAATAGAAAGCAGAAATCATGAACAGTACGTCGCTCGAAGGCCCACTGAAGATGTTACCCAGGAGGGTAACAAAACGTCTGGAAATGAGCCTTCCAGCTCAGCGAGCAAATGTTCATGTGGAAGCTAAACCTGAGCTACAAATCTTGTCAAAACTCGCCAGGTGACTAAAAAGATAGATGAGGATAAAGCCATTCATGTAATGCAGGTTTGGATTTCAGTTAGCCGTTTGATAAATTTCGCCATGGTAGGTGACTGCGCAAAGTACTGAGGTATGGGCTTAAGGGGGAATTCGAGCTTTGGATCAGAAATTAGCCAGCTGAAAGAAGACAGAGGGTGTTACTTGATGGGAAAATTTCATCCTGGAATTCTGTTGCTTGTGGTGTACTGCAACGATCTGTTTTGGGTTCACTGCTTTTTGTCTTTTTTTGTAAACCACCTGGATGGGGGCGGAGAAGGATGGGTTAGTAAATTTGCGGACGACACGGAGTTCGGTACAGTTGTGCATAGTGCTGAAGGATATTGTAGGTTACATAGGGATACAGGTATGCTGCAGAGCTGGGCTGAGAGTTGGCAAATGTAATTTAAGGCAGAAAAGTGTGAGAAAGAACATGGCATGAAAAATATTACAGAATATAAAGATCGATAGCAGAAGTTTATCTTAAAATATAAAATGAAAAAGAGGGGCAAAAGTAAACGTTGACCCTCTCGTGGATAAGAAGGGGCATTTACTTGTGGTATATGCGGAAATAGCCGTGACATTGAACAAGCATTTGCGTCGGTCTTCACAGTGGAGAATATTAATAACATGCCAGTAATTAACAAAGAGATGACGTTTAGTGACGACCTGGGAACAGTCATTATAACAAAAGAACTAGTGTTGTATTGTTGAAGCTAATATTGCAAAGGATGGTTACGTCTCCAGGACCTGACGGAATGCATCGCAGCGTACTAAACTCAATGGTATGTAAAAAAGAACTGTGCTTGTGGCATTTTTCCAAAATTCGTTGGTCTCTGGGGCAGTCCCAGCAGATTGGAAAACACAAATATGACGTCGCTCATAAAAAAATGGTGGCAGACAAAATATGCGTAATTAGATCAGATTACTTACAGTGTCGAAGCAGGCCCTTCGGCCCAAAAATTCCACACCAACCGCCGAAGTGCAACCCACCCAGACCCATTCTCCAACATGATAGACCAGTTTGTTTAACCTCTATAGTGCAGAAATTTCTTGAGTCTATTATCGAGGCAGAAATACCAGGGCATCTCGGTAGACATTTGACAGAGGCAGCATGGGTTCATGAAGAGCAGGTCATTCCTGCAAAATCTTTTCGAATTCTACGATGGCATTATGAGCATGGTGTACAACGGGACCCAGTGAATTGATGTACTTTCATTTTCAAAATGGCCTCGACAAGGTGCTGTTCAGGGGCTGACAGCAAACGGATGCATGCTGTTAAGGGCAACGTATGAGAATGGATTGAGGATTGTTTGCCCAACAGGAAGCGCAGAGCATGATAAATGAGTGCTATATTATTGACCATCAACGATGTTCCTCAGGGATTTAACTGGGACCGCACTTATTGACAATTTATATGGATGATTTGTATTTTGGAGCCATGCACATCGTGTCAAGGTCTGCAGTTTACACAAAGGCCAGTAGCAGAGCAAAGTGTGCGGAGGACTGTGAAAATCTGCAGAGGAACATTGTAATATTGGGTTAATGGGAAATATTCTGGCAGATGGAATTCCGGATTTGAAGGTGTTCGCTGATGACACTATTCGCCTGTGTGAAAAAGGCTTATATCGAATGAAGAATGAGGCCGGATCATATGGAAACATATAAGAATATGTAGGTCATGTGTGAGATAGAAGTTGAGAGCATGCTTCCATTAGCAGATGAAACTAGGGCAAGGGGGCACAGCATCTAGATTAAAAGGAGATATAGGACTGAATTGAGAAGGAATTTCTTCATCCAGTGTTGATCCTCGATGGAATGCTTGCCCAACGATGTAGTTGATGCTAAATCAATCAATGTTTTTTAAGCTAGGGCTGCTTTTTCTTAACAATAAAAGAAGTTAAGATTACCTTCAGAGTTTGGTTAAGTGGTTGCGTGTCAATGGAAAGATCAGGTATGAGCTTAATGAATGGCGAAGCAGTCTCTAAGGCCTGTACGGCAAAGCCTTGCTCCTCGTTCTCATGTTCTATGAATGTATGTGTCACATATTATGCGATTTTAGGGAAAGCTTCCATGGAGCTGTTGGGGGAGGTGTTGAGAGTGAAGGCACAGTGCACCACGATGCCCCGGAGGGAATGGTTCCTGGGGAAGGCTGACAAGGGTGGGGAGGGAGATATATGTTTGGTAATAGCATTTCGCTGGAGGTGGTGGAATTAGGAAAATATTTCGTTGATCACTTGGAGAACCAGAGTGCTTAAGGCTCCAGACCAATTTCTGAAAAATAATGGGATGAGAATGGATCGTTGTTTCATGATGGACATTTGCAAGATGTGTCCAAAGTCCTTCTTTGGTGCAGTGAAAGTCACAATGGCTTTGAGAAGCTATCTTTAGCAGCCATATATCATTGTGGCCACAAGAGCGGGTCATAGTCAGAGATTTTCTTGACTCCTAAAGCCTGTCTAACACATAGCCTGCGATTAAACGCCACCTATGATTTGTCACCGTCAGTCTCCATTAATAGCTGTTCACTCTTCGAGTGAGAGCGTTATTCACCTTATTGACCAAATATTCTTCTGTTTCTTTTCTTCTTTCCCTACCAACTGTTTACTACTTTACAATACCGAATGAGACATGATGGGATAGTTCCTTTTCGCCTGGATGATTACAGTGTGAACGAAACAATGCACAGGAGAAGCACAACAAATTAGTCAGCATCTGAGTAGCAAGAGATATTTAAATAACAACCTTCTTGAGGATTCCTTACTGAAGTTGCAACAATACTGAAAATCTCAACACCGTCTAGAAAACAGCAGCTGAATTGAGCAGCAACACACAACTAATAAAACATCGACAAACATCCATTCCCACCATAACCAAACGCTCAGACATGCAGTCTGCACCATCCACTAGATGCACTGCAAATATTCGCGAAGGCGCCTTCAAGAGTACATTACAAACTCACAACTGCTTCCATCTACAAGGAAAAGGGCACTAGACAGATAGGAAAGACCGACAACACACTTACAATCCTTATCTGGAAATATATTGCCATTCCTCCAGAATCACTGGGTCAAAATTATGGATTTCACTGACCTATAATTTGGATCTACCGACAGCACACAGGAACGATGGTCCAAGAAAGCAGCTCATCTTCACCTTATCCAGTCAAATCAGGAATGAACAGTAAATTCTGACTTGTTCTGGAATTCCCACATCCGACGAAGACTCAAAATCATATGCTTTGGTATTCTGAGGATTCTCTCTTACTGAGATATTTCTGGATTTATTTGAGGGGTATCAAAGATGAGGATTTATTGTTGGGAAACTGAAACGAAGCATTACATCAGAATTTGAAGGAGTTGCTTTGTTCCATGTAGCCTGAACCTTACCGGCCTTTGAAAATGAAAGCAGAAAGCTACATTCACAGTGCAGTGAAAGTATTCACTATCTGAAATATCGAGACATAATTGGAGGGACGCTGGAGAGAAACTGCGGAAATGTGGTGATGATTCAATTACTTGTCTGCCCTGAAAATTCATCAGGGCAACCACACCGGGGGAAAGCCATTCAACTGTTCTGAGTGTGGAAAGGGAGTTGCGCAGTTCTCTAACTTGCTGACTCACCAGTGGGTTCACACGGACAAGAAACCATTTAATGGTCCAGAGTATGGAAAAGGCATTAAAAGGTCTCACGAACTGTTGTACCATCAACGTGTTCATGCTGATGAGAAACAATTCAAGTGTTATCTCAGAAGGAATGTGTTCAGGCCGTCATTTGACCTCACTTGACATCTGCGAACTCAGTGGAGAGAGGCCGTTCGACTTTTCTCAGAATGGGAAAGGATTCTTTCAGTCATTCAGTCTGCTGAGACAACAGTGAGTTCACACAGAGGAGAGATCATTCGTCCGCTGTGAGTTAAAATAATAAATTGATTCTGGCAATCTGCTGAAATACAAGCGAGTTCATACTGGAAAGAGACCATTCACCTGAATGTATACGATTTGCCTTTGAATGGAAAAGTGAATCAGAGTTGACTTTCTGGGTGTACCGGTACACTAAAGAAGGCATTTGCTAAATCCACAGCAGAGAACCATTTACTGTCCGGTGGAATTTGGGCTAATATAGTACAAGGATTAGGAACATTTGAGGCGGGCGGAACAAACAGCATAATTGACTACCTGTAGGTCTTGAACAAACCTCTATTTCCCCGATTCACCTGGAATGTTTGCCTTTTTGACCGGAAAAATGGGGGCTCTCACCGGTGATTATCCGCAGGGGATTATCACTTCACCCTTCAGGAGGGATTCAAAAACTGGAGTAATTCCTTTACAGTCGCGGGTTTTAACGAGTCTTGTGTTCTGCAAGGACAATACTGAGACTTCGGGATTATTCTTTTGATTTCACAGCTTAGTATGGACCCCACATCACGCTTGCCTTTTGCCTTGCACTCAGCAGGGACCCTTCTTATCTTGGGTCCGAGACATCAACCATAGCTCAACGCCAGGCTACCCTCTTGGCGGGGGTTACCTGGACTGCCCTATCTGCCTGAGATAGCCAATTTAGTTTCTCCATATATGTCCTTATGTCTGCATTGAAGCAGATATGCACATCGTCCCTGAAGACACAATCTTTCGTTTTTTTGTGCCAATAGTCCCCATGGGCCCAAAGCCTGCCACCTGTCACTGGATGTGTTCGCCAATGGTACTTGAGGAAATGAGCGTTCCACATCAAAATGATAGGGTCCACTTGCCGTCACAGATATTTTGGATAAGATTACACTGACTGCACATCTGTGATCGTTCTAATAAAATTGCACAATAATAACTTATCTGGTTCAAACAATCTCCTAAAACAGTCCTTCTCATATGATTTGTAAGGGCCATGGCTGTGCATGCGTGCTCTGCAGTGCCTCATATCTCCAGCAAGAAAATCTGTGTTTATGGGATTAACATGGTTACTTGCTTCCTGGGCGAGCGAATCGCTCACTGAACTTATGACTCTCTGGCTTAATCGTCACTCATAGCCATGCATCTGGGGTCGTGAGTCGTATTTTACAGCCTGCGCTGGTAAATCTTCTTTTTGTATTTCCTGCAAACCTGTCGGGGTGCTGCGCAAATCCGAACCCAATCTCACTATGAGATCGCCAGCCATCAGATTTAAAGGACAAAATTCCGAGAAATGAAATGAGAATTGGAATGTTTCACCATTACTGGTTTTGCACAATCGGGGTGCGGTTAATCTCTCTTGTGTCACGAATCCTGATGCATCCATTGCGTCGACTCTCTCAACTGCCTTGATTGAAGGACTGAATATGTTGCCCCTGTATCTACCAAATAGGTAACTGGCGCACATATTCCACATATAATACATTTTCCCTTGAGACTAGAATTCGCTTCTTCTTATCAACACCTCAATGTCAGGGACCTGAAACATTCGAGTTCCTTTCCAGATACGGAGTTGTTTTTTTTCCCCGTTCTTTGACTGGTGATATGGTAGTTTACTGGCCTTGTAAGTCTGCTATTAGTTCGGTTTAACTTTACATTTTTTTTCTGTCTGTCTGCAATACTTGCCTCTGCAAAGTCAGGTTCTTAATTCTTTGTTTCCCCATGCTTTTATTGGTTTCGAAATAAATGCTAATTTTCCATTACAATGGACATCGCATTATTTTTACAGGTCGCTGCAACAGCGAGGGCCGAAGTGCCTGTACTGCATTGTAACGTTCTATGTAGTAAGCTACATTTCCTGCTGGTTTCTGATGTCTCTCCTCAATGTGGAAGCTTCCAGTCACATCTTTCAGAGATTTGTCTGCACTTCATTTAATCGAGGCAACTGTATTTCCTGCTCAGAATGTGATCTCTCTGCAATGGTGAGAGGAAAACAGAGTCGGTGACAATGCTGAGATCACTAACGTTCTGTCCAGAATCAACAAAAACGATCCCGATCTTCCAGTCTCCTGTAACTTCAACATTACACTGTGTTCCCACCCTTCAAGCTCCCTGCCTGTACCTGATGAAGGGCTGTTGTCCGAAACGTCGATTTTACTGCTCCTGGGATACTGCCTGATCTGCTGTGATTTTCCAGCCCCACTCTAATCGAGACTTTGTGTTCCCAGGCACTTATTCCTGTCTCTGGTTTGCTGCAGTGCTCCTTCAAGGCACAACACAAGCTGGAAGACCTGCAACTCATTTTCTACTGACAGACCATGCAAACTTTAGATCCCAACATCGGGTTCAATCATTTTAGAACCCGTCCGCCCTCTTCCACATTCTTCACCCACCCTTCCATCCCATCAGTTCCGAAGAAAGATCATTGGACTCGAAACGTTAACTTTCCATTCTCATCAGAGACGGACACGAGCTGCTGATTTTGTTCAGATCTTTTGGCTTTACTTCAGGGAACTTTGCTTGTCCGTTGAAATCACCAGACTGCTGGAGGCGTCTGATTGCAGGAGGAGATGTTCACAGGAGATGACAAGAATGGCAAGGGCTGGACCATTCCCAATATGAAGGTAGACGAGCTAGGTTAGGGATGTTTATCGAAGCGCAGAGAAGGCTGATTGAGTACTGATTAACGTGCACATTTTATGAAGAGAGTAGATATGTATGACAGGGATCAGCCTGTATTGGGAAGGAAGAGAGTGACATAAAGTAAAGACGGGAGCCAAAATGTTTTGAGGAGATTTTGGGAGAATGCTTTCACCAGTAGAATGTTGCTTATCTGGAAATCATTATCTGAGCATGTGGTAAAGGTAAGCGTCATGAGAACGTTCCAGCAGTCTGTAGCCGAACACTTGAAGAGGCAGAGCACACGTAGATAAGGAACAGGTACTGGAAAGTGTGACGAGTACAGACAGACGCGAGATGGGTGTCCTGAACGCAATGGGTCACAGTCAAATTTGTGTGCTAAAAGGAATCCGCTGGCACGGCTCTGTGGCGCAATGAATAGCGCGTTGGACTTCTACATCGCTGTGAAGGTTGCAATTCGAAGGTTGTGGGTTCGAATCCTATCAGAGTCGAGTTTTAGTTTATGGTTTGGAAGGTGGTCAGAGCAGACTCCGCCGCTCATCTGCAAAACCAACAATATTGGAGCAGAAACCCAAATGTCTCGAAACGGAACATTTTCCTCTCACAGGTTTAAATTTTCGATGTCTATTTATGATAGAGATCAATAAACATCTGTTAGCCAGTAGGCAACACGCTGATGCGGATAGGCTGGAAAAAGACACAAAATTGTTGTGTCAGCCAAGATGAAACCGAATCACGGAACGGGGCAGGATCGGTGTGAACAATGGACTCCTTCGTGTCTGTGCCATTTCTAGCCCAGGGTTTTAAATAAGGACAATATGAACTAAACGCCAAGTAATGTTTTGCTCTCACCTCCACATCCCTTCCCTCCCAGCTGGAAAAGACAGCTCTTGTTTCAGCTTGAGATCAGACAGCGGAGGATTCTCACAAGTTCTCCTTCAGGCTGAATGTTACTTCACATAGGTTTCAAAGTGGACACATGGAGCAAGCAATTGCATGTATTCAGGGGATTCAGGGCAGATTTCCCCTTTGCTGGGCTGGAATTCTGGCCAAGGTAATTAACGTGAATTTCTGACATTTTGAATCTTACTCTGGATTCTTGCGATTTTACCAATTAAACTGAAATTCACTTTGCCCTTGCATAATATTATTCAGTCTTCACTGTTTAGAAAAACCATGCCACGTGCTCGTGGGTGCAGTATGCTGAATATTGTTGTCGTTGTGTGCAGTGTGGGTCGATGTGTCATATGAAAATGCCAAAGGAAGTTGGTGAAATATCAGTGAATCGAATTCTCTGACGAAGTGAAGCCGATCGAAGGAAAACCCCAGTACAGTGGCGACATAACATTTCCGGTGATCAATGCAGGATCCTATGGTAAACGTACGAAGTATTCAATAAAGCTGATTTTCACCACATTTTTCTATGCCACATTTTCACCACATTTCAGGGACATCATTGCAATCTCTAAGATCTCACATTCTACAGGAAGAACACACACACACACACACTGAATTCACACACACACACACACACACATATATGCGCGTATTTCTTTATATACACACATAAATGTCTGTGCGCATGCATGTTTGTGTGTGCATACATATTTAAAAGTTGCCAAAAACCGTTGAGTAAAACAGCATTTATTCGAAACAAATATGATTTTTTGGAGTGTTCTGTCCTTGGGAAATACCTTAGTTACTTAAGGCCAGCCATAAATACTCCCTGAGTGAATATCCATCATTCAACAGAGATACAGAGGAGATTTTTGAAAAAATGACGTTTTTCATACCGCTGATCCTGCGCTGTGTTAAATTCTGGAAAGGATGTTTAGATCGTTTCATATTACTGATTTTGCTGCAAGCTCGCACAGGCCATTAAAACAATCCACAAAGTATTAGATTTATCTCATTGGACATTTTGACTGTTATCAGAAAAACTGGAATCCAAACGATAACGATATTTTTAAGTATTGCTGTGAAGATTACAGAATTGCAGCAGGAATATTTTTCGTGCCTTGTTACTGGATATTTTTAGGGGGAGATGAGTGAGCAGCATATGGACTCACTCCCTTCTCTGTAATTGCAGCCAAATGTTCCAATGCAACACATGAAAGGAAAAAGGTGCATTACATCGGCAGGTCAGTTCCCACTCACGATAGTATAGTTTCACTTTGATTATCGCCATCGTCTAAAGTATTAGCTGAGTTGGGAGATCATGATCCTGAGGTTATGCTGAGACATTGCGAGAATTTATCCCAGACTGTTGGCTTCACTTTATATCATAAACCAGTTATGCAGCGGACTGAGCTAACCGGCTTCCCTTTCATGCTGAGCTCACACAAACAGCTCAATTCTTTTACAATTTATAGAAGTTCATGTGGAACAAGCTGCTAAACCTTTCCTCACAATCAGCACATTCTGTACTTATTCGTACTCAATTGCAGGTGTTATGAGGTTTCTTTCCAATAAACGTTCACCAATTAGAGAGTATGCACGTAATGCGTACCCAACATGGCCGCCCAGACTCCCTGTCGCGGTGCAATTCATTCCTTGCACGTGTCTTCACAAATATATTAGAATCAGCTTGTGAATATTTTTTTTCCAGCGAAAAAGTAATCATTTTCGAATTCAATAGCTGTAGAAGGAAAAGGAAAATGTATTCCAAACTTCTATTTATCATTCATCGCTGGTTTTGAAGTTCTATATATAGATATAGATCCATCCAAATGAAGGAATTTCCCTCCTGTTTCCTCTCACCAAATTCACATCGCCTGGAAACCTTCACAACTCAGTTTTACCTGGTGTCACGCCACATGATCTATTCGTCTTTTCCACCATCCCATGAAACCGTGCCTTGTCTTTTCAAATGGCATTACCCTTCGCTACATTAATGGATTCCTTTCCAATTTTTTGTTTCCAATAAACGCTGTCCATTCTTCCTAACGTCTTTTCATTCCAGACATCGCCATCCATGTCTTTTATTATCTCTTTATATCCCAGTATAGTCCATGTTGAGAAAGGATGCTGGGTCCAATGCAACACATTAAAATCCGCTCTAATGTTGTATACTGCCATTACTAATGTAGGGAAAATGGGAGCTAGTTCAGTCAAAAGTGAATCCGTTGGTTGTCGCATAATGGAACAATCCCTGACTGGGAAGTGACTTTTTTTTCCTCACTTTTTCTCCCTTGACTGAACATTTGCTAAAGCAACACACTAAGGGAACATAGAATGCCTACAGTTCAGAAACTGGCTCTTCAATGCAACAGATGCACACCAAGCCTCCAGGGATTAACACTCACAGAACAATTCCTTACCCTTTTTCTCTTCATTTGCTCCAGAAGAAGGCACCTTACTGACAGTCAACTCAGTTGCAGGGAAATCATATCTCTGGCGCTGTGAGGCAGCAGTGATAACCAGTGAGCCACCTTACGGCCCTGTACAATATTGCAAGGCACATGCGGACGTTTGTAATGTGATTCCTGTCAAAGATGCTCTACTTTTGTTGTTGCCCTTACCAGGAACACTAAATCCTGATTCCCTGAACAAGAAATGAACTCAAACCACAGCGGTGATAGCGCTGCATCGTAACCACTAGTCACCAGGAAGGACGGCATGTGCAATTGTGTCTTCTCTAAACAGCGTAGATTTCTTTTCCAGCGATGAGAAATTTCTATCATAAAAGAATGTTCGTGACTCCGTGCTTTTACAGCACAGAATAATACATTTTGTCAGTGCCAGTCATCAAATATCCATCCATTCTCCTTTCCAGTTAGCACTACTTGGCCCACAGCCTGACGTCTGAAGTGTTCCTCTCAATGAAACTTTACATGCAAAGTTTTAATCTCAAGAGAACCAGCGATAGAGACTGAAGTCAGATACCGTCACACTTGTTCATGACCTGGGGAGAACTGAACCTCATTTTGACCCATAGAGTGAACTATACAGACACATCTTGTGAGAGTGACAAAGGCCTCAGAACAGCCCAACTGAAATGAAATGAGAAATTGAACCGTTTGGCCTCTTCTTTCTTCACTACTAGCTTTAAAACCCGGTTCTGTTTACATACGCAGAGGGGTAAACTGGCAGGAGGCTGTCCTTCGAAGACTGCCCCAATCGTGAATATTTGGTATCTGCAAACCGTCGATTTCTCCACCTCTGAGCCAGACTGGCTAGCTGTGCTCTTCCAGCCTCTGACCGGTTTAATTTGGATTCCAGCACATTCCTGTCTCTACACAAGGAAGGGAAGCACACAGCTGCATCCCTGCAGGTTTTCGTCCCCCACTGTTTCACCGTTACTTTACTGCTTCTACTGAGTCACGTTTTTCTTCCTGCCAAACGAAGGCATTCTTCGTATCAGAAGCTTGTCATCCACATGGTCCTCAGAGGAAAAACACGGATGTAGAATTCCAAACTGAAACAGATGAGGCTTGGTCTGCGTAAAAAATAACTTCCAGCTGTTCCATCAAAAATAATTCCTAACAACATATGGACCGCACCTTCGGATGCTTGTTCCAATAGATGTAAGAAAATTCAGCAAGGCTGCCGTGAGAATGGAGGTTACAACCCTTGGTTTACAAAACCAGTCTCGAACCACTGAGTTATGGAACAACTAAATTCCGAGTCGTTTTGAGTCTGACAGGAGATGATGACCTCGAGCAGAACAAATTCGGTCAAATCAGTTTTGAGATACAAGCTTCGTTTTGTGTGATAAAATGCGTTTTCAAACCCAATTCTTTGATCACTTGTTTGATATAACACTTGGTCAGCTTCCCAATATCTCATAATGTGACACGGATCAACATTTGTTTAAATTCCCTCCAGAGTAAAAACTTTGAAGTTTCTATTATAAAAAATGCATGACGTAGTGTTGACACCAATTAATTGCCCTTGATTTCAGCAAGTATTACAGTTTTTCTTCAGCACTTGGTGAGTAATTCCTTTACGTTTGCCTTGTGCAATTTACGTAGCGACGGGATTTCATAATTTCTGGCCTTGGCAGATGACGTTTAGGAACCAAACGTGAAACAGTTCAAATCGAACATGCTGTGGAGGCTGGATTTCGATGGAATGTAGATATCTGAGAGAGCATTTTAAAACATAATCTTGGGTGTCGTGTCCACTGGCTGGGTTGGCATACTATTGACCAGCTCTATTTGCTCTTGAGTGGGCTTGAGAACATGACAGTGATAGATCGAGGGAAGACAGTCAAGAGACTTGTAGAAAATATTGAAATCTTTGAAATTTAGCTGCCCGGTGATGGGTGAGCAACCTTTGTTGTGAGTACACCCACATGCAGAAGAGGTATTTGAAGACCTCAAGATTACATCATTGGGTGAATAACCTGCAACTCCTTCCATTCCACCATGTGGGAGCTCGTGTGAAAAGATAAAACTGCGAAGGCCTATTGCACGTTTGGGAAAATGGGCGTTGGTAAAAGTGTCATTCAGATAATGCACAATGAAACAGTGAACAGAAAGCAAGTACACCCTTGAACAGAAGCAGAGGGAGTTAGACCATAGAACATAGAACATTACAGCGCAGTACAATCTCTTCGTCCCTCGATGTTGAGCCGACCTGTCATACCATAAGACCATAAGACATAGGAGTGGAAGTAAAGCAATTCGGCCCATCGAATCCATTTCGCCATTCAATCATGACTGATGGGCATTTCAACTCCACTTACCCGCATTCTCCCCGTAGCCCTTAATTCCTTGTGACATCAAGAATTTATCAATCTCTGCCTTGAAGAGGCGTCCCAGCCTCCACAGCACTCCGCGGCAATGATTTCCACAGGCCCACCAATCTCTGGCTGAAGAAATGTCTCCGCATTTCTGTTCTGCACTTACCCACTCCCATTCTAAGGCTGTGTCCACGGGTCCTAGTCTCCTCGCCTAACGGAAACAATTTCCTGGCGTCCACCCTGTTCAAGCCATGGGTGATCTTGTAATCCCAATCAGAAGCCCATTTTACCGACATTATTCCATGTACGTCCATATGCTTGTCTAATGACGACTTAAATGTACTCGAAGTTAGGGAATCTACTACCGCTGCAGGCAAACCATTCCATACCCTTACTATCCTCTGAGTAAAGAAACTGCCTCTGACATCTGTCTTGCATCTATCACCCCTCAATTTAAAGGTTAGCCCCCTCGTGCTGGCCGGCACCATTCTTGGAAGAAGGCTCTCCCTATCCACTCTGTCTAACCCTCTGATTATAATATATGTCTCTATTAAGTCACTTCTCAACCTTCTTCTCTCTATCGAGACAACTACAAGTCCCGCAGCCTTTCCTCATAAGACCTTCCAACCTTACCAGCATCCTCCGAGTAAATCTCCTCTGTACCCTTTCCAAAGCTTCCATATCCTTCTTATAATGCGGTGACCAGAACTGTTCAAAATACTCCAAGTGCGGCCGCACTAGAGTTTTGTACAGCTGCAGCATAACTTCATGGTTCCAGAAATCGCTCCCTATATTAATAAAAGCTAAAACACTGTATGCCTTCTTAAAACCCTGTCAATCTGGGTGGCAACTTTCAAAGTTCTGTGTACCTGGACACCGAGATCTCTCTGCTCATCTAACACTACCAAGAATCTTACCATAAACCCAGTACTTTGCATTCCTCTTACTCCGACCAAAGTGAATCACCTCACACTTGTCCGCATTAAACTCCATTTGCCACTTCTCAGCCCAGCTCTGCAGCTTATCTATGTCTCTCTGAAACCTACTACATCATTCGTCACTTTCCACAACTCCACCAACCTCGATGTCAACTGCACACTTACTAACACACCCTTCTCCGCCCTCATCCACGTCGTTTATAAAAAGTGAAGTACAGCAGTGGACCCAACGAGGGGGCATAGCTTTAAATTAAGGGGTGGTAGGTATAGGACAGATGTTAGGGGTAGATTCTTGACTCAGCGAGTCGTGAGTTCATGGAATGCCCTGCCAGTAGCAGTGGTGGACTCTCCCTCTTAATGGGCATTTAAACGGGCATTGGATAGGCATATGGAGGATGGTGGGCTAGTGTCGGTTAAGTGGGCTTGGATCGGCGCAACATCGAGGTCCAAAGGGTCTGTACTGCGCTGTATTTTCTATGTTCTATGTTCTAACACCGACCCTTGCGGTTCAGCACTGTTAAGTGGACTCCGGGAACAACATTTCCCATCAACCACCACCCTCTGTCTTCTTTCAGCAAGGCAATTACCGATACAAACTGCTTTATCTCCCACAATCCCATTCCTCCTGATTTTATACAATAGCCTACTGCGGGGAACCTTATTGAACGCCTTACTGAAATCCATATACACCACATCAACCGGTTTACTCTCATCTACCTGCTTGGTCACCTTCTCAAAGAACTCAGTAAGGCTTGCGAGACACGACGTAACCTTCACAAAGCTATGCTGACTATCCCTAATCAAATTATTATTTTCGAGATGATTATAAATCCTATCTCTTATAACCTTTTCCAACACTTCACCAACAACTAAAGTGAGGCTCACTGGTCTATAATTAACAGGATTGTCTCTACTCCCATTCTTGAATAAGGGAACCACATTTACTAGCCTCCAGTCTTCTGGCACAATTCCTGTAGACAATGTCGATTTAAAGACCAATGCCAAAGGCTCGGCAATCTCCCCACTGGCTTCCCAGATGATCCTAGGATAAATCCCATCCGGCCCAGGGGAGTTATCTATTTTCACACTTTGCAGCATTTCTAATACCTCCTCCTTGTGAACCTCAATCCCACCGAGTCTAGTAGCCTGTATCTTAGTATTCTCCTCGACAACATTGTCGTTTTCTCGAGTTAATATTGTTGAAAAGTATTCATTTAGTGCTTACCCTATCTCCGCTGTCTCAAAACACAACTTCCCACTACTATCACTGATTGGCCCTAATCTTACTCTCGTCATTCTTTTAGTCCTTAAATACCTATAGAAAGCCTGAGGGTTTAGCCTGATCCTACCGCCAACAACTTCTTGCGTCTCCTCCTGGCTCATCTGAGCTCTTTCTTTAGGTCTTTCCTGGCTACCTTGTAACCATCAAGTGCCTTAACTGAGCATTCGCATCTCATCCTAACATAAGCCTTCTTCTTCCTCTTGATCAGAGAATCTACTGCCTTCATAAACCATGGCTCCCGCGCTCTACAGCTTTCTCCCTGCCTGAGAGGTACATACTTATCTAGGACACACAGTAGCTTTTCCTTGCATAAACTCCACATTTATAATGTGCCTGTCCACTGCAGTTTCTTTCTCTATCCTGTGCTTCCTAAATCCTGCCTAGTCGCATCATAAATGTCTTTCCCCCAGCTGTAACTCTTGCCCAGTGGTACACACATATCTATTTCTATCACAATAGTAAACATAACAGAATTGTGATCACTATCACCAAAGTGCTAACCTACTTCCAAGTCTAACAACTGGTCGGGATCATTACCCAGTACCAAATCGAATGTGGCCTCACCCCTTGTTGGCCTGTCTACATACTGTGTCAGGAACCCCTCATGCACACACTGGACAAAAATTGACCCATCTATAGTACTTGTACTATAGTGTTTTCTGTCAATATTGGGAAAGTTGAAGTCCCCCATGACAACTATCCTGTCTCTCTCACTCCTATCGAAAATCATCTTTGCTATCCTTTCGTCTGTATCGCTGAAACTATTCGGAGGCCTGTAGAAAACTCCCAATAGGGTGACCTCTCCTTTCCAATTTCTAACTTCAGCCCATATTACCTCAGTTGACTAGTCCCCAAACATCCTTTCTGTAACTGTAATTCTGTCCTTGATCATCAACGCCACACCCCCCCCCCCCCCCCCCCCCCCCCCGTTTTACCTTCTTATCTGTTCTTACTGAAACATCTAAATCCTGGAATCTGCAACAACCATTCCTGTCCCTGCACTATTCATGTTTACGAAATGTTCACAACATCGAATTTTCAGGTACCAACCCATGCTGCAAGTTCATCCACCTTATTCTGGAAGCTCCTGGCGTTGAAGTAGACACACTCCAAACCAAACTCTTGCTTGCCTGGTGCCATCTTGCGCCCCTGAAACTTGATTTTGTACCTCCCTACTCTCAACATTTTCTCTACTTGAACTACAATTTTGGTTCCCATCCCCCTGCTGGATTAGTTTAAACCCATCCCAAATAGCCTTAGCGATTCCCCCTCCCCAGGATATTGGTACGCCTCAGGTTCAGATGAAGATGATCCTGCTTATAGATTTCCGACTTACCCCGGAAAGAGCCCCAATTATCCAAGAATCCAAAGCCCTCCCTCCAGCACCATCCCAGTAGCCACGTGTTCAACTCCTCTCTCTCTCTCTCTCTCTCTCTTTATTCCTTGCCTCACTAGCACCAGAGCAGGGAGGGAATTTGAAAGGATGGATGGAAGTGTATTATTACCGTGTCGTCCAAACGAATGGATTATAGTTTGAGCTGCAGAAGAGCAGAGACGTGGATGAGTTAATTATGTTAATGAGGTGCAAGTCGGCTGACATGGTGATGATGGGGATATGTGGTTAAAAACACATCACGAGGTGAAGGTTGTCACCATGGTTATGACGTGTCTGTTCAGACTCAAACAATTGCCAGGAGAAGATTGAATCAGTGGCGAGGCATTTTCTCCTGTCACATCGTCGATGATGCCTTCCCAGCTCATCTCATCCACTTCCCTCAACCAGACTCTCAAAACCCATCCCTCCAAATATGACAAGGACAGAACTTCCTTCTTCATCACTTTAAAATCCAACAGCCTCTGTCGACATGATGTCATCCTCCGGTATTTCCGTCAGCTGCAAATGAACCCCAACAATTAAGACGTGTTTCTCTCCCCACCCCTATCCATTTTCTGTAAAGATCATTCCCTCTTCCATCCCCTTGCAAAGTGCACGCTACCACCAAACCACACTCCCCTCCCAGAACCTTCTCATTCCAACACGGGATTTGCAAAACATCCACCCACGCATCCGCCTTCAACTCCGTCAAAGGCCCCAAAGGACCTTTCCATGTCCATCAGAGTTTTACCTGCATTTCCACGCATGTCATTGACTGTATCAATTGCTCCTTTTGCAGTCTCCTCGACATTGAGGAGATCGGATGCCTAATTACAGACAGCTTTGGAAAACATCTCCGGGACACCCGTAACAAACAACGCCACTGGCCCCTGGCTGAACAGTCACCTCTGCCTCCCACACAGCCAAGTTCTTTCAGGTCCAGGGCTTCCGCCGCTCTCATAAACCATCCTATCTATCCATCTTCGATCCCACCGATCTGCTCCACCCTGCGCTGCGACCTATCATCATTACCGCTACCTCCATCCATCCATCACACTCTCAGCTACCTTGTCCCAGCCCCACCCGATCCCATTTGTCTGTCTACCCCTCGGTTCACAAGCCTCTTTCCTGATGAAGGCTCGTGTACAAAACGTCGATTGTCCTGTTCATTCGTTGCTGCCTGCCCTGCTGCGGTTTCCCAGCATGACAATTTCGACCCTCTGGTGAAGCAGTGGATTTTGAGTTAGGGATTTAAGTCAGAGACCTCAGCTGTGCAATGATGCAATTGTACGAAATGTCTGCTCCAACAGGACTGCATGTCAGACAAGTCAGGACAGTGTTTGATCTGGAGGGAACAGGGAGGTGATCGTGTTCATATCCACCTGCTGACCCGCTCGTTCTCTGTGGTGGAGACTGTGTGCATGAAAGATTCTGACTAAATTATGGTCAAAATCTTAGTCTTGAAAACCCTTTATCTTCAGACCATATCTTCAGACAGAATCTAGAGTCTTTTGAAAGACGGTTTCACACTCTCATTTTTGGATCACATCAATTTCGCAGGATATTAGAAGGGTAAGATTTACAAATCAACCTCTCCACCATGATCTGATGAAGCCGCGCATTTTATCCTAAATACAACTTGATCAGACTTCAAACATGAAAGGAAAAAGCTCTGGTTATAGTGGGAGATAAATCGTTCACTTATTGTGTGTGTGGACCAGGTTTTTATCTATCATCAGACTTACACACCTCAATTGCAGTCATAGTGAGGAATGACTGTGGAAATGTGGGGACTCATTTCCCTGTCTGAGCTGAATTCCCATGGACGAAATGATAAAAGGAACAAGCCATTCACCTGCTCAGAGTGTGGGAAGGGATTCACTCTGTCTCTGACCTGCTCGTTCAAAATGATGAGAAACTATTTCAATGTCTGAGCTGCGAAAAATGCTTTAAACCATCCAGCGATTGGATAACCGAACATCACGCTCATACTAATGAGAAACCTTTTATCTCTCCGGACTTCGGAAAATGTTATCAAACCTGTGTGTGCTTCATCTCTGAGAAATATGCTCACATAAATAAGAGTCCATTAAGATATATAGAGACCTGACGTCTGATCCACGTGCGCACCCGGAGTAGAGACTTCTCCAATTCCAAATCTGTGTACCGAGCAGTGACGTCTGAGCGACCGGATGGCTCATCACCTTTCTCACAGTATTAACAGGTCTTTCTAAATGCCATGACTGCGGGAAGTACTGCACAAGTTTCTGAATACTAACGTGTCATCAACGTGTTCACCCTGAAGAAAGACATTTATCATTATAAACGTTCCTGGGGACAGTTTACCATGAACGTCATCACATTGAGGAGAGACCTATCAAATATGTAGCCCGTGGGATGTGTTCTCTAGTCTCTGTAGAACTGATTTCCCATTGATATTTTCGAATTGTGAGAGACATTTCAAGTGTATTTATTCCAGGAATAGGTTCAAGCGATCATCTCAACTCTCAGTACACCATCTGCTTTGCAGTTGGCAGCAAGCATTTATCTGCTCTATGTGAGAAAAAACAGTTAGGTCACTCATCGACCCTGCTGAGAGAGTAGAGGAATCCCACTGAGGGAAGGAATTTACTCACTCATCGACCCTATGAGACAGCGTAGTGTTTACATACCTCAACAGCGATTGAACTTTGTTGTTCTTCACATTCAGGTCTGAAATCAAGTTGTAATATTCTAGATAACAATCAAATAAATCAGCTTTGTGTTCAACACAGTATCAAAGGTCATTGGAAGGATGGGATTACGGAGTACGTGAAGTATCAGCAGAGGTTGGCAAGATAAAAATCACATCTAACAAATATGTTAGAATGCTTTGAGTAGGTAATGAGCAAGTTAGACGAAGTCAAGCCTGTGGAGGTTACAAGCTCGAATTTCCCCAGGGATATGTCAAGATGTAGTATGGCAAACTGCTAAAGAAAAGGTCATGGATTGAGGCTTGGCTGACTGGCAGAAGGCAGTCAGTTGGGTAAAGGGGTCTTCTCCAGGATGGCAGCCCGTGACAAGTGGAGTTCAGCAGGAGTCAGTGTCGGCAACACAGCTATTCACATTCAGTATGAATGATCCATTCAAAGGAACTGACGGTATTATTGCTCCATTTGAAGAAGACACAATGATAGGTGTATGGATAGACCTTATTGATGAAGCGGGCATACTGCAGGATGACTTGAACGGACTGAGTGCTTTGAAAAAAATATTTGCAGTTGCGATACTTTGTGGAAAATTGTGAGGTCATATGTTTGGTAGAAGGGTAGTGGCATAGAAAATTTTATGAAAGCAGAAAGAATTCAAAGTTCATTTTTCTCTTATGTTTCACATGCAGTTTCAGTTGGTGTTTAGGAAGGCAAATACAATGCAGGCGTACAGTTCAAGCGAATAGGAAAGCACTGGCAGAGGTTTAGACCTCAGTCAATAGGAGGCTCTGGGCAGATGCATTTGGAACATTTAGAGTAGGTATTGGCCCCATATCTAAGTGATGATATGTTTTGAGTGGTGGATAGGAGGTTTATAATGGCTGACTCAGTGGTGAGTACTAATGCCTTGCGGCCTCAGCGATGTTAGTTCAATATTTACTTTGGACGACTGTGTATTTGGAGTTTGCACATTCCTCCCCAGACTAAAGATGTGTGGCTGATGTTCTTTGGTCAAGGGTAATGCAGAGTTACAGGAATTGTGTAGAGGTGTGAGTTTGTGTGCGACTCCCTTCGCAGGATTAATGGGGGCTTCTTGGTCCGAATGGCCTGTTTCCACATTTTAGGTATTCCGTTAGAACAACGTTGATTGCTGAGATTTATTCCTGTCATAAGGATTTTTTTAAAAAGGTGACAGCTTCCATATTAACAAATAGTTTCAAGTGAATCTCTTGAACGATATAAGGAATGGAGGGGCATTCTTAAGGAGGAAATCATAAATGTCAATCGAGGATATGAAATATCATCAGAACATAAAGTTTAGTATAGTCTAAAGAGAATCTACAAGTAATCAAGAACTTGAGACCAAATAGGACCACTTTCAGATGGAAGAGCTCACCTTTGTCTTGAACCTAAGCAGATGGAGAGACATATAATGTTCACTTTGCGTCAGTTTACACCATAGAGAACGAAATAGCGGGTACAACTAAATATTGAAGTTTTGAAAGTAGTTCATATTGAAAAGGGGAAGGGCTGGATGATCTGGAAAATATAAAGTTGGATATTTCTCTGAGATCTGATTTCCTGTATCCCGGATGTTTGAGGGAAGTTGGGGAAATAAACCTTTGGGCCTTTCGTAAAAATATTTTTATAATCTATTATTACGATTGAGGCGCCGAATGAGTGGAGGATGGCTAATGTTGTGCCTTTGTTTAGAAAGGAATTCATGGAGAAGCCTGGGAGCGATAGACCTGTGTGCCTGGTTATGGTCGTGGGTAAGTTGTTGGATGCAATTCGAAATGATAGGATTTATATGAATGTTTAGATACATGAATGAATCGGGATAATCAGCATGGTTTTGACCAAAATTGATTGAGTTCTTTGACGGCGTAACCAAGAAGATCAATGAGGACAAAGTGACAGACTTTGCTCACTTGGATTTTAATAAAAGCTTTTACACGTTTCTACATGGTTGACTAATTCATAAAGTCAGATCACATCAGATTTAATGTAAGTTTTCCACTTAGATATAAAATTAGTTTAATAGCAGGATGCTGAGAATGGTGGTAGACTGTCGTTTTCAGACTGGAGGACTGTTACCAAAGGTGTCCCATTGGCTGAGCGCACATTCATTTTTTTACATTTAAATAAATGATTTAGGTGGTAAGATAGAAAGCATGGTAAGGAAGTTTGCAAAATTGGTAGTAGAAGGTTGTGAAGCGATTTTCTCCTCAGGTCAGTTTCTCTCTGGCCTCGAGTTTGAAAAGCGTGTGGGAGAGGAGTGGAGAAGGGCCATTCGTCCATCGTGAAGCGCACGTGATCAGGCATCCATCTATTCTCGTCTCAGTTTGTAGCAATGAGATTCTTCCTGTGATCTTAAATGACATAACAATGGTACTGAAAGATGACCTGGTAACACTGTTGTAACCCCTTTGAGGAACGTATTCTCATGTTCACATACAGAGGCAGTCACACAGGCACATTCCCTGATAGTGACAGAGTCCTCAGAATTGTACCCACTTCATGTGCTTTACGTCCACAAGTTTCTCTGGAGGAAGACGGCTTTAAGTGGAATACAAGGCACTTCGCAGAAAATGTGCTTCATTGCCGTCAGCAATGATATGAAATGGATACTGAGCTGAAATAATCCAACACGCTTCTGATGTGTAACTTTCAATAACACAAATCCTTCCAAAACAAGCCCCCTAGCTCCTGGGATCTGACAGGATAGCGACCAGCAGACATTCCTCACTAAACACAACGGACCCACGGCAAAATCTCAACACTTTCACGTCTCGTCGGTTCTGTTTCTGTCCCTGTCACACCTCCAGTTTTCTCTGAAAGACCAGTCCCGATGTTAATGAGCTGTTTGATATAAACACAGGCACATCGAGAAAGTGGGCGGCATGGTGGCACAATGGTTAGCACTGCTGCCTCACAGCGCCAGAGACCCGGGTTCAATTCCCGCCTCAGGCGACTGACTGTGTGGAGTTTGCACGTTCTCCCCGTGTCTGTGTGGGTTTCCTCCGGGTGCTCCGGTTTCCTCCCACAGTCCAAAGATGTGCAGGGTCAGGTGAATTGGCCATACTAAATTGCCCGTAGTGTTAGGTAAGGAGTAAATGTAGGGGTATGGGTGGGTTTCGCTTCGGCGGGTCGGTGTGGACTTGGTGGGCCGAAGGGCCTGTTTCCACACTGTAATCTAATCTAATCTAATCTAATCTTTATTTCAAAAGTAGAGCCAGGAAATGTAAGCTGCAAGAGCTTGCTCTCGGCTGGGGAATGAGACATCATGGTCTCATCGTCCTGATTATCATATAGACTGATTCCACAAATATGTACTGTAACAGTTATTACCAATTGAAATGTGCCAACGAATACCGTAACTGACAGAAAGATGAAGGGAGAGTAGCTTCAATCCCTTCCTCGCCGTGGGACATTTTGCAAAGAATGCCCTGTTACTTCACAAACTTACCTCCTCGCAGCTGGTCATGGAAGTGTCTAGCACAAAAATGACCTTTGGCCCACTAAGTCTGCACCAGTCCAACACAATCCCCTAAATTGTTCTTATCTCATTTGGCGTCACCTGGTTCAGAGGGGCAAACGTATTTAGCAATGGAAGTCTACAACTAAATGGGTCTTACCTGCTCTGGAGTTTTCTGCCTTATCCATCCTGACACGGGGTTGGTTGCAGATTACTAAAGTTCCTTATCTGAGTTATACGCATTTCACTTCATCCTGCGATTTGAATTTCAAACAAGAAAGAGGAGAACAAGCATTCTTCAAGTTCACTCTCAGCTCTCAGTTACAGTCAGCAAAATGCTTAACTGCATGAGGAATCCACAGTGGATTTAACGCCCGTCGCGTCAACTATTTGGCCACAACTGCAGAAGCGCGCTACTAAACTGGGTTTAAGTTCTCCCTCCCTGTGAAGCTGAGGGACAGGCAATCACTGTTCGGTTTGTTTGAATTCAATCACCACAGTTTCGAGAGGGTTAAATGTCAGGAGATGTTTGGACTGTGTAATCAATCTCTATGGTTGAAACGGTCATTCAGTTAAAAAGAAAGGGAAAGATTGCAGGAGAATTTTGTCTTACAGGTAATACCATACCTGCCGAGCTCCTTGAGCATTTTCTGTTTTTGTTTGATATTCCGAGTGTCCACAACCCTTCACTAGCCATTCAACGCATTTGTGGTTCCTCACTGGATTTGGTTTCCGTTTGGGAACATATCCCTGAACCTATTAAAAACCCGAAAGTGCACAGCAAAGGAGTCGGATGAATAAGAACAGCGACTGCTCCATGCGTGGGTACACCCTCTCGGTTAACAGCCAAACGAGAGTACTAATTCCGCCACAGAGACTGGGGAGTCCCTTGTAGCAGGCCCCTTGCAGCATCTCCTAAAGCAGACTGTCAGTGAATTCAAGCTTTCGCCTGCCCTTCGCATAATGAAAATTGTCTTCAATTGGTTTGACGTTTCCAAAATGAATCCTGGAGCAGTCATTGTGGACAATGGGAACAGTCTGATCGCACGCTTTGCAGACACATGCATGTCACCGGGAAACAGATCTCGTAAAACCGGGACCTTCTCCCTTCGAGCCTGATTAGGAACATATTCCTGACCGCGGTAAGAACCCGGAACTGTGCCGTCAAAAAAGACAGACGGTGTGAGAACAGCTTTGGCTCTGGTGCTGGGTCGTGGGAGAACAGCAACCTGCCAGTGAAGAGCCGAACGCACTGACTAACATCGCCATAGAGACTGATGAGACAATGGCGTCAATGAACACCGAAAGCAAGATGCAGCCTGCTCCTCCCATATTGACAATCGTCCTTAATTATCATGACTTTTCCGAAATATATCCTAGAAAATTCACGGTGAAGACATGGGAATAGTCTGATCCCACCCTTTATAGCCACACCCATGACAACGGAAATCAGTTATCCTTCTAACAGGGCTCTTCTCACTTCCAGCCTTTCAGTGTCCTGTCTGTTCCCGCGTTTTCTAATTGCCCCGGAGCTGAGATGAGATTTGACTTCCTGACGTGCAGGAACGAGAACCCTTCAATATCACAGATCAGTTCCCATGTCTGGAGTACATCAGAGTCAAAGTACCAGCCTCCGAAAGAATGGAAAGATTTCTAAATTCTCTCTGCCCAGTCGGCCAGTTCACCCTTCATTTTCCTCTGAATCCGCGTCCCAAGGAACATCTAAAGATTTACAAAGCTCGAGGCTGGGATTTCTATTTTGCTTGTTGACAGTTTTCCCACTTGACAATTGGCAACATTTTCCCAGAATCTTTTCACAATCCTCTGCTTTGCACCATGTCCAGAGATAAATAAACTTCCTTCTGTGGAGAGATTCCCGACTCTGAGAATATTTTATTTGGAGCAAAGAAGATAAATGGGACATTTTTTGCAGACGTTTATAATGATGTGGGGGAAAGAGGTGTGGATGGGTGAGTTAATGGTCAGCAGGAACTACTGCCACTGACAAGGGCAATTGGCCAGAGGACGAGGAGTGAAGACGTTTAACGAAAAACACAATTTGTTTAAAAAAACTCAGTGAAACCTACATATATCCCATGTTTTTTTTAATCATCTGTGGGTAGAGAAACAGAGCTAACGTTTTGAGACAGGTCCGTTTCTGGTTCAGAACGCAAGTTTCCTGAATGTCAAGAAATGAGCAGACCTGAGAAAATATCGAGTTGTTGAGACGGGTTTTCTGGAGTTGCAGAGATAACTCATCCAACAAGAAATCATTTAAAATCAACTTTGAGGGAAACATGCTCGGTATTGATGAGAGATGGAATGGATATGAAGGATCCATTTTAATGAGCAGAGAGATTAATAATACGGCAATTGTCGAGTAATAAAGATACACTTTTATCGCGCCTTTCAGCTCCACTTTAATCACAGGCACTGAAGTCCCTTTGAAGCAGGTGTGTTATTTTCAAACCTAATGTGCTAACCAGAGCAGTTTATTCAAACAGGGGTCAGAAAAGAAAACTCAGATCTGGCACTGGAGACGCCAGTGAGATTATGTTTTAGTTTAAGCGTTTTTTCTGCTCTGGTTTATATCCAGAACAGTGCAGGACCGGAGGTCCCAATCTCAGGGGAAGGGGTTACCCACTTCACAAACAAAGAGAAGAATGTTCTCACATTCAGAGGGCTGCAAGTATTTAGAATTATTTACAGCAAAAGTCTGTCAAGACTGGGTATATTAAAGGCTTCAATTATCTTATGTCAATAGCATGGAGAAAGTGGCAGTGTGAAATGTGTCCAAATTTGCTGAAAATACACATGAGTGGGTGCGCATGTTACGATGAAATCATGGCAATATGCATCGGCATATAGATAGGTTGGATGGGGAAAAACGTGTCAGATGCAGTTTCATGTCCGGATAATGAAGTCATGCTCTTTGGTCGGAAAAGTCAAAAGACTGAGTACTATTAAAATCGAGAGAAAGTAGAAGCAACGTGTGACACAGAGGAATCTTATACATGGCACAAAAAAAGTTCCATATCATATTCTTTCCCTGACAAAAAGGATGGCTTCCTTTCCGAATGCTCACAATGAAATAGATGTTTTCCCAGGAAAGAAAAATAACTGAAACTAATAACCTAGTCGAAATTTTAGAAAAGACTTGGATCGTTCCATTGGACGACGTTGATGTTTATGGTTCTCTAAAATGTGTTTACAATGGGGCTGGGAGTTGGAATTAGGGGAGCTGGGGAGTGAAAATCAGGTTACCCATGATTACTGTCATCCTTCATCTGTCTACCTCATTTTGTACGATTTATTTCGCAATTCGGTTCCTGTGAGTGTCCTTGTAAACTATACTTGCTGGTGACTTCTTTCTTTGGTTGTTCTTCATCACGACCCGAAAGAATTCAACATTCTTTTCTCCTTGCTGTCGGTAAACTCTGATCAAATGCCACCAGATCCTCGATATTTTCCACGCCTGTCTGCCTTCTTGCAATATCAATTGATCCGTCACTGTGTTACTGTTGCACAAATCAAGAACAAATCCAAACGCACCAATAGCATCAAGGTTGTTAACGCAGATAACTGCAGCCGCTCCCCAGAGCACTGCCAACTGTGCGATCACAGAAGCACACATTGAACAGCCAGGAAACTCAAAACAGCAGAAACACTCTTTTGGGTTCCGGACCTGGTTGTGTTTCTCAATCAGCAATCAACAGTTCCCTCACACAAGGAACTAACTAATGCTGCAGACGGAGGAGAAAGTGAGGACTGTAGTTGCTGGAGATCAGAGTCGAGAGTGTGGTGCTGGAAAACACAACAGGTCAGGCAGCATCCGAAGAGCAGGATAATCGACGTTTTGACGGAATGCCTGAATAAGTACTCATGTCAGAATCGTCCAATCTCCTGCTTCTTGGATGCTGCCTTACCTGCTGCATTGTTCCAGCAACACATTCTCCATTGCTGCAGACTGTCACACAATCCAAGCTTCCAGGTACGGAATTAGCGACACTCACTGTCATGAGTCAACCTGCTGAGGACACCTGGCAGTGGTGTTTTGTGTCAAGTTGATCTTCATGAATGCATATCGTAAGTTGTCTGTCCTTTATAATGTTTCATGCAGTTAATTACGTGCAACATTGTTTGTCAAAATTTGTCCTGCATATGATGAGTATTGGATCTTTTTTTTTGGTGAGTTGTTGCCAAACGTGGCTTTCGGTATATGTTGTCTCATAAATCCGAATGGTCAGAGGAGTCTGGCTGTACGTGCCTGACAATATCTCCTACGATCAAGCCAATTTTGTATTTAATTGCATAGCTCTCCCCGATCTCCTGTGATCTAACGTTATTAACCAGACTACCATGAGGAAACTTGTTGGGCCTCACTAAGGTCCACGTAGACAACGTATGCTGCTTTACCTTCATCTATCTTCCCGATCACCTCTTCAAAAACTGCAATCTAGTTTATGAGGTATGGATTCCTAGACATAGATGTGCCGAATATCCGTAACCAGTCCTTGCCTTTCCAAGTGCATGTAAATCCTGCCTCTAAGAATCTCCTATAAACACTTATCCACCCTTGACATCAAACTCACTGGTCTGTAGTTCCCTGGCTTTTCTTTGCAGCCAAATTACAAATAATGTAACAACATTTGCTGTCTTCCTGTTCTCCAGGACCTCGACCGTGGCTGTCGATAATACACATAAGAAAGTCAAGAGAACTGCAGATTTCATAAACCAGAAACTAAGACAGAAATGTGCTGGAAAAGTTTTCCAGATCGGGCAGCATCTGTGCAGAGAAATCCGAGTTAATGCGTTAGAACACAAGGGTTTCCTGAGGAAAGCCAAAGAAGAGGACAAGCCCAGTATATACTTCTTTAAGAACAAATCTTTCGTTTCTGGGATTGGTAGTTGCCAGTGAATATGTCTCCACCCATCTGGATAAATGACCAACTATTGCCAACATGTCTCAGTCTCACCACTCGGGATAATTCGGTATAATCTACCTGGATGCTCTGGAATGGTCTTAGCCCAGGTTCTCTCCCTCCTGTGATTTGTTTCCTTAACACTTTCTTGTTTAAGTTTTTTACGTGTTAAGCATCCCTTACATATCTGTTTGGCTATCGTATCCATATTTCCTTAGGAGTAAATCACACCTGGCTTGCACTCCCCAGTGGCAGCCATAATTTCTCGCATCATCATTTTGTTTAATAGTTCCCTTCCATCAGGTAACATCCAATGTCCGTCTGCTGGTTTTGCAGCCCCTAAATTTTTCAATTCTTTTTCCTCTCTTTCAGAAAATATTGGAGCTTCCTGAGGAACTGGGACAGTAGGTATTAGGGAATAAACCACCTTTTCTTGTGGATTCAGGGCTGCTTCTTTCGTTACCTCATCTGACAGTAATGTAACTTTCCATTCTTTAATTAAAAATGAATTAATGCTATCCTGGTTTAAATTAACCGTGAATCAATATGACAGGTCACTGAGAATGTGTAAAGGGATCCTGCCCATTAATATTTATTCAGGCTAACACAATCGATTTATTATAAATATTAATTACTAATTATATATTATATATATAAAATAATCATTATCTGTAATTCAGGGAGGAAATACAATAAGTGACCAAAATCTTTTTAAACTATAATTGCACAGTTCTGTTTGTTTACCAGTCACTTGTGATTTCTCATTCTGTTTCTGTAATTGTTTTGCTTGAGCACATTTATTTTTAAGAACCTCAACAGATTCCATAGCACCATTTGCAGTTAATTCAATCCCAATGTGGTAGCAGTATCTTGTCATGAGTGCAAAACTGATTCTTCGTGCCTCTCATCGCAAAACTGTCGCCATAATCCAATTAATTAATTCGTTGCTGCTCCCTTGGGCTTAAAATTTAAGGATGACATTGCTGCCCCCGTATCGGCTAGGAAAACTACATGCTCTTTATAAAGTCCCACCTTTAAAGTTATCAAGGGTTCCTGGTGGATCGCCGGGGGTAAGAACCCCGGCACCCCTATTCTTCATCAAAATTCATAAGCAATATCGCCCTCTCTTCCTTTTTCAGATCCGGACATTCCCACTTAAAGTGATCTGTCTTTCCACTGTAATAACATCACGCCTGTGGGGATTTCCACCTCGATCCCTGTCCCTGTCCACCACACCACTTAACATCTCCTCCCTTTAGTTTCAACATGCTGCCCGCCACCATTCCGGTTTTATTGTCCTTTTAGTTTTGGCATTTTCTTTATTACATCATCAACTGTGGCTATCAATATTTTTGCCTTTTATTTTGCTTCTCATGTTACGTTGCCAGATGTTTGTTTTGACCTTGATTTTTTCGTTTAGAAGCATTGCAATGTTTCTTGCTCTAAACAACTTCAAATAACAATTCATCAGCTTATGCTTGTCTAACTTTAAAGCCTCCTAACATTTCGGAACCTTACTTATAAATATATATTTATATGTTACTAATTCATTTATTCAGTATTAAATAGTTAAAATGTAAAATGCAGACATTTCCCAACTTTGAAAATTACTAGAATTACCCAGTTTTACCCCATTAATTTAATTTAAAAAATACTTTTCATAAATAGTCCTGACCAGTCATTGCTCAATTACAATGCTATAGGTCGTGAAATAACCGGAGCTGCCTTAAAATGATTTGTCTATTCAAGTTTTAAAAAAATTCAAATGCATCAATAATGGCCGAATCCAAGATCACAGATATTATCCATATGATTTTTAAAATTACAATCTAATGTTGAACTGAAACTTCAACTGTCCTCCATAAATCGCTTTTATGTATGGATAAAAGAGATTAGTTAGATACTGATCATAAGGCAGTCATGACCTGTAAAAGAACAGGAGTTAATATTTTATTTCATAATCACTGTAGAATCCTTAACCTTCAAAGAAATCATGTTAAAATTCCATAATAGAAATGAGATTCAAAACAGTCCCGGATCTCAAGCTCCAGGGAACAAAGCACAAACACTCAATCACCAACAAACACATGCGCATTCAAACCAAATCGCAAAGGGCTAAACTTTCTACCACCTGTACAGGAATTGCGGTTAGAGTCGCCTGGGTTTGATTGAGATGAGAGTCCCCTGGGTTAGGTTGGGGTTAGAGTCCCCTAGGTTTGACTGGATTAATCAATTGGCAAGGAGATCCTCAAAGAACGATCATCGAACGTATGCGAGATTATGTCTTCGCGTAACATCTCAAGGAACCAAACTGGCTTTAGATTAGATTAGATTACTTACAGAGTGGAAACAGGCCCTTCGGCCCAACAAGTCCACACCGACCCGCCGAAGCGCAACCCACCCATACCCCTACATTTACCCCTTACCTAACACTACGGGCAATTTAGTATGGCCAATTCACCTAACCTGCACATCTTTGGACTGTGGGAGGAAACCGGAGGAAACCCACGCAGACACGGGGAGAACGTGCAAACTTCACACAGTCAGTCGCAGAGGCAGGAATTGAACCCGGGTCTCTGGCGCCGTGCCGCCCACTTTGTTCCAATATAATGAGGAAGGAGTGATAAATTATACTGTAGTACAAGATCACCTTAAAAAGAGTGAACACAACCTGCTGCAGTTGCACATTCAGACTGAAATAGTGAAGACAGAGTCACAGATGTGAGGTTTAGTGTTGGACAATGATAAGTTTACTGGCCTGCGGAAGGGCTTGGCCTGAGTGGACTTGGCAAAAAACATTAAAGGGCGGGACAGTTGAAGCACAGTGACAAGTTCTTCGGGAGATCGTCCAAACTCCTTAATTAAAGTGCAATCCTGAGTGGAAGAGGAATTTTAAAAAAGTGAATAGTGATCCATGTCTTAACAAGGAAGTTAGTGATGACATGCGGGTGATGGCCTGGTGGCATTATCACCGACTGCTGATCCAGATAATGTTCTGGGGACTCGAGTTCTAATGCTGCTATGGCAGATGGTGGAATTAAAATTCAATATGAACCTGGAATTAAGAGCCTATTGATGGTAATGAATCTCTTGATTATTTTTTTAAACATCCATACGTTTCATGAATGTCCTTTAGGACTGGAAAACGTCATCCTTACCTGATCTGATCTACATGTGACTTCAAACCCACACAAAGTTGCTTGACGCTTAACTGCCCTCTGGGTAATTAGGGAAGGACAATGAGTGCTGTCTAACCAGCGACGCCATCTTCCTATGATGGAAAAACGAAAAACGCTTTAATTTTTCGTAAACTTTTGCTAAAAACAAAATCAAACTGGCGACGTTGGAAAATGCATCGAAAACATAAGATTTGATAAAGAACACTTCTCCGAGTTGACCAAAAGTCAAAGAATGCTGAACGCAAATGTTGGCCTTTTAGAGAATGAAAACGGCGGGGTAGGAATGGGAAACTCAGAAGTGGCAGAGGTAAAGCTAACACTTCTTGCTTTCACAGTGGAAGATAATTTCTTCCCAAAATTTACATCAACTGCAAAGGATCATGCTGGAAGTACGATGCTGAGGGAAAAAGGTACCAAATACATTGATGGGTTAAGAGGGAAGTCAGGCTCTCGGCCTGCACTCTGTTATAATAAAGGAGGTAACAGCAGATGTACCTAATGTGTTAGTTACGAAATTCAAAAAATCCTTTGATTCTGGAATTGTGCGAACTATTGGAAAATTAATAATGTGACACTCGTATTCAAAATAAGAGATAGACCAACTTTAGACCAGTGAGTTTTAACGCGGTAGTGGGGAAGTTTCTTCAGTCAACCATAACCTAGGAAATAACTGACGATTTAGAAAAACAAATATCAGCTCACCACTGTCAGCATGGTTTCATGATGGGCAGGTTGTGTTTGACATACATGCTGGTGCCCCGTCGACAAACCGTGTTGTAAGTGTCCCTTATCTGCCATGCTCGAGGTAAACTGTACAGGATAGCACCGAACTGAGAAAGCTCAACCGTGTGCCCATTGGCCTTTTAAAGATGGCACCAGCACCAGGGATCACGGAATATCCAGGGGCTTCCGGGCGATGACGAGTACCACACGCCATGACGGATGGGAGAATCAGACTAGTATTGAATGAGAGGGGCATCATGAGGTAGGGTGGGTAGTTAATGAGGTAAGTTCTAAGTGATAGCACAAGGAGATAGCTCAGCCTCGTGCAGACGGTCCCTCTGTCAAACTCAAGGAAAATCAAACAAAGATAAATAATTGTCAGAATCTGCCCAATGAGTCATAGATTCTGTTGAAACCAATTCCAGTTACAAAAATGCAGAACAAAGGCTCACCAGACCTCACAAAAATATTCATTTTTCCCATCTTTCCTCGGAGGTCTGGCTCATGATACAGGGTGCTAACGAAATGCCTACAATTCAGCATTCTGCAACCTGGGAACATATCCTTCCATAACACTGTCTCTCAGTCGCCCTCTCTCCGTCTATTTCCCAAACCCCTCCCATGTGGTGATATTTAAACTGATTCCCCTGCCAGCTCTCTCTGGCAGTGATGTTCACACCCACAGCACCCCCTTATCATGACACAATGGAGATATGGAGCTGTACATGGGTGGGACCTGCACATCCTGTCACTTCCAGCCGGGGCTGCAAGGTTCCCCACGCTGGGCAGTGATCTAACATAGTTTTACTGAGCAATGAACTGGAGTGTTGTACACAGCACTACATCCTGGGAAGGTAACTGATCGTGGGTTACTGATCAATGCACTGGGGTAGTGTACACATTCCTACATGCTGGGAGGGTAACTGCTCCTGGTTGACAGATCAATGCACTGGGGTGGGGTACACAATCCTACATGCTGGGAGGGTAACTGCTCCTGGTTTAAAGATGAATGCCCTGGTTTGGTGTACACAGTCCTACATGCTGGGAGGGTAACTGCTCCTCTTTTACAGATTCATTCACCGGTGGTAACTGCACAGGTCGCTGTGCTGGTCAGACTAACTGGTTGAGGTTTATAGATAATGCAATGATGTGGTCGGTGCAGCTCCACATACTGGAATGATATTTCTTTCTGTTTCACACATTAGTGCACTGCAGAATTCTGTACAGCTCCCGATGCTGGACATATATCTAGTCCGTGTTTATAGATCAATGCACTGCTGTGGTCTGCACAGCTCTCGGTGCTGGACAGATATCTAGTCCGTGTTTATAGATCAGTGCACTGCTGTGGTCTGCACAGCTCTCGGTGCTGGACAGATATCTAGTCCGTGTTTATAGATCAATGCACTGTTATGGTCTGCACAGCTCCTCGTCCTGGACAGATATCTAGTCCGTGTTTATAGATCAATGCATTGCTGTGGTCTACACAGCTCCAGGTGCTGGACAGATATCTAGTCCGGGTTTATAGATCAATGCACTGCTGTGGTCTTCACAGCTCCCCGTCCTGGACAGATATCTGGTCCAGGTTTATAGATCAATGCACTGCTGTTGTCTACCCAGCTCCCCGTATTCCTGTGTAGCAGCTTTGAAATGCTGAATGTTCCCTTCCATTTCCTATCTAACAGGTATGAGACATCAAATGATCTGCTCCAATCGCTGAGTAACAGCCTCCAATGCCGAATGGCCTTATTCTGTTCCTGTTTAAAACTCTTGATAGGCTGAATAGCCTGCTTCAGTATCGGTGCAGTTGTGAATGGTGCTGAATATTTTGAAACCATCAGTGAATAGGCCACTTCTGACTTTATGATGGAGGGAAGGCCATTGATGCTGCAGCTGTTACAAGCCCATAGTGTCTCATGGATGGCCAATTTCCATGTGCTCAGTCCTTTAGAAATATGTCCTACTTCACAGGAGTGAGGGTCACATCACACAGTGAGCAGTACGCCTAATATGATTTATGTCTCCATCCCGGAGACTCTCAGCCTCATTCGTGATGAAAGTCTTTTGACGGAAACGGTGATTTCCCTGCTCCTCAGATGCTGCCTGACCTGCTGTGCCTTTCCAGCAACACTCTAATCTTAAATATATCAAATATGAGGCTGTGACTTTCCCTCCAGCAGGACTGTGTGCTGGCTGCTCCGACAGATACTGTCAGGGACAGAATCCTCTTGGACAAGGAGTTTGGTGAGAATGTATCCCCCAGTCTGGCTGTTGTGTATTGAAGCCTGTCCCTGCTCAGGCAGCGGTGGGCCTGTGGGGACACTCCTGGTGATGGACATTGAAGTCCCACACCCAGAGGATGCTCTGTGTCCTTAACACCCTCAGTGCTTCCTTTGATTTGTTTCCAACATTGAGGGGAACTGAGTAATCACCGAGAGGAGGGGTGGGGGGCAGGAGATAACCATCCTCAGGCGATTTCTTTGACCATGATCTGTTACCATGAGATTTCCTGGGTTCTGGAATCAATGTTGGGGAATTCCCTGACTGTATCCCAGGGTGTCCCCACCACTGGTGGGTCTGTCCTGCCGGTGGGACAGGATATACCCAGGGATGTTGATGGGGCTTCATGAAACATTCTGTGTGGCACGGTGGCACAGTGCTGCCTCACAGCGCCAGAGAACCGGGTTCAATTCCAGACTCAGGTGACTGTCTGTGTGGAGTTTGCACATTCTCCCCATGGTCTGTGTGGGTTTCCTCCGGGTGCTCCGGTTTCCTCCCATAGTCCAAAATAACTGTGCAGGTGAGGTGAATTGGCCATGGGAAATTGCCCGTAGCGTTCGGTGATGGGGTAAATGTAGGGGAATGGGTCTGGGTGGGTTGCTCTTCGGAGGGTCGGTGTGGACTTGTTGGGCTCACTGACCTGTTTGCACACTGTAGGTAATCTAATCTAATCTAAATTACCCATCAGGCCTGATCCTGTGAGTATGACGGTGTCGGAATGTTTCCTGACTGGGAGGGCGGTGCTGGAAAAGCACAGCAAGTCAGGCAGCATCCGGGGAGCAGGGGAATGAAGTTTCAGGCATAAACCATTTATCAGGAATGAGGCTTGTGGGCTGGGGAGCTGAGAGATATATGGGAGGGGGCAGGGACTGGTGCTGAGGCTGGGACTGGGGCCGGGGCTGGAGCTGGGACTAGGGCTGGGGCTGGGGTTGGGGCTGGGGCTGGGGCTGTGGCTGGGGCTGGGGCAGGGACTGGGGCAGGGGCTGGGACTAGGGCTGGGGCTAGGGCTGGGGCACGGACTTGGGCTGGGGCTGGGACTGGGGCTGGGGCTGGGGCTGGAGCTGGGGCAGGGACTGGGGCTGGGGCTGGGGCTGGGGCTGGGGCTGGGGCAGGGACTGGTGCTGGGGCTGGGGCAGGGACTGGGGCTGGGGTTGGGGCAGGGGCAGGGGCAGGGACTGGGGCTGAGGGTGGGGCTGGGACTGGGGCTGGGGCAGGGGCTGGGGCTGGGACTGGGGCTGGGGCTGGGGCTGGGGCTGGAGCTGGGACTGGGGCTGGGGCAGGAACTGGGGCTGGTGCAGGAGCTGGGGCTGGGTCTGGGGCTCTGGCTGGGACTGGGTCTGGGGATGGGGCTGTGCCTGGAGCTGGTGCAGGAACTGGTGCTGGGGCTGGGGCTGTGGCTGGGGCAGGGACTGGGGCTGGGGCTTGGGCTGGGACTGGGGCTGGGGCTGGGGCTGGGGCTGGAGCTGGGGCTGGGGCTAGGGCAGGGACTGGGGCTGGGGCAGCGGCTGGGGCTGTGGCTGGAGCTGCGGCTGGGACTGGGGCAGGGACTGGGGCTGGGGCAGGGACTGGGGCAGGGACTGGGGCAGGGACTGGGGCTGGGACTGGGTCTGGGGCTGGGGCTGTGCCTGGAGCTGGTGCAGGAACTGGTGCTGGGGCTGGGGCTCTAGCTGGGGCAGGCACTGGGGCTGGGGCTGGGACGGGGGCTGGGGCTGGGGCTGGGGCTGGATCTGGGGCAGGGGTTGGGACTAGGGCTGGGGCTGGGGCTGGGGCTGGGGCTGGGGCAGGGACTGGGGCAGGGGCTGGGACTAGGGCTGGGGCTGGGGCTGGGGCAGGGACAGGGACTTGGGCTGGGGCTAGGACAGGGGCTGGGGCTGGGGCTGGGGCTGGGGCTGGGGCTGTGCCTACGGCTGGGGCTGGGACTGGGGCTGGGGCTGGGGCTGGGGCTGGGGCTGGGTCTGGGGCTGGGGCTTGGACTGGGGCTGGGGAAGGGACTGGGGCAGGGACTGGGGCTTGGTCTGGGGCTGGGGCTGGTGCTGGAGCTGGGGCTGGGGCTGGGGCTGGGGCTGGGGCTGGGACTGGGGCTGGGGCTGGGTCTGGGGCTGGGGCTGGGAATGTGATCGGGAGACTGAGATGGGTGAGAGCTGATAGGTCAGAGAGGATAGGGAAAGGTCATGGGCAGGTCAAAGAGTTTCCCTGAACATTCTGTCCCTGACAATCTATAACTGCCATTCCCTAGAACGTTCTGTCCCTGACATTCTATAACTGACATTCCCGGGAACGTTCTGTCCCTGACATTCTATAACTCACATTCCCCGGAACGTTCTGTCCCTGACATTGTTTGTGAACGGCCGGACGTCAGTGAATTGTACAAACGATAATATCCCGATGGAAGAGATCCCGTTCCAGGGAGGAGGAGACACTGTTCCGAAGGCCCCGAAGGCAGTTAAAGGGGGGAATACGTTTTCCCTGCGTTTACATTTCTTCACGACACAGGATCGACTACAATTTAGACCAAAATGCAGTAATTCCCAAACTCCGTTTGTCTTCAGGAAACTGGGAGAGAATCCTTCAGGACAGCAACGTTTCCACCCTCCGTATTAGGAACTGGGAATGAGTTAACTGTGTTTGCTCTCGAGTGGTCGAGTGTGTGGGAATGTTCTAGAAACCATCTGTCCTTATGGATGTGTTTATGTGTGTTTGAAGAGGGAGGGTTTCTAGTGGTTTATGTCACATTTTTGTCAGTAATTCCGATTTTCCCATTTGTTATTCCAGCTCCAATTATTTTAATAAATCGCTGAATACAGGGACACATTTGAAAATCTCACTGGGTCCCTGATCAAACGGGTCCCTTTGCCTCCAGGCTGATGGATAATGGATTTGTTTTCCTTCCTCACAGTTAACGTAGTGACCATCTATGTCTTGCTTTATAAAGATTGTGGATTGTCTCCATGTGTCAGACGTTACCTGGGGGCCATGGCAGCGGCGGATCTCCTGGTCATTATCCTCGACCTGATCCTGAGACACATTCCCATTGTTTATTGGGAACAGTTTTATTTCCTGAGGAACTCCGTCCCCGTGTGTAATATCCACGCCGTCCTGCTTTGTGCAGCCACTGACTGCTCTGTCTGGTTCACCGACACTTTCACCTTTAATCAGTTTGTGGCCATTTGTTGCCAGAAGCTGAAAAGTAAATATTGCAGTGAGAAAACGGCGGCTGTGGTTCTGGAAGCAGTGAATGTGCTGAGCTGTTTAAAGAACATTTCCTGGTGTTTTATGCTCACGGCTCGGTATTGGCTGGTGAACGCCCCCGGTTTTGTGATGTAACATTCGCTGTTCGAATCTCCAGTGTCTGGGTCTCAATCGAGTCCCTCCTCTACATTCTAACCCCGAGTGTCCCATTTCTGGTTTGTCCATCCTTATCCCACAGGAGGGGTTACAGGGAAACATTTCAATGTTTCTCACAACTCAGGGGCCAGTGAGAAAAGGCACCATCCCACTGACTGTATCCATCACTGCCACTTGTAAACAATAAAAATGTTGTGTGAAGCGTGCCGAGCAGCAGAGTGACTGATGTTGTTGTGTGTCTTTGTGTTGGAGAAGCTGAGCAGGAGAGAGACAGACTCATCCCCAAGTCCTGGTCCTCGGTGAAGGGAGAGGAGTCACCACGCCCTGAGCTCAGGAGCTGGGTTTAACTCACTCTGTTCCCGCGACTCCAACCTGTCCTCTCCATCTCCTCTCCCATACGCTTTCTCCTCATTTCTCTCTCTCTCTCTCTCTCTCTCACCACCTCAGAGGGAAAGGGAAGTACCACGGAGACAAACGGTATCAGACAGAGAAGGAGGGATGGAGGGGGGAGAGAGATTCAGTCAAAGAGAAAGGGAGGGAAGTGGGAATAGAGAGAGGGAGAGGGGGTGGTGGGCGAGAGAGGGGGAGAGAGACCGAGAGTGGTGCAGGCGAGAAAAGGAGAGACAGAGCAAGAGAGGGAAAGAGAGAGGGGCAGGGCGACAGAGGCAGAGAAAGAGTGAGAGAGCAAGAGGGGGGACGACGAGAGTAGGCGGTGGGTGAGAGTGGGTGGCATGTCAGAGGGGGGCAGGCGAGAGAGGGAGTTTCGGCGAGAGAGGGCGCGGGCGTGAGAGGGGCGCGGGGGAGAGAGGGGCTTCGGCGACAGAAGGGGCGGGAGAGAGAGGGGAGGGCGAGAGCGCGGAGCGGAAGGGAGGGGGCAAACGAGACGGGGGACGGGCGAGAGGGGGAGAGAGAGGGCGAGACAGTGGGTTGGGCGAGTGATGGCGAGAAAGAGGGCAGGCGAGAGAGGGAGAGTTGTCGAGACAGCGAGAGGGCAAGATAGGGAGAGACAGGGCGAGGGGGTGTGGGTGAATGAGGGCGAGAGGGGTGTAGGCGAGAGAGAGGTGCGGGCGAGAAAGGAGGGCGGGTGAGAGAGGGTGCGGGCGAGAGAGAGCGAGAGGGCGAGGGAGGGAGAGAGAGGGTCAGTAAGGGGGATGGGCAATTGAGGGCGAGGGGGTGCGGGGGAGAGAGGATGGCGGGTGAGAGAGGGCACGGGCGAGAGAGGAGGGACGGGTGAGAGGGGGAGGGAGATCAAGGGGTCGGCGAGAGAGGGTGGTGCGGGAGAGGGGGCAGGCAAGAGAGTGGTGCGGGCAAGAGCGGGCGAGAGAGGGGGCGGGTGAGAGGGGAGGCGGGCGAGAGAGAGGGGCCGAGTGAGAGAGGGAGAGTGAGGGCGAGAATGGCGGCAGGCAAGAGAGGGAGACGGCGAGTGAGGGCGAGAAAGGGGCTGGGTGAGGGAGGGTGAGAGGAGTGGGCAGGCGAGTGAGGTCGAGAGAGGGGCGGGCGAGCCGGTGGGTGGGCGACAGAGGGGGCGGGTGAGAGAGGAGGGAGGGTGAGAGAGAGGTGGGCGAGAGATGGGGCTGGGCGGGAGGAAGGGGGGGCGAGAGAGGGAGAGAGGGCGAGACGGGACTGCGGGCGACAGAGGGGCGGGCGATGTAGTGTGGGCAAGGGAGCGGGCAAGAGAGAGGATGAGAGAAGTGGCGGGCGAGAGAGAGGGTGAGAGGGCTAGGGGGGCAGGCGAGAGAGGTCGACAGAGAGCGAGGGTTTGGCGGGCCAGAAAGGGGGATGCGCGAGATAGAGGGGTGGGCGAGAGAGTGAGCGGGCTAGAGATAGTGAGTGGGCGAGAGAGGGAGAGAGGGAGAGAGGGCCAGGGGGGTGTGGATGGGAGAGGGAGAGAGAGCGAGAGAGGGTTCGAGGGCGAGAGAGGCAGAGAGGCCGAGAGAGGGAGAGAGAGAGCAAGGGGGTTGGCGAGAGAGGGAGACAGGGCGAGAGAGGGACAGAGGGTGAGAGAGGAGGGCGTGTGAGAAAGGGCGGGTGGACGAGAGAGGGCGGGGGTGGACGAGAGTGCGGGAGGGCGGGAGAGGGCGAGGAGGGGCGGGCGAGAAAGGATGAGAGGGCGAGAGAGGGAGCAAGGGCGAGAAGGGGGCGGGTGGGAAAGGGGAGAGAGTAAGCGAGGGAGAGAGGGCGTGGGAGAGAGAGGGCGAGAGAGTTGAGGTGGGCGAGAAAGTGGGGTGGGCGAGAGAGGGCGAGAGAGGGAGAGAGACAGCGAGAGAGGGTTGGCGGGCGAGAGAGGGGGAGAGAGGGCGAGATCGGGGCTGCACGTGGGAGAGGGAGAGAGAAAGAGAGAGTGTGCACGGGCGAGAGAGGCAGAGAGGGCGAGAGAGGGAGGGAGAGAGCAAGGGGGTGGGCGAGCGAGGGAGACAGGGCGATAGAGGCACAGTGGGTGAGAGAGGAGGGCGTGTGAGTAAGGGTGGGTGGGCGAGAGTGGAGGAGGGCGGGAGAGGGTGAGGAGGGACGGGTGAGAGAGGGTGAAAGGGCGAGAGAGGGGTTGGGTGAGAGGGCGAGAGAGGGGCGGGCGGGAGACAGGGGCGGATGAGCGCGGAAGAGAGGGCGTGAGAGAGAGAGAGAGTGAGAGATTTGGGATGAGAAGGAGAGCGAGAGAGGGCGAGAGAGTGGGGGAGGGCGAGAGGGAGAGAGACAGCGAGAGGGGGTTGGCGGGCGAGAGAGGGAGAGAGGGCGAGAGAGGGGGAGGGAGAGGGAGAGAGAGAGTGAGGGGGAACAGGCGAGAGAGGGAGAGAGGGCGAGAGGGGGAGTAGGCGAGAGAGGAGGTCGGCTGAGAGAGGTGGGTGAGCATGAGAGGGGGCGCGCGAGAGGATGAGAGAGGGGGCGAGAGGGGCAGTGGGCGAGCGACGAGGTCGGGTGAGAGAGGTGGGTGTGCAAGAGAGGGGGCGGGCGAGAGGGGAGAGGGAGGGCGAGATAAGGGGCGGGCAATGCAGGGGTGCGGGCGAGATAGGGGGCGGGCGAGAAATGGAGAGAGAGGGCGAGAGGGGGAGTGGGCGAGAGAGGGAGAGAGGTAAAGAGTGGGGTGGGCGGGCGAGAGAGAGGGGGAATGCCGAACAGGGTGTGTGGGCGAGAGAGGGAAACAGAGGGAGAGAGGGCGAGACAGGGGAGGTCGGCTAGAGAGGGGGCGGACGGGAGAGGTGGGTGGGCGAGAGAGGGGTGTGGGTGGGAGAGGGCCAGAGAGGGGGATGGGCGAGAGAGGGAGAGAGGGCGAGGGATGTCGGGCGAGAGAGGGGTCAGGCGGGAGAGGACGAGTGGGTGCGAGCGAGAGAGGGTGAGAGGGCGAGAAAGTGGGGTGGCGAGAGAGTTGTGGTGGGCAAGAGAGAAGAGAGGGAGAGAGGGCGAGAGAGGGAGAGAGAGAGCAAGAGAAGGTTGGCAGGCGATAGAGGGAGAGAGGGTGAGAGAGGAGGATGGGCGGGAGAGGGAGAGGGAGCGAGAGGGGGTGCACAGGCGAGAGAGGCAGAGAGGGCGAGAGAGGGAGAGAGAGAGCGAGGGGAATCAGGCGAGAGAGGGAGAGAGGACATGAGGCGGGGAGCGAACAAGAGAGGGAGAGAGGGCGAGAGAGGGGTGGGCGTGAGGGGTGGGCAGGCCAGAGATGGGGTGGTGGGCGCGAGAGGGAGAGAGGGAGTGAGCGGCAGGTGGGCGTGAGAGGTGGGTGGGCGAAAGAGGGAGAGAGGGCAAGAGAGAGATAGAGGGCGAGAGAGGGGGTGGGCGAGAGAGGGGGCGGGTGAGAGAGGGCGTGTGCGAGAGAGGGGGGCAGCTGAGAGAGGAGATCGGTTGAGAGAGGTGGGTGAGCAAGAGAGGGGGCAGGCAAGATAGGGAGACAGAGGGCAAGGGAGGGGGACACCGATACAGGGGGTGCGCGAGACAGGGAGAGAGAGCGAGGGAGGAGGGCGGGTGAGAGAGGGGGCGGGCGAGAGAGAGAGGACGAGGGGGGGTTCCAAGTTGGAATGCGGTGTGTGTGTCGGGCTGTTGTTCACTTCCTGGTGTATCCCATGTGCTGTTCCATTTTGGAAATTGTTGTGTGTATTGAGCTGTTGTTCACTTCCCGGTGTATCCCATGTGCTGGTCCATGTTGGATAGGGGTGTGTGTATTGAGCTGTTATTCACTTCCCGGCGTATCCCATGTGCTGCTCCATGTTGGAAAGGAGTGTGTGCATTGAGTTGTTCTTCACTTTCCGGAGTGTCCCATGTGATTTTCTTTGTTGGATTGGGGTGTGTGTATTGAGCTGTTGTTTACGTCAAGGTGTATCCCATATGCTGCTCCATGTTGGTTCGTGATGAGTGTATTGAGCTGTTGTTCACATCCCGTTGTATCCCTTGTCCAACATGGAGCAGCATATGGACCCAGAGTGTCCATTTGTTGCTTCATATTGGATAGGGGTTTCAGCAGCTTTGACTCACGACTTTGCAACTTGATCTGCGCCTGTCCACTGAACGTCTGACTTCTGTGTTTGTCTCTTTGAGCTGATCGTGTGGTCAGTAACACGAGTAAGCCCCTTGAGTATTATTATAAAGGACCAGGCACCTAAGATCTCTGACAATGCTGCCACTTTAAATAAAGGTTATTTGCTCCTTTTCTTTCAAGAGAGATCGTAAAGGCCGAACTGCCTACCTAAAACAGCTGAATTAAATAACTTAGGAGGCGTTTAGGTTTTTTCTTATAAATCGTGATAACAATAGTCAGCACGCATAGAGCAGACTTTACAGTTTGTCTGAACTGTAACAATCACCAGGTTCTCGGGCTGGGAGAAGTTTTGGATGCTCCAGTAAATGATCCCTAGCTGCTATTATCTCTGAGATCTGTCCTGATGCTCTTTCCTCCAGGATTGGAGAACTGCATGCATGACTAACTGGCCTTGGATCTGTCTTTTTGCCACATCCAAAAAGACCCTCACTGCTGTCTAACACCGCCCCCAGCCTGACCCTCACCGCTGTCCAACACCGCCCCCAGCATGACCCTCACCACCATCCAACACCACCCTCAACGAGACACCCATTGCCATCCACACACTGCCCCCAGCCTGACGCTCACTGCCATCCACACTCCGCCACAGCTTGACCCTCACAGCTGTGTGCACGCCGCCCCAGCCCTGAAGCTCACTGCCGTCCCCACACCGTCCCCAGCTTGACCCTCACCACCGTCCAACACCGTACCCAGCCTGACAACCAGCGCCGATCAACTGAGCCCCCAGACTGACCCTGACCGCCGTCCATACACCGTCCCCAACCTGACCCTCACTGCTGTCCATACACAGCCCCCAAAATGACCCCCACCCCTGTCCATACACCGCCCACAAACTGACCCTCACCGCTGACCACACACCGCCCCCAACCTGACCCTCACCACTGTCCACACACCGCCTCCAAACTGAACCTCACCACCGTCCACACACCGCCCCCAGCCTGACCCTCACCGCCGTCGACACACCGCCCCCCCAGCCTGACCCTCTCCACCATCCGCACACCGCGCCCAGTCTGACCCTCACCGTTGTCCATACACATCCCCCAACCTGACCCTCACCACTGTCCACACACCGCCCCCAACCTGACCCTCTCCACTGTCCATACACAGCCCCCAACCTGACCCTCACCACTGTCCACACAGCGCCCACCCAGCCTGACCCTCTCCACCATCCACACACCGCTCCGAGCCTGACCCTCACCACCATCCACATACAGCCCCCCACCCTGTCACTCTCCACCATCTACACACAGCCCCCAGCCTGAACCTCACCGCCATCCATACACCGCCCCCAACCTGACCCTCACCACCGTCCACACACCGCAACCCCCAGCCTGACCCTCACCACGGTCCACACGCTGACCCCAACCTGACCCTCACTGTCGTCCTCACACCGCCCCCAACCTGACCCTCACTGTCATCCAAACACCGCCCCAGCTTGTCCCTCACTGCCATCCCACACCGCCCCCAGACTGATCCGCACCATTGTCCACACACCGCCACCACCCCTGACGCTCACTGCCATCCTCACACAGTGTCCAGCCTGCCCCTCACCGCCGTCCAACACCTTCCCCAGCCTGACCCCAGCGCCATTCAACTCCACCCCCAGACTGACCCTCACCACCATCCATACACCACCCCCAACCTGACCGTCACCACCGTCCACACATCGCCCCCAGCCTGACCCTCACTGCCATCCAAACACTGTCCCCAGCCTGTCCCTCACCAGCCCCAACCTGGCCCTCATCACACAAAGCCTGACCCTCACCGCCGTGCAACTCTGCCCCCAGCCTGACTCTCACCACCAATCCAGCCTGACCCGCACTGCTGTCCAACACCGCCCCCAGCCTGAACCCAATCGCCGTCCACACACCACCATCAGCCTGACCATCACTGCCATCCAACACAGCCTCCAGCCTGACCCCCATCGCTGTCCAACACCGCCCCCAGCCTGACCCTCACTGATGTCCAAAACGCACCCTCAGCCTGAACCGTACGACCACCATCCACACGCCGCCCCCAGCCTGACCCATACCACCATCCAACACCGCCCCCAGCGTCGTCCACACACCAACCCAACCCGTACCTCGATTGCCGTACAACACCACCCCAGTATGAACATCGCCTTCAGCTTTACCCTCACTGCCGTCCACACACCGCCCCCAGCCTGAACCCAATCGCCGTCCACACACCACCATCAGCCTGACCATCACTGCCATCCAACACAGCCTCCAGCCTGACCCCCATCGCTGTCCAACACCGCCCCCAGCCTGACCCTCACTGATGTCCAAAACGCGCCCTCAGCCTGAACCGTACCACCACCATCCACACGCCGCCCCCAGCCTGACTCATACCACCATCCAACATCGCCCCCAGCATCGTCCACACACCAACCCAACCCGTACCCCCATTGCCGTACAACACCGACCCAGTATGAACTGCACCGACTTCTACAAACTGCCCCCAGCCTGAGCCTCACCACTGTCCAACACCGTCTCAACCCTGACTCTCACTGCCGCCCGTACACCGCCCGCAGCCTGCCCCTCACTGCCATCCACACACTGCCCCCAGCCTTACCCTCACCGTCGTCCACGCACCGCCCTCAACCTGATCCTCACTGCTGTCCAACACCACCCCCCAGCCTGGCCATTAGAGCCGTCCACACGCCGCCCCGAGCCTGACACTCACTGCCGTCCAAGGCTGCCCCCAGCTTGTCCCTCATCGTCATCCCACACCGCCCCAGCCTGACCCTCACCACCATCCAACACCGACCCCAGCCTCACCCTCACCGCTGTCCACACGCTGTCCCCAGCTTGTCCCTCACTGCCATCCTATACCGCCCCCAGACTGATCCTCACCACTGTCCACACATTGCCCCCAGCCCTGACCGCCCCAAACCGGACTCTTACTGCCGTCCACACACTGCACAGAGACAGAATCTCACTGCCATCCACACACCGCCCCCAACCTGACCCTCACCACCATCCACACACCACCCACAGCCTGACACTCAACGCTGCCCACACACTGCTCCCAGCCTGGCCCTCACCACTGCCTACACACTCCCCCCAGCCTGGCGCTCACCATCGTCCACACACCGCCCCAACCTTGACGCTTACTGCCCTCCTCACACAGTGCTCAACCTGACCCTTATCTCCCACTTCCAACACCTTCCCCAGCTTGACCCCCAGCGCCATTCAACTCCACCGCATGACTGACCCTCTGCGCCGTCCATACACCACCCCCAACCTGACCGTCACCACCGTCCAAACGCCGCCACCAGCCTGACCCTCACTGCCGTCCGAACACCGCTGCTTCCACACAATACTGCTCCTCCGCCACGAACCCACTCCCCAACCCCATCCAACAATGACACTCTCCCAACCCCATCCATCACCGCCCACTCCCTCAATCCCGTCCAGCACTGCCCCCTCACCAACCCCGTCCAACAATGCTCCATTCCCAACCCCATCCAACACGACCCCTTCCCCCGACACTGCCCCCTACCCAACGCCATCTGACACCGCTTTATCCCCAACTCCGTCAGACCCCGCCCCTTTCCCCAACCCTATCCAACACCACCGCCCCCTCAACCCCGTCTGACAACGTCCCCTTCCCAACACCACCCCCTCTCCCCAACCTCATCCGACACCGCCCCCTCCCCGAACACTGCCCAATCACCCAACCGCATCCAACACCGCCCACTCCCCCAACACTGCCCCCTCCTCAACCCCGTCCAACACCACCCCCTCCCCAACACCGCCCCCTCCCAAACCCGTCTTACACTGCCCGCTCACCCAACACTGTCTAACATCTCCCCCTCTTCCAACCCCGCCCAACACCGCCCCCACCCAAACTCAATCCAACACCGCTCCCACTATATCCCTGTCCGGCGCCGTCCCCTCCCCAAACCTGTCCAACACCGCCCCCTTCCCCAATCTAATCAAACACCACCCCCTCCTCAACCCCCTCTCTCCCCCTCTCTCTTCCCCATGCTCTTCCCCTCTCGCTCCCCTCTCTTTCTTCCTCTCTCTCCCCACTCTCTCTTGCCATCTTCTCTCTCTCACGCCCCTTCTCTCTCCCCTCTCTCTCTCAACCCCCTCTCTTTCTCTCCCCCCTCTCGCTCCCCTCTCTCTCTCGCCTCCACTCTCTGTCTCATACCCCCTCTTTCACCCGTTCTCTCTTCACCCCCTCTCTTTCAGCCCACCCTTTCGCCCCCTCTCTTTCGCCCCCCCTCTTTCGCCCCACCTTTATTTTTCCCCCTTTTGCCCTCTTTCACATCCCTCTTTTGCCCCCTTTTCGCCCATTCTTTCGTCCTCCTCTTTCACCCCTCCTTTCGCCCCTCTCTCTTTTGCCACCTCCTGTCTCTTTCACCCCACCTCTCTCTTTCGAACCCCTCTCTCGCCCCCCTCTTTTTCACCGCCTCTCTTTCACCCCCCTCTCAGCCCACCTCTCGCCCTCCCGCCCCTCTCTCTCCCTCCCTCCCTCTCTCTCGTCCCGCTCTCTCTCGCCCACCTCTCTCTCTCGTCCACCTCTCTCTCGTCCACCTCTCTCTCTTGTCCCTCTCTCTCTTGCGTCCCTCTCTTTCCACTTCCCCTATCTCTCCCTGCTCATTCACCCTCCCTGTACATTTTCTCTCTCGGCCACTCTCATTCTGTCGCTCTCTCCCCACCGTCTCGTCCCTCTGTCTGTGTATCTCTCTTTTTCTGTCTCTCTTTCTCTCTCTCTCTCTCTCTCTCTCTCTCTCTGTGGACCCATGCCCCCTTGCTCACTCACTCTCTCTCTCTCAAGTAACTATCGTCTCATCTTCCTCTCTCTCCCCTTCTCTCTCTCGTTCTCACTCCTGATCTCTCTCTCTCTCTTGCCGCCATCCCCCTCCCTCTCTTGCCCCCTCTCTCGACTCAATCCCTCCATCATCTGTCTCTATTTTGCTCAGCTCCACTGTTTCTCTTGGTCAGCTTCTCTCTCTCAGTTTCTCACCCTCTCCCTCTCTCCCTCTCTCTCACTCTCTCTTTCTCTCTCATCCCCTCTCTCTCTCTCATCCTCTCTCTCTCACCCTCTCTTTCTCAGTCTCTCTCTCTCTTCTGCTCGTCGTCTGTCTGTCCTTCTCTCTCTCTCCTCGTATGTCTCTCTCTCTCGCTATCTCCCTCTCTCACCCCTCTCTCTTGCCACACTCTTTCGCTCTCTCATCCTCTCTCTTCTACTGCCCCCCTCGTCCCCTCGCTCTCTCTCTCGACAGCCCTCTAGCACCCTTCTCTCCTTCTCACCTTCCTCTCTCTTTCCTCTCTCATCATCTCTCCATATCTTTCTCTCACTCGCTGTCTCTCTCTCTCCCCCCCGTCTCTCTCTCTCTGTTTCACACACGCACACCCAACTTTGAACCTATCTCTCCCTCTTCCTTGCTCTCGCCAACTCTCTCCTGTCCCCTTATTCTCTCTCGTTTCTTTTCTCCCTCCCTCCTTCTCGCTCTGTCTCTCTCGCTCTCTCTTCCTGTTTCGCCCACTCTAGCCCCTGCGTTGTCGCTGTCACCCTTTCTGTTTCCCACCCCCTCTCTGTCAAACCCCCTCTCACAGAGCCCGCTCTCCTTCTTGACCTTCCTCTCTATCATCTCTCTCGCCCTCCTTTCTCTCTCCGCCCATCACTCTCTCTCTCTATCATCCTCTCTCTCTCTCTCGCCCTCGCTCTCTTTCTTGCCCTCGCTCTTTTTCTTGCCCTCGTGCCTGTCTCTCCCTTCGCACCTCTCTCTCTCGTCCCTTTTCTCTCTCCCTCGCCCCCTATCTTTCGACCCCTCCCTCTCACCCCCTCTATGTCTCTTTTGCCTCTCTCTCTCTTTCGAACCCTGTTTCTCTCTCTCTTGCTCCTTCTGTCTCTCTTGCTCCCTCTCCCTCTCTAGCTCCCGCGCTCTCCCTCTTGTCCCCCTCAATCTCTGTTGCCCATCTCTATTTCTTGCTCACTAAACGCCTCCCTCTCTCGCTTCTTCTTTCTCTCACCCCCTCTCTCCTTGCCCCTCCTTATCTCTCTCTTGCCCTCCTCTCTCTCACTCCCTCTCTCACCTCTATGTCTGTCTCGTCCCGTCTTTCTCTCTCTAACTCACCTGATCACTCTCTCACCCACTCTAACTCTGTCTTTCCCACTCTCTCTCGCCCTCACACTCTGTCTCTCTCATTCACTCTCTCGCCTGTTTTCTTTCGCCTCTCTCTCGACCCCCCCTCTCTCGACCCCTTCTCTCTCGACAATCTCTCTCTTGCAGCCTCAATCTCTCTCTTGACATCCCACTTTTTTGTCCCTCCCTCTATCTCTCACCCCTCACGCTCTCACCCCCTCATTCGCTCTCTCTCTTGCCTCTCTCCTCTTCTCGCTCTCTCTCGCCTCCCCTCCCCATTTCTCTTGTCCACTTTGTCTCTCCTTGTCCCTCTCCCTCTAAGACTTGCCCCATTTCTCTCTCGCACCTTTCCTTGCACGTCTCTGTCTCTCTCTCTCTCTTGCATCCGACTCTCATTATCTCCTCCCCTGTTTCTCTCTCCCTCCCTCCCTCACCCTATCTCTCGCTTGCGCCCTGCTCTCTCTCTGCTCCTTCACTCTCCCTCCCGTTCTCTCACCCTTGATCCCCCTCCCTCGCTGTCTCTCTCCTCACCTCCCTCCGTTTCTCTCCATCTGAACCTCTCTCCCTCCTGTCCCTCTCTTGCACTCTCTCTGACACACTCTGTCTCCCTGGTCCTTCCCCCCCCCCTCTGACCCACAGACTGGGGGCTGGTGGTGAGGCTGCGTGTGGAGGGTGGGGGTGAGATGATAGATGTGGAAAGTGGGAGGTAGGGAAGATAGGCTAGAGATAGAATTGCGGAAGGGAGACAGAGACGGCAGGAGAGAGAGGGGGAGTGTGAGGGAGAAAGGATAGTGGAGGCAGCTGGAGAAACCGGGGTTGGGGGGTGTCTGAGAGGGGACGAGAGAGAGGGAATGGGAGCGGTGGTGAGAAAGAGACAGTGTGCAGAGAGAGAGAGAGGGACAGAATTGCTGAGAAAGAGTAGGGGAGAGGAAATGGGGAGGCCAGGTTGGATTGGACGGACACAGTGAGTTAGACCCAGGTCTTGAGCTCAGGGTGCGGTGCCCTTCCCTTCCCCGAGGACCAGGACTTGGGGCTGAGTCTGTCTCTCTCCAGCTCAGCTTCTCCAACACAAAGACACACAATAACATCGGTCACTCTGCTGCTTGGCACGCTTTAATCAACATTTTTATTGTTTAGAAATGGAATTGATGGATACAGTAAGAGGGATGGTGCCTTTTCTCACTGGCCCCTGAGTTGTGAGAACCATTGAAATGTGTCCCTGTAACCACCCCTGTGGGATAAGGGTGGACAAACGAGCGCTACCCTCAGTCTGTTTTCATAGCGACAGGCTGCTCCATCGCTGAAACACTGAACTGAAATGAGAAAATCCCGGATAGATTGATTAATGAGGGAATTTGATGGATGGATGGATTTGGGTGAAGGGATATTTCAGCACATTCTTCAGCTGCTGCCTGAACTTAGTCTGGGTCACGGCATAAATCGCGGTGTTTGTGCAGCAACTGAGGAGCTGCAGCATGAAGCCCAATTCCTGCACAAACCAATCGAGATACACAGACTTTTCCCCAAAATCATACATTCGGGCCCATATAGAAAACAGCATGAACGTTGACCATAACAGGATGAAATTGGCCGAGATCACAAACAGTAAAATGATGGATTTTTTTCGGTTTCTCATTTCAGTGTCAGACTGAGCGTCCCCATTGGTGTGAGCACGGAGTCTCCTGCGGGCTCTGCTGGTCACTAAAATGTGTCTGACGGTGAGAACATTGAGCAGCAGAATCAGGAGAAATGGGACACACGGGGTTACAATGTGGTGGAGGAACTCGATTGTTACCCAGACACTGGATTTACTATCAGCGATTGTTATCTCACAAAACCAGGGGTCGTTCTCCAGCCAATACCGAGCCGTGAACATAAAATACCAGAAAATGTTCTTTAAACAGCTCAGCACAGTCACTGCTCCCAGAACCACAGCCGCCGTTTTCTCACTGCAATATTTACTTTTCAGCTTCTGGCAACAAATGGCCACAAACCGATCAAAGGTGAAACTGACGGTGAACCAGACAGAGCAGTCAGTGGCTGCATAAAGCAGGACGGCGTGGATATTACACACGGGGACGAAGTACAGGAAATGAAACTGTTCCCGATAAACAATGGGAATGTGTCTCAGGATCAGGTCGAGGATAATGACCAGGAGATCCGCCGCTGCCATGGCCCCCAGGTAACGTCTGACACATGGAGACAATCCACAATCTTTATAAAGCAGGACGTATATGGTCACTGCGTTTACTGTAAGGAAGGAAAACAAATCCATTATCCATCAGCCTGGAGGCAAAGGGACCCGTTTGATCAGGGACCCAGTGAGATTTTCAAATGTGTCCCTGTATTCAGGGATTTATTAATATAATTGGAGCTGGAATAACAAATGGGAAGGTCGGAATTACTGACAAAAATGTGACATAAACCACAAGAAACCTTCCCTCCCCAAACACACATAAACACATCCATAAGGACAGATGGTTTCTAGAACATTCCCACACATTCGGTCACTCGAGAGCAAACACAGTTAACTCATTCCCAGTTCCTAGTACGGAGGGTGGAAACGTTGCTGTCCTGAAGGATTCTCTCCCAGTTTCCTGAAGACAAGCGGAGTTTGGTAATTTCCGTATGTTGGTCTAAATTGTGGTCGATCCTGTGTCGTGAAGAAATGTAAACGCAGGGAAAACGTACTCACCCCTATAATTGCCTGAGCTGCCTTCGGAACAGTGTCTCCTTCTCCCTGGAACGGGATCTCTTCCCTCTGGATCTTATCGTTTGTTCAATTCACTGATGTCCGGCCGTTCACAAACAATGTTAGGGACGTTCCGGGGAATGGCAGTTTTAGAATGTTGGGGACGGAACGTTCCGGGGAATGTCATTTATAGAATGTCAGGGACAGAACGTTCCGGGGAATGTCAGTTAAAGTATGTCGGGGACAGAACGTTCCGGGAAATGCTGGTTATAGAATGTCGGGGACAGAACATTTTGGGGAAAGTCGGTTATAGTATGTCGGGGACAGATCGTTCCGGGGAGTGTCCGTTATATAATATCAGGGACAGAACGTTCCGGGGAATGTCAGTTATAGAATGTCAGGGACAGAATGTTCCGGGGAGTGTCAGTTATAGAATATCAGGGACAGAACGTTCCGGGGAATGTCAGTTATAGAATGTCAGGGACAGAACGTTCCGGGGAATGTCAGTTATAGAATGTCACGGACAGAAAATTCTGGGTGTATCAGTTATACAATGTCAGGGACAGAATGTTTCGAGGAGTGTCAGTTATAGAATGACAGGGACAGAATGTTCTGGGGAGTGTCAATTATAGAATGTCAGGGACAGAATGTTCCGGGGAATGTCAAATATAGAATGTCAGGGACAGAATGTTCCGGGGAATGTCAGGGACAGAATGTTCCGGGGAGTGTCAGTTGTAAAATGTCAGGGACAGAATGTTCCGGGGAATGCCAGTTATAGAATGTCGGGGGCAGAATGTTCCGGGGATCTCCTTGACCTGTCCATCACCTTTCCACTCCTATCCACCCCACCAACATGATGTACTGTGCAGCACCGGGAGCTGCACTGACCGCATCATTGCATTATCTATGAACCTCAACAAGATAGTCTGACCAGCACAGCGACCTGTGCTGTGACCACCCGTGAATTAATCTGTAAACCAGGAACAGTTACCCTCCCAGCATGTAGGACTGTGTATCCCACCCCAGTGCATTGATCTGTAAACCAGGAGCAGTTACCCTCCCAGCATGTGGGACTGTGTACACCACCCCAGTGCATTGCTCAGTAACACTGTGTTAGATCACCGCATAGCACGGGGAAACTTGCAGCCCATGCTGGAAGTGACAGGATGTACAGCAACTATCCATTTACAGCTCCATATCCACATTGTGCCATGACAAGGGGGTGCTGTGCGTGTGAACATCACTGCCAGAGAGAGATGGCGGGGGAATCAGTTTAAATATCACCATATGGGAGGTGTTTGGTGTATAGACAGAGAGGGGGAGACTGAGAGACAGTGCCGTGGAAGGATGTGTTCCCAGGTTTCAGGGTGTTAAAATGTGGACACTTCGATAACATCCTGTAACATGAGCCAGTCTTCCCAGGAAAGATGGGAAAAAGGGATATTGGTGTGAGGTCAGATGATTATTTGTTCTGCATCTTTGTTTCTGGAATTTGTTTCAACAGAATCTATGACTCATTGAGCAGATGCTAACAATAATTTATCTTTGTTTGATTTTCCTTGAGTGTGACAGAGGAGTTGTCCGCACGAGGCTGAGCTAGTTTCCTGGTGCTACCGTATCGAACTCACCTACTCACATTAACTACTCACCACATGGTGTCCCTCTTATTCAATACCAGTCCGATTCTCCCACCCATCATGGCTGGAGGTACTCACCATCGCTTGGATGCCCCTGGATTTTCGGTGATCCCTCACACTGGTGCCATCTTTAAAAGGCCAATGGGCACATATTTGAGCTTTCGCCGTTAGGGACTGCCCTGCAGTTTACCCCGAGCATGGCAGATAAGGGGCAATTACACAACGGTTTGTCGACAGGGGCACGGAGCTCCTAGTAGATGGGTGAATACAGAGGGGGACCACTCTCTTCCCAGAGGGGGCCACACCAGCAGACCCACCTAACATGATCTGAGCTCCCCACCCAGCTCAGTGCAGTATCTGCGGTCTGAGAAAATGCCCAGCAATTCAGGACAAGCATCAATAACCTTGTCCGCCCTGTCAGGATACGGCTCACCGTATTCTCTCTGCTCTCTCACACTCACTGTATATCTGTTATAGCACCCAACCCCGAACAAGGCTCATGGTCCACCACTCTCATTGCCGCATGCAGCACCTTCTCTCTCTCTCCCCCCCTTCTCTCCCTCTCTTTCACCCCTCTACCTCTTGCTCCCTCCCTCTCCTTCCCTCCACAACACTCCCTATATTAATAACACTGCATTGATACAACACTGTGGACTGACTCCCTCCGGACATCTCACCATGTCACCCCTCCCCACCTTTTGTCTCTCTCTCTCTCTCTCTCTCTCCCCCTCTCCCCCTCTCTGTCTCTCTCTCTCTCTCTCTCTCTCTCTCTGTCACCCCGTCCACTTTTTCCCCATGTTAATAACACTGCATGGATACAACACTGGACTGACTCCATCCGGACACATCACCATGCCCCCTCCCCTTCTTTCCCCAGCACTAACAGCAGGGCCACCCACTCCCTCCCACCCTCCTTCCCTTCCTTTCTCCAAGTCCAGGAGAAAATACCTGGAATATGACAGAAAGTGCCAAGCTGGGTGGTGGAGTGCCCGATATCCATTCCCTCACCTCCCTCCCCCCGCCATGTGTGGAGGTCACTTGTAGGAGCCGGAGATGACAGGGACACCTGGTGTGGAGATTCTGAAACATCCACGTCCCACCTACAGAGGAAAGATCAATGTTCAGTGAAGGGCAATTCTCACTTTAAACCCACTGGCAGTTCCGTTTCCCCCGGCACAACTTAGAAGCCGTGGCCCTGATCCCATCTCCCTTTTGTGTCGAGTTGGTACAAATGGAATCCCCACGGTCTTGGTGGGCAGGAGGATGGGCTGACAACATCTCGTCGCCACCACCTCCCAGGAAGGGAGCACGGAGGCTCCCTCGTACACCTCCTCCTGTAAACAGTTCAAGCCTGAAACTAATATGAGAGAGTCCTGACATCTTCAATAATCTATGCTCATATACACCCAGCGCCCTCTCTTCCTGCACTCCCTTTATAACGGTACGGCCTGGTTTATATTGTCGTTTATTGTCTTTCCGACCAAAGTGCATCACCTCACACTGCTCTGCATTGATCCCCAACTGCCTTACATCTGAACACCACACCAACGTGTGATTGTCCTGTTCGAGTTCCACACTGTCCTCCATAGACTTCAGAGTTCTTCCAGGTTCGGTGCCATCTACAAACATTGAGATTGTTATAGCCTCACAGTCCCCATGAAACAACTGAAATCCTGCCATTCTCACAAGTGTGAGCAAGTGAAATACTAATATATTCCCATGGACAGAGTCGAATAATGACGTGCCATCAATGGAGCAACAAAAGTCCTGACACACACCAGACGGAGCGAATGAAATGTTGACAAATCACAGAGCAAGACAAATCCGGATAAGCTCTAAAAATCTATATTCATCAGGGTCTAATGTGATTAAGTTGAAAGTGTGTACAATACCTTCAAGAGAGAGGGAATGCTGTTCTGAACTGAGAGCTTACAAGCTCCTGTGGTATGAGAGGATGGCAGACCCAGAAACTGTATATTGCTATAGAGCTGGAGTCGGGTAAAAAGCAGTTAAGAGATAGGGAGTCACAGAATTGTGAATAGTTAATATAAAATGTTCACTTTCAGAGTTAAAAAAAAAATTGAAGTTTTTATTTATTCAGTGGAATTTAGGAGCTCTCTGTCCCTCATATTTTAACACTTTAAGAGGCGAATTGAGCATTTATTTATGTTTAGTTTAAATTACCAGATGAGCTTCACACATTGTCCTAATAATTGCTGTGTGTGTATCTGTGTGTCTCTATGTGAGGCAGCACTGGCAGTGCTTAAATTGATACAATGCCACCCACTGCTGGCCTCTACACGCCACTGCACAGGCATTGGTAGGGGGTGAAAACCAACAGGAATTCATTCAGAGAGGGGGGGGGGGAGAGGGTAGCTGCTCACAGCACCATCCAAACTGATGTCTTATCCATGTACTGATCTAAATGTCCTTTAAACGTTGTAACTGTCCCTGCTTTCACCACTTCCTCTGGAAGTTCATTCCACACACAAGCCAGATTCTGACTAAAGTAATTACATCTCACGCCTTTTGTAAACCTTTCTCCTCTGACTTAAAATATCCCTCAGTCTTGAACCCTCGACTTTAGGGATAAGACATTGGCCCTTCAGCTATTCTGTACCCCTCATGATTTTGTAAACCTCCGTAACGTCAACCCGTCAATCTCATACTCTCCAGTGAAAAAAAGTCCCAGAATATCCAGCCTCCCCTTATAGCTCACTCCCTCAATTCCCAACAACATCCAAGTTAATCGCTTCTGAACCCTCTCCAGCTTAATAATATCAAGGTCAATAATATCAAAATGAATAGTCAAGCTATTTTCTAAGGGTGGGGAGACCAAAACTAGAGGACATAGGTTGAAAGTGATTCGGGAAAAAATTACATGTGACCTCAGGAGCAACGTTTTTGCACAAAGGGTGGTGTGCTTATGGAATGAGCGGGCAGGATGATTAGACTGGACACAGTATTCCAGAAGAGCACTCACCAAAGTCCTGTACACCCTGAACATGACGTCCTAATTTCGATATTGAAAGGTCTGACCAATGAAGATAAGTGTGCTAAACACCTTCTTAACCACACTATCTATATGAGATGCAAATTTTAATGAACTTTAAATGACGGCCTATGTCTCTGTTCTCCAACACTGCCAAAGACTCTACTTTTAATTGTATAGGTCCTGCTCTTGTTTGATTTGCCAAATCCAATAACTCACATTAATCCAAATTAAACGCCATCTGCCACCCGTCAACCCAGTGGATGGTATGATTGCCTACTCACTCTCCCCCTTCAATTTTAAAATAACGTCCCCCTCTCCAGGAGGCCTGCACACTCCAGTCTTTGTTTTCATAAAGACCCTGAGCTTGATTCGCCTTGTGTGGTTAGGGGGAGGAGGGGCAGATTGCAGACACAGTCAATGCTGAGAAGAGACTGGACAGGAATCAGTGCCCTGGTATCATTTCATGGTTTTAGAAAGAGTTCAGTCACACACGTCATTTGTGTTTTGGTGCCAGAAATTATGTTTTTTCTGTCATTGATATTTAGTAATAAATATCTCTTTGTGACCCGTCATTGTGCAGAGTATGTCTGCAGGATTTATTTCAATAATATTGCAGCCTGCAGATAATAGCAGTTAACGATGCTTATGGCTTATCTCGATGGCACAGTACGTGAACAATCCGACAATTGAGACAAATGCATCTACATTTGTTTCACAATGAAAAATATTTATGTAGTTCAGTAATGTTAACCTGATTTTAAGCAATCCCATTCCGAGCTGAAAGCTGGCACATAAAATGTGACCCAAAGTCTGGGAATAGTTTAGATCTTGTGACATGGGTAGTACCCGTGCCTCTGAGCCAGAACCCTGGATCTGGTTCAGTAGCAGTTTATAAAATCATAACAGTCATGGATAGGATGCGTAGGCAAGGTTTCTTCCCTGGGTAGGTGAGCCCAAACGTAGAGACCGTTGGTTGAAAGTGAGAGGGGAAAGATTTGGCAGAGGCCTAAGCATTTCAAGCAGATAAATGAGCTACCAGTTGAAGTAGTGGAGGCTGGTCCAATTATAATATTTGAAAGGCATCTGGACGCTAATAGACCTGCGGAGGTTTTGCAACAATTTCTGAATTTATTAAGAAATAAGATGCCTTCATTTTATCACAGGTACTCCGAATGCATAAACATTTAAACCTTTTTAAATGAGGCAGGCACCTATAAACACATTTCAAATTGATTATTTTCTGCACAGAAAAGCAGCAACGATGTACATACATGGAGCAGGGAATGTGATGTAGACATAGTTTGGACAATGTTGAAGGAAACCTCACATGGTCCAGTTTGGGCGAGGATGATATTGTTGTGTGACTCAACTTAGAGAGGACGAAAATGTGATCTGCCGGAGAATGAGTGTCCTATACTGCACCCTCCCTCCCTTACAGTTTCTCATCACAGCAATGTGTGCAAGCTAAAAGAAAAGTGTGCATGAATAGTCTGATTAGTCACAGTCTGTTTCCCAGGATAAGGAATCCAAGACAAGAGGGCATCGGTTGAAGGCGAGAAGGGAATAATTTAGAAGCGACCTCAGGGGCCATTTTTTAAATGCAGAGACTAATGTGTGTACAGAAAGTGCAGTGGGTGGAAGTGGTGAAGGCGGTACAATTGCACATTTAAAATGTGTCTGAAAGACGAGGGATACTGGTCACATGCTGGAAAATGGGACTACATCAGATTTGGTTGTCTGGTCCGAGTGAACAGATTGGACTAATGGATCTCTTTCCGTTCTGCATGACTCGCTGATTCTATAAGAGGAATGAAGAGAAATTCTGAAACGATCTTCCAAGTCACTGGAAGTTTTTCGTGCCTCTATGTCCATATTGATCCAAGGCTGAGTTAGTTAAACACTTGACAGGGAACTGTGTCAAGGATGATAGGATACAGATAGGAAAGTGAGGCTGAGACCACAACCTGATCAGCTACAATCTGAGTGCCTATTGTAGAAAGCTCAAAGTGTCTAATGACCCTTTCCTGCTCACCAGTCCGATGTTCCTGTGTTCCATTCAGCCCCTCAAACCTACAAGACAGGAGCAGTTGGACGCCACTTACTGCTATCACCTGGTGCACAGAAACATGAAGACCATTCAGCCCCTCAGTATTGTCACTCACTGTTTGAGGTGATTTGGGAAATGTAATTTGAAAACCCAGGCTGGTTATGAAGGAGGCCCCTCATCTCTCTTGACAGAACGTCCCCTCTTTGCAAATTGTTCTTCATTTATTGGTCATGTTGTAGACCCAGATTCACTGAGTATACAGTCCCCATACCTCACCCAGAGATGGCTCAAATCGCTGACTGCAACATCAATAACCGCCCTACCAAGAAAATAAAATCCACTAACTTTCCAATAACAGAATGTGAGAACATCAGAAACAGAGGCAGGACGTTCATCCCCCTCAAGCCTGCCTTGCCCTACACTAAGATCATGGCTGATCTGCTCTAGGTCCGAAATCCTCTTCAATGTCCAAATCTTCATAGCCCTTCACTCTCTGTCAGGTCTCATCCATCTACCCCTTCTATAAATATATTGTCATCTAGCTCTCATAACATGATGGAAAAGAGAATTGCTGGCATTCAATACCCTCTGTTTGAAATAAGCACCGCCTGCTCCTCTACCATGACCTGTTGCTATGAACATATGATGAGAACACAAAGTTTCAGAAGAGAGGATGTTTATTGAACATTATTCAATGTTCACAACAATGTGTCCCCCCGTCAGCTCCTGAACCATTCTGTGTCCATATGCAGCAAGACCTAGGCAAAATTCAGGCTTGTGCTGTGAACGAATATGTAACATTCATGTAACAGTACTGTGAGATGCTGCTTAATTCCACAGGGAACAGAGGAAGTCATTCAGCAACTCAAGCTCACTTGACAGGAATATGAGGACGCCATGCAGTCCATTGAAACTACTGAACAAGAAGTGGGATAGCCCATTCAGACCTCCTGCCTATTACACAGGAAGCAAGGAATCCATTGTTAAGGACTACGCAAGAGCCCCTTAAAAATATTTTGAAGTTATAGTTTAAATTCAACCATTATTTGATTCTAAAGGCAAATATAACAACTAGTTCAGATGTAATATGATTAGTGAAACTACTCGATGTTAAGCAAAACAGTTTATTTGAGCACTATCATTAAAATATAATCAAATAAAGAGGAAATTAAAATAACAACATGATTCAAAAACTTAACAGAATAGTAGATATAATCCTATTACTAACTAACTGTACCAATATAATCATATCCCATAAACAGAACCACTTGGCAAAAAAAAAACAAATTCTCACATTCTAACATTCTCCAGTAGGGGGAAAAACAGTATCCAGTAAAAAAGCTCATACAGAGTAGCAGCTAGGAGATAGTCACTGAAGCTTATAACTCTGTGGAGACCCCAATATTTTCTGATGTTACTGAGAAACCAAAACCCAGAGATCCTAATCTGTGGGAGCTGGCTACACCCATTCAGGCTGCATTAAAATAAATACAAGGCCTCCCTCGCTGTTTACTTTGCGGTCTTAACTAACCAGCTTGGTAACGATTGTTCAATCTGTCTCTTCAAAGAAATCAAGACAAAATAACACCTGAAAGCTACAGCATCATCACACTAGTCAGCACGTCGAGCTGTTAATCAGGAACCGGGGTAATCCAGTCAGGCCCTTGTCTTTGTCCAATCTGACAAGGAAGAAGCTATTCAGCCCCTTGAGTAAATGATAACGGAACAAGAGGAGGCCATTGAGCTGCTTGATTCACTTACACTGGATCAACAGACGGACATTCAGCCCGTTGAGTCAGTGACATATGAACAGGAGGAGGCCATTCTGCCCCATGTGACGCACGCAGACAGCAGGAGACCATTCAGCCGCTCAACGCTCTTACACAGGGAAGTGAAGAGGGAAGTAAAATGCTTTATGTGAAATATCAAGGAGACACCTTTCATCTCCGAGAAGACAGCATGGTCTTCTCTTTGTAGGGCGGAAGCTGGTGGGAATGGCTACCTGTTTCAGATGGAAGGTATGGTGGCTGCTGTTGGGGATTGTGAACACATGGCGTTCAGTGCAGACTCACACACTGAATGTTTATTAATGTGGGGAGAGTTAATTGTGGCTTAGAAACAATTAGAAAAGCGATACTAGACTGATGAATGGACTCTCTAATTTCACATAATACTGATCGTGTTCATGTTGATCTTGTCTAGTGTACGCCCTGTGCAATGTGACCTGTATGCCTTATTCTATACAAGTCTATTTCCACCCTATGATCGGCCTGTCCATGCTGACTATGATTTGCCTCCACGAATTATAAATAAAATGTTTCTCTGCACGGATATACACATGACAATAAATCAAACCAATCAAACCTGGGTAAAGTATGGAATTTCTGACCCTGTCAATGTCTTTCTTAGAAAGAAGTGATCGCAACCAATCCTCAAGTGTCAGTGCAACCATCTCTATTCTCTCATAGCTCTACAGATTAAACAGTCAGTTTCTTCGCCCTCATTTCATGATACAAACATCTAGGTCTGTTGTAAGGAGATTGTTGCTGACAAAGGAGATCAAACCTATAGAGATTGCCACAAATACTCTCTCGGCAAGGATTCATAACTGCAGAACTTCACAGAGATTTTTTAATCATTAGGCATAGAGAGCAGTAGACATAGTCTGTATAGATTTCAGTAAAACCTTTGATTAGGTTCCACATGATAGACTGCTCTAGGAGATTCGATGGGATAGAATGCAGGAGAGCAGGCAAATTGGATACACAATTGCCTTGGTGTTAGTAAGGAGAGGTTAATAGTGGAAGAATGCTTGTAGGGATGGAGGTCTGTAACGTATTTTTATTCACTCTCTGGATGAGAGCCTTGCTGGATAGGTACCATGTATTACCCATTATGATTGCTAACAGGGCAGATAAGAGTCAAGCACATTGTTGTGGGTCTGGAGTCATGTGCAGGCCAGACCACGTAAGGATGGAATTTTGCTTTCCTGAAGGATTTTAGTGATCTAGTGGAGAATATCAAGGGTTAGTTATGGGCCCATTACTGTTTGTTATTTCTCATCAATGAGAGGAATGAAATTGTAACAAGCATGATGATTAAATTTGCAGATGAGACTAAAATATTCAGTATCGTGGACAGTGAAGAAGGTTATCATAAAATGGAGCAAGACCCTGATCAACTGGGGAAGTGGGCCCAGAACTGGCAAATTGAGTTTAACATAGATAAGTGTGAGGTCTTGCATTTTGGAAAGTCAAATCAAGATAGGTGCTTCATGATGAATGCGGTGGTGGACAGAGATACTTTGAAGTTCAGATTCACGGTTCTCTGAAACTGAAGTCACAGGTAGACAGACGTTTGTGCGAAGATTTGTAGCTCGGGTGCTCGTTGTTGTGTTTCTGTTCGCCGAGCTGGAAGTTTTTGTTGCAAACGTTTCGTCCCCTGGCTAGGCGACATCATCAGTGCTTGGGAGCCTCCTGCGAGGCGCTTCTTTGATGTTTCCTCCGGTAGACAGAAGACTTTTGGCACACTGGCCTTCATCAGTCAGGGCACTGAGTATAGAAATTGGGAAGTTATGTTCCAGATATACAAGGCTTTGATGAAGCCACACTTGAAGTATTGTGTTCAGTTTTTGTCACTTTGTTTTAGGAAGGACGTTATTAAACTAGAAAGAATGCACAAGAAATTTACAAGGATGTTGCCACAACGCAATGGTCTGCATGAAAGGGAGAGTTGGGATATTATCAGGCATCTTCTTTAGAGCAGAGGAGACTGAATGGGGAAATTATAGAGGTATATAAGATAATGAGCGGCATGGATATGGTGAATGCTCTCCGTCTTTTTCCAAGGTTTGGAGAATCAAGCACGAGACGTTAGATGGAAGGAGAAAAGGGAACCTGAGGGGCAATGTTTTTACACAGGGGCTGGTACGCAGATGCAAAGAGCTGCCAGCGGACAAATTTGATGGGGGGGTGGGGTGGGGGTGAAATTAACAACATTTAAAAGGCATTCGGACAAATATATGGATAGGAAATAACTTGAAGAATATGGACCAAGTGCAAGGAAATGGGTTAGTGTGGATCGACATTTACGACGTGGAGGTCGAACGCCTCTGTTAATTGAAGCAAACACCCAGAAAAGTTCAATTTGCCGCGTAATTTGTTAACATATGATTGACAAAACTCCGACATACAACTATTTAAATAAAAATAACAATTAAATTGTTTAACTTTAATCGTCATCATCAACAACAACTATTCACAAATACAAGATCCCCTTTTCCGAACTGATGTCTATCTGACTCCAGCTCGAAAAAAAACGCTGTTCCAGTAACCCACGTCTGAAACATTACATTCAATTAATCTCAAGACCACACAGTCTCTGCCTCCTCCGCTGTCTTCACTCTTCCAGCTGCTGGTATCCATGGGTCATCTTCCTTTGTTATTAACTGCAACTAGGTTTTACATGAAAATGTATCTTAGAGAGTGTTTTAGGTGGCTAGTTACCTATTAGATTAGATTACATTACAGTGTGGAAACAGGCCCTTCGGCCCAACAAGTCCACACCGACCCGCCGAAGCGAAACCCACCCATACCCCTACATTTACCCGTTACCTAACACTACGGGAAATTTAGCATGGCCAATTCACCTGACCCTGCACATCTTTGTGACTGTGGGAGGAAACTGGAGCACCCGGAGGAAACCCACGCAGACACGGGGAGAACGTGCAAACTCCACACAGTCAGTCGCCTGAGGCGGGAAGTGAACCCGGGTCTCAGGCGCTGTGAGGCAGCAGTGCTAACCACTGTGCCACCGTGCCGCCCACCTCTCCGGCTCTACAGCAGTTGTTCTGCTGTTCAATGGCAGTGCTGAAAATCTGTTGCTGGTAAAGCATAGCAGGTCAGTCAGCATCCAAGGAACAGGAGAATCGACGTTTCGGGCATAAGCCCTTCATCAGTGGCAGTTCAATGTCAGTTACTCTCCATCTAGATTTCAAAGTGCCAGGTGCATATACTCCTCACGACACATCAAATTCTCATAATTGATTATTTCCACAGGTCAGAACAATGATATTCAAATTCCATTGTCTTCTGGTATCCAGAGCATTATTTAAATTAATTCTTATCAAAACAGCAACCAAAACTCAGGTATCCATTTACCAGGCAATTGTTACATTTGGAAAAACCTTAACATTAGCTGGCAGTTGTGGCTGTACATTATATTCAGCAAAATCAGTTCTGTCTGAAAGTGACCAGACATGCTGTCAGCTGCATAACGCCCCACATCCCCGCCTTTTTCAGGAAAATGAAATGAAACATCAGAATAAAAAGATGGCTTCATTTCTTTTCCTGTATTTCTGAATCCCAAAACTACGAAATGCAAAAGTAATTAATCTAACTTATACATTTTATATTAATTCTGCTCACGTATGTAACATTGCAATATTCAAATGTAATCTGCACTTTTTCCTTTAAATCTGCGATAAAACATCTGCTATCGCAATTATACGGCCCACAACATGTATAATTTGGCAGTTAAAAGTCGATAACGTCAGACTCCAATGAAATATTTACATATTTTAGTCTTTAAATATTTCAAAAAATACAAGAGGATTGTAGTTTTATAAATTCATCTCCGTCAACCCCTTTGTTACATAAACACTCAAGTATTATCAGGCCAGTACCAAACTCAATAACCTTCTTTCAATAGTAGAGCGTTTTCTTTCCGGTGTGTGTTCGGCTTCTTTTTGACAGGTAGCCAATTGGCCATTCCATTCCATTATCATGTCCCTTCCATTATCAATACCTCTCTAACCCCGATATCGCTAACAACAATCGCAATTTAGAAAGGTTTCAAAATATTTGGTGTAGCTAAAACTGGTGCGGTATTAATGCTGCTTTTGAATTCTCAAATGCCTGCTGGAATTTTTCAATACAACAACATTTTCTGTCTTTTTTAGTAAACCCATGAGCAGTTCGACAACACTGCTAAAGTTTTGAACAAACTTCCAATGGAATCCACTCAGTCCCGAAAATCGAAGCTCCTCTTTCATCGGGAATGGTCGTGGAAATTCCTCAAAGCCCTTCGTCTTTGTGTTCCATGGGGTCAACCTTCTATGTCCAATGTAATGCCCCACTAACGTCACCTCTGCCTTCGCAAATTTTGCTTTCTTTACGTTGATTTCCAGTTTGCCTTCTTGCAATCGTTCAAGGAGCGCTGCCAACTTAAACATGCGATCTTTCCATGACTTGCTAAAGATCACCACATCTAACAGATAAACTGCATAATTTGTTAATCTGAGCACAACTCTATTCATGACTCTTTGTAATGTGGCTGGTGCATTATTCATTCCACAGACCATCACTTTGAATTGATGTGGCCCTTTAAGATGACAAACGCAGAAACTTATTTCACTTTCTCTGATACAGTTGCCTGTCGCCTGCTGGAGTGTTGTTTATCTAGCATTCTCCACTTCCAATCCATATACAAAAGCGTAAGTCCTCCCATAATGGTTCTGCAAATGTCCTTATACTGCTGCAATGAAAATCAACTGGGTTCATTGCTCTTGCAACAGACAGCTCACTATCCTCTCCCACTCCTCAAGCACTTCCTTGTTAATTAAAGGATTGTGCGTCACATCAAACTCCATGACATCCTTATATGATCCCTCACTCTGCAGGGCAAGCAACTAACAGCTGTTCTCCCAGTTCCTCAATTCTATATTAGTAAGATTACAACGTATTCACATGACATACCTGCTATCTTTTTTTTTATATCCAGCATCTTTACCAGACAGTTTACCTGACTGTACTTCTTCTCCACTTGGAAGGGGACACTAAACCTGGATTTGAAGGGATTTCCCACGACTGGTGGCAATCCCACGAAAAAAAAACATCAAATTTCATACTTTGTACCTGCCACTTACTTCATTCTGTGCTCTACCCTCTTCATGTGCTGTTTAACTTACTCACATATTCTGATCTCTCTCTCACCTCAGATACATATTCCAAGTGTGAAATCTCCGTCTTCGGTCCTGTTAATTTCTCTTGAATTAATTCCAAAGACCTCACAGGTCATGTCCGAATACTAACTCAAATGGAGTAAATTGAGTAGATCGGGGCATCTCTAATGGCAAACAATTTAAGGGGACACCTTTACCCCAGTCATTTGGCCCACGCTGACAGGATGCTGTTATCATGGTCTTCAGCGTCTGATGCCAACTTTCCAAGTCTCCATGCGATTCAGGATGGGACACACTTGATTTGAAGTGCTGTATACCTAAGCTATCCATGGTTTAACTAAACAGCCGAATGGTAAAATGACTCCCTTGAACGGATGGGAACTCTCTGGGTAGCCTCTACTGAGTAAGGAAAGATACGACGCCTCCACCACCCTTTTTGCTCAATAATCTGCAATGGAATTGCCTCTAGTATTCTGGCAGATACATGCATTATGTTTAGGAAATATTTATTTTCGCTTTTAGTTTAGAAAGAGGGCGTATGCAAATAATCATAACCAACCTGAAAGGTCCCTCGAATGCAAGAATTGGCAACAAAGACTATGGTTTTTCGCCCTGCCTGTGGCGTACCTACGATTCGGCATGTATGACACATACAGCAAAGAATAAAAACGTCCTCGTGCATTCCAGGCCTGTAGAAATGTTTTCGTATATTAGCCTGAATCTTCCAGGTGACCTACTGCAGGTAGTTCATGTGATCCCTGTAACACTTCCTGTCTGTATGAAACCGCCAACACAATCTGGTCAACTTTGGCCCATTTCTCCTGTGCAATAACCTGCTGTCTCCATTTTCATTTAGGACTCTATCTTTAAGTTGCTAACACACGACAATATATTCTGATTCCTTTTCTGAGTATACATCAATTTATGTATATATCTGTTGTAAGGCTTTTAGCCTTTCAGGACTAAACACCTCTGCCTGACCCTCTGCCTGGCCAGGTTTTTCCTGCACTATTGTATGAACAGCGGGACAGCTAATGCAACTTCCGCTCCTTTGTCTTTCTCTTTATATTTTGCTTCTTGCTGTAACCTATGACAGTGAGATCTTGTTATTACACAGTCTGGAAAATTTCCTGGGTATTTGTCTTTTAACTCATCAATTCCCTGGTCTTCCTTTGACTTCTCCACCACAAAAGGTGTCACTCACACCTTGGATCCTGCTAAATTGTTCTCAAGAATAAAACGGTATTTCTGAAACGGACGGTCTGTTGCCCACTCCTACTTTTAAGTCCGCAATCTTGATTTGGATCTCCAACCCGATCTTACACAGAGGAACACTAAATTTCTGCCCCCATTCCAGAAATTGTCGCTCTCTCAGGTAGCATGTCAGAAAAAGTGCAAATACTTTCATCATTTACTTTTAGAGGCTGAGAGAATGTGAGGAATACAGACTCTTGAGATCACAGTTGAAAGGTGTGACGCTAGAAAAGCACAACAGGTCAGGCAGCAACTAAGGAGCAGGAGAATCGACGTTTCAGGCATAACCACTTCATAAGGCAACTGGGGGATGGGGTAAAGAGTTCTGAGAGATACGTAGGTGGGTGGGGGAGGAGCTGGGCAGAAGGTAACTTGGAAGGCGATAGGTAGATGCAGGTGGGGGCGATGGTGAGAGGTCAGAGGACAGGGTGAAGTGGATGGTAGTAGGACAGCGGGACCCTCCAACTACACGGTATCAACGTCGACTTCACCAATTTCCAATTCTCCCCTCTCCCAATCTCATCCCAGATCCAAACTTTCAACTCAGCATCGCCTTCTTCAACTCTCCTGACAGTCCACCTTCCTTCCCGCATGTCCACTGCACCCTCCTCTCTGACCTATCACGATCATCCACACCTTCATTTTCTGATCGCCTTCCCACTGAACTTCCCCTCAGCCCCACTTCTACCCTCCTATTTATCTTTTACACCCCCGCTTTCACCCCCCCCTCCCCGCCACTTTCCATACGAAGGGCTTGTGCCTGATATGTCGATGTTCAGATGCTGCCTCACCTGTTGTGCTTTTCTAGGGCCACACGTTTTAAATAATAGAGACTGAGCAGATCCCGTATCTCGCAAAATTATACCTTGTTATCCTTCTCCCCCTGTTCTTTATGAGTAAACTTTCCCCACAGAGGTGAATTCTTTAGAGAGATCAGGGACTAACTCCATACCCGTCCCCTGCCTAAGCTGAGCACTCTCCTGCAGCTCTTCAACTTTTGTTGGGGATCCTTTACTACTTCCACTAATGCCACTAGCTTAGCCTCTTTCAACACTTTTTTTTTAACCACAGTGCCTTTCTTCAACGACTTGCATTTTAACTTTGTCTAACCCACTTATGGCAGTGAAGACAGCTTTCCTAGTGCCCTTCTTAAACCACCTGCACTGTAATTCTATGTGTTACACTCCGGTATTGTGAATACACCTGAGTCATTTCACATCCTTTCGACACTCTTGGGCTTATTTATTAACCTAAATAAACCATTCCCAGTGTGCTCTCGATTTTTGTTTTGTAGAATAGGATCTCCCCTTCTCTCAATTTCTATCCCTCACTGGAGGAAGATCCAACCAGAAGCTAAATTGCAGCTCATGAACCAATGCATATTGACGTGCCATCTCTGCCGTGCTTCTCACTTCTCGAACTTGCTGTTCATTCGCATGAACTCTGATCATCTCTGGAAGTGAGTCTTTAAATTTCTCCAGCAAAATGATCTGTCTTATCTATTTTTAAGCTCTATCAAAATTACTATGTTTAACTCTTTCAAACTCAGTATAAGTCTGACCTGGTTCCATCATTATGTTTCTGAATCGCACTCTATATACTGCTGGCACCAATTCGTAAGCATTCAAAATAGCCTGTTTGACATCTGCATAACCTCTTGACCCCTCATCTGACAGCGCTGCACCTCCCTCACTATCTCTGCTTACCAGCTTAGTCTGAATTAGCATTACCAACAAGTTCTCTGACCACTCCATCTGTCTATCCAATGTTTCAAATGAAATAAAAAAGGCAGCCACGTTTTTCTTATCAAAATATGGAAATGTGTTCACATATTTAAGTGTAGCCTAACCTTCTATTTTAATCTCTATCCTGTTAACTTGACTTTGCTGACTAATTCGCAACTCCTCAAGTTCAAATTCTCTCTTTCTTTTTCCTCTCTCTCTTTCACTTATACCTCGCTTTCTCTTTCGTATCTCTTTCTTTTTGTCTCACTTTTTAATCTTCTAACTCCAGTTACTGCACTTGAAATCCTTTTTTTTCGAACTCAACTGCACTCACTGTCAGTTTCTCCGGTACACCAAAGTGCTTGACCAACTCCACTGTAATTTCAGCTTCCCTTTTGTTCCTATTTAAACCCAATTCTAACCTATTTGCTAATTCTAAATGTATGCCCTTCCTCTGTCTTTCTAAACTTTCTTCGCAAATTTGGAACCATTTCCAAACCCCAGAACCTCTTTAGCAATGTTAAGTCCCATTTCTCTCACTTTTCATTTAATTATCCACATGTAACCAAAACTAAACATATTTTCCGACCTAAGTTTTATTTTAAGATCTCTGACAATTATTGTCAAGAGTTGGAAGTTGCTGAGATCTTTTGTACCCCTCATCTATTCACTTCTGTCCCAATCCTGAATGACAAGCCCTTAAACTGTTATGACATCGACGTCGAACCCCTCTGTTAATAAACACCAAACATCAAAAACTTACCTCGCCTAGTAATCTATTAAAACATGCGTGACAGAGAACTCCCAAATTCCACCATTCAAAGAAAAATAACTATATTTTATGAACACGAATAGTGAACATCAAACAACAACTATTCACATGTACAAGACAACCTTTTCTTAACTACTTACGATCTGACTACAACTCCAAAAATATGCTGTTCCACTAACCCACTTATTGAACTTTGCATTAACTTAGTCTCAACATGGCACAGTCTGTGTCTTCAGTCTTCCAGCTGCTGATCTCCCTGGGTCACCTTCTTTCTGTTTTTTAAAAAGTAAATCAGGTATATTGGAAAGATTTTTTTTATCTAATTTGAGACCAAAATGTTAGCTGTCCAGTTGGCTTTCCCATTAATTTTCAAAATACCAGGTTTGTATATTCCCCATGATATATTCAATTCTCATTGTTTGATTGGTTTCCAGATGTTAAAACCATAAAGTTTAGCTTCCAGTGGTTTCTGGTATCCTAGACATTATTCAAATTAATTGGTTACATTCGAAAGTAATTATTGGCATCGCAAGAGTCGCAGCACTCTCTCTCATGGATGTGACAGATTAGGGGACATTATTCCTTCTGGCCAGGTATGTTAGATATCTATCCCATTTATCACCATACTCAAATAATCTCTGTTTCGCAAGGGAGACTTCCCTAATTGATGTCTGGGTGAGCCCAGCATTAAAACTAGCTCTGAGGGCTGTAATCTGCTGCGACTTGGTTACAGACGGTTTGGCAAGGCATGCTGTTTCATCTGCCTTCAGGCAAGCCTCGAGCACATGCAGCTGCTCTGCTTTGTGCCACTTCTGGGTCACCGAGTAAGAAATAATCAAACTCCTCGCATAGACCTTGGCAGTCTCTGAGACCACCGACGTATGACAGGCCGTACCCAAATTAATATCCCAAAAATGTTTAAATTTCGCTGAAAAATATTCAATAAATTTGATATCCTTCAGGAAGAAAGGAGCCATGTGCCAGTGCCGTGAGCTTGTCCCATCGCCACCGACCTTTACCTCCATGTACACTGCTGCATGATTAGAAATGACTATCATCCAAATTCTGCAGGACAGCACCAAATTCAAAAAGGTCCACAGGGCAAAAAAATGCCAATCCTCTAAAAGCACTTCCGTGGCTGAGAGAAAAAGGTGAAGCCCCTCTCCTCAGGGTGGGGACAACTCCACACACCCAACATGCCCAGCTCCCTGTTCAGGTACACCAACTGCCTGGATTGAGGGGACGTGCCCGCAAGACTCCGAGGCATCCTGCCCACTTCGGGGTTATTAAGTCGGTTACAGTCTCCGCCTATTTCTGTATGACGTGCCCCAAGGGCCAGCAACCCGGAAAGGGCATCTGTTAAAAATTGATGTAATGTGCTGGGCACAGGTTACATTCAAATCCGCATACATATCTCCAAGTATTAAAGCATTACGAATCATAAACCACCCATATTCATTCTTAATTTGGTCTCACAGTTGAAATGGAAGATTCTTCTTGATGAGTTAGTAACTCTTCTGCTTGGCGAATTAAAGAATGAGGAAAAAAACACACGTCTGAACAGTGAGACAGAGCGGTGAGGAGAGAAGGAGGAGTGAAGCGAGGGCTGCCGGCAACCTAAGCGCTTAATTTATATTTGGGCAGTGGCTAAATCTGAGATACTACACGTGTAGCATCACCCTCCCGTACCCCTCCTCTAACCGACTCAGTAAGGTAAGGTTTTTATTTTTTTCTTTATATTTCTTTTTCATATATTTAAATGCGTTGTTTGGGTGTAGTTAGTTAATATAAAGCTATGCTTACCATAGCAGGGTACCTCAGACCGCAGCACGTGCCTCTTGATTGAAGTGGGAGCTTAGGAATGTGTCTGACATTCCTGACTCTTTCACCTGCAAGACGTGTGTCCAGTTGCAGCTCTCGTTTGACCGCATGACGGCTCTGGAGCTGCGGATGGACTCACAGTGGAGCGTGCGCGATACTGAGGAGGTCGTGGACAGCACGTTTCGTGAACTGGTCACACTGCAGGTTAGGATTGCTGAGTGAGATAGTGAATGGGTGACCAAAGGCATAAAAGGAATAGGAAGGCAGTGCAGGTGTCCATTGCAGTCATCTCCCTCCAAAACAGGTATACCGTTTTGGATATTGTTGGGGAAGATGGTTCACCAGGAGAGGGCAGCAGTTGCCAGGATCATGGCACCGTGTCGGGTGAAGGGCAGGAAAAAGACTCATACGGCCATGGTCATAGGGGATTCGATTGTAAGGGGAATAGATAGGATGTTCTGTGGCCGAAAACAGGACTCCAAGATGGTATGTTGCCTCCAAGGCGCTCAGGTCAGGGATGTCACCGATTGGCTGCAGAGCATTCTAAAAGGGGAGGGCGAACAGCCAGTTGCCTTGGTGCATATAAGCACCAACGATATAAGTAGGAAACGGGATGAGGTCCTGAAAGAAGAATTCAGAGTGCTAGGAGAGAATTTAAAGGGTAGTGATCTCGGGAATACTACCAGTGCCACGTGATAGCCAGTGTGAAAATGAAAGAATAGGCAGGATGAACACGTGGCTTGAGGGATGGTGTAGGAGGAAGGGATTCAAATTTGTTGGACATTGGGACGGGTTCTGGGGAAGGTGGGACTATTACAAAATGGACGGTCTACATCTGGACCAGACAGGAACCAACGTCCTTGGAGCAGTTTTTGATCCTACTGTTGGAGAGTTTGTAAACTAATGCGGCAGAGGGCTGGGAAACAGTCGAAACTGGAGACTGTCAGAATTGTGAAGATGGCATGAATAAAGGGGAGGGTAGGCAGAGAACGGATGAGTGCAAATTTCTGGTGGCATGAAATGCATCTACTGTGTAGTGTAGTGTGTAAGGCAGATGAACTTAGGGCTTGGAATGGTGCCGAGGAGTATGACATTTTTGCAATCACAGAGACTTGGTTGAAGGAAGGGCATGATGATTGACAATGAAATGTTTCAGGATATAAACGCTTCAGACAGGACAGAGAGGGAAGCAAAAGTGGGGGGTGGTGTTGCATTGCTGGTCAAGGATGATTTCACGGCTATGCTAAAGGAGCACACTTTGGAGGTCTTGGGGAGTGAGGCATTATGGGTGGAGCTGAGAAATAAGAAGGGCGCAGTTACATTGTTGGGTCTGTGTTACAGGCCTCCCAACAGTGAGCGTGAGGTAGAAGAACAAAGAAGTCAACAGATTATGGAAAGATGTAGAAGCAATAGGGGAGTGGTGATGGGAGACTTTAATTTTCACAACATTGATTGTATTACACTTAACGTCTGGATGGGGTAGAATTTGGAAGAATTCCAGGGGAGTTTTCTACTGCAGTATGTCAATAGTCCGACAAGAGAAGGGGCCATATTGGACCTGGCACTAAGGAACGAGCCAGGACAGTTGGTAGAAGTTGCGGTGGGGGATTTCTTTGGGAACAGTGACCACAACTCTGTAAGTTTCAGAATATTAGTAGATAAAGTAGAAAGTGGTCCTAAGGGAAGAGAACTAAATTGGGCCAAGGCCAATTATATCAAAATTAGGCTGGAACTCGGAAGTATGGATTGGACACAGCAACTTGAAGGCAAGTCCACATTTGAGAAGTGGGAGGCTTTCAAAGATAGGTCAAAGATAGTGCAGGATAGGCATTTCCCCTTGATGGGAAAGGATAGGAGGGGCAAATTTAATGAACCGTCGATGACAAGAGAAATTGTACGACTAGCCAAGAGGAAAAAGGAAGCATACATAAGGTCTAGGCAGCTAAGAACAGAACGGGACCTGGAGGAATATCAGAAGAGTAGGACAAGTCTTAAACAAGGAATCAAGCGGGCTAAAAGGGGTCATGGAATAGCAATAGCGAGCAGAATTTAGAAGAATTCCACAGCGGTTTATTCTTATATAAGAAGTAAACAAATACCTAAAGAAATGACTGGTCCACTAAAGGATAACAAAGGAAGGCTGCGTATCGAACCTGGGAGAATGGGTGAGATTCTGAATGATTACTTTGCATCAGTGTTCACTGAGGAGAGGGACATGATGAATGTTGAGATTAGATATCGAAGTTTGATTAGTCTGGATCACGTTGTCATAAATAGGGAAGATGTATTGGGTAGTCTACATGTTATTACTGTGGACAAATCCCCAGGACCGGATGTGATCTATCGCAGGTTGCTGAGGGAGGCGAGAGAGGAAATAGCCCTGACATATACCTTTATGGCATCCTTAAATACAGGTGTGGTGCCAGAGGACTGGAGGGTTGCTCATTTTGTCCCAGTGTACGAGAAGGGTAGTAGGAATATTCCAGATTACTACAGACCAGTGAGCCTGACTCGGTGGTGGGAAAGTTGCTGTAGAGTGTACTGAGGGATAGCATCTATTTATATTTAGAAAAGAATGGGCTTATCAGTGATAGGCAACATGGTTTTGCGCGGGGGAGATCGTGCCTTATCAACGTAATTGAGTTCTTTGAGGAAGTGACCAATTTGATAGATGAAGGAAGGGCTGTTGATTGTCATAAACATGGACTACAGTAAGGCGTTTGATAAGGTTCTCCATGGTCGACTAATGGAGAAATTGAAGTCATATGATGTGCACGGTGTTCTAGCTAGATGGAAAAAGAACTGGTTGTGCAGCAGGAGACAGAGAGTAGTAGTTGAAGCGCGTTTTTCGCAATGGAGAAAAGTGACCAGTGATGTTCCACAGGGGTCAGTATTGGGGCCACTGTTGTTTGTAATATACATAGATGATCTGGAAGAGGGCGCTGTTGGTATGATCAGCAAGTTTTCAGATGACACGAAGATTGGTGGATTAGCAGAAAGCATAAGGGAATGTCAAAGAATACAGTAGGATATAGATAAACTGAAAAATGTGTTGCTGGAAAAGCGCAGCTGGTCAGGCAGCATCCAAGGAGCAGAACAATCGCCGTTTCGGGCATAAGCCCTTTTTCAGGAATCGAAGATATTCCCGAAAAGTCGATTCTCCTGCTCCTTGGATGCTGCCTGACCTACTGTGCTTTTCCAGCAACACATTTTGCAGCTCTGATCTCCACCATCTGCAGTCCTCACTTTCTCCTTTCTGATAAGGATAGATTGGAGAGTTCAGCGAAAAAGTGGCAGATGGATTTCACTCCAGACAAATGTGAGTGTTTGCATTTAGGCAAGAGTAATTCGAGAGCAAATTATACAATGAATGGACGAGCCTTTGGGAAAGTTGATGAGCAGAGAGATCTGGGAGTGCACGTCCATTGTACCCTAAAGGTTGCTGCACAGGTGGATAGAGTGGTCAATAAGGCATATAGTATGCTTGCCTTCATTGGACGGGGCATTGAGGATAACAGTTGACAAGACATTGGTTCGGCCGCATTTAGAATATTGTGTACAGTTCTGGTCGCCACATTACCATAATTATATGACCCTTTGGAGAGGGCGCACAGAAGGTTTACGAGGATGTTGCCTGGTATGGAAGGTGCTAGCTATGAAGGAAGGTCGAGTAGGTAAGGTTCATGTTCATTAGAAATAAGGAGATTGATTGGGGACCTGATTGAGCTTTATAAAATGATGAAGGGTCTAGAGAGGGTGGATAGAGACAAGCTTTTTCCCAGGGTGAAGTATTCAATAACGAGAGGTCACACTTTCAAGGTGAGAGGTGGAAAGCTTAAGGGGGATACACGCGGTAAGTACTTCACACAGAGGGTGGTGGGCGTTTGGAAGGCGTTGCCAGCAGAGTTGGTAGAGGCAGGCATGCTAGATTCATTTAAGATGCGTCTATACAGATACATGAGTAAGTGGGGAGCAGAGGGATACAGATGCTTCGGAATTAACCAACATGTTTAGACAGTACATTCGGATCAGCTCCAACATTTGTTGGAACACAAATCAGAAATTCTCAAAGGGCAGTTCAAGTGGGAATTCCCTTCCCCAGAGGATTGTAATGCCTAGATGTTTGCATTTATGGATAACATGACGTTCATGGCAGGATCACGCACCAGTTGAACTGTATTAATGTTGGGAAAGTTTATTCAAAAGCCTGAACCCCTGCCTCTCTCTCTCCTTCTCGCCCTCTCTGTCTCTCTCTCACCTCTCTTTCTCTTTCTGTCTCAGTTGAAATAGGGAGTGGGGGTGGTTGGGTGGAACGTTCTCAGAAGCTCTTAAACTATCGAGAATCATGTAATCTGAGTGGAAAAAAGCTACGGAACTTCTCACCGTATCAGTGTCTGTTTAGAATATCTTGAGTGATTGACCATCCCCCTTAAGTTTCAATGCAATCACCTCTTATTTTCTCACTGAGCTTCACTCACTGCTCATGGTGCCATCATCCCAGCGATTAGTCTGGTGAAACTTGAGAGAAAGTCTATCCACGGTATCCCAAATACTGCCTCAACAACACTCTCACGGATTGTCAAAAAACATATTTTCTCTCATTTACACATCACCATTTATTTCATGTGCCACAAAAAGTCATTCCTTCTCTATGCAATACGACTGACATGGAATTTATAAGTCCCTTACGTCTGTACATCAGCATTAATAAAGCCAGCACCAGAGATACCCATGGAGAGGTGCATCACTCTCGGAGACAATTTTAATGAGATTGAATATACCTAAAATAGGGGATAATCACGTACCTGAATGAAAACGAGATGTAGCAGTACAGAAAGCAGGCAGAGAAAAGGAGCTATCTTTACCTATATTCTTGTCTCACAGTATTTAAGAAGCCCTGGTCAGGGCAGCATGTTATGCAGATCTTGAACTGAGTGGCTGGTTCAGCTGTTCCACGGTACCGTAAAGAGTAGATCGCAAAGCTATGGGTTTGTAGTGTCACAACACAGGATAAATCTTCCTGCTTAATTAAAACCAGCAATAGAGAAAAGATTTATCCCGTGCAGTAATCTGTGATAGTTCTAGAGTCCAAATCTATATAAAGTAAAAAAAAACTTTATTTCTTAAAGTATAACAGAGAATAATAAACGAACGACTATTTACAACTTCTTCCTCTAACCTGTCTTTTACCTTCCCCCTCCACAATACTAGCCCGATAAGACTCCTAATTAAGTTTTACAAAACAAAACTGCTTATCACAAAACCAGGAAGCTTTCGGTTCTTCTCCATATTCCTGTCTTCTTTTCTTCTTGGGGAATCTGCTTCACCAAATACTAATCAATAAAGGTACCTATAGAAGACCTATTCTTCAGGCAGTCTTTGCATACTGGTAGCTTGGCAGTTCACCTCTCAATTGTTCAATTTCCCATGGTCCTGTACCGCCAAACTATTGGATTGTATCATTTGCTGTTAAGATTGTCAATATAAGAAATTGAAATTTGGTTGGAGGTGGGTATTTTGGGGTATAATTTAAAATAATTTGATGAATTTGTTTCGAGACAATGAGCTAATCGGGTTGTTCGACCAAATGTTACATTATATCTATTTTTCAGAACTCTTGGTGCTGTCAGGTAGTTATTGTTGGTTTTTAATTCTCTCAAAGGTACAGTACACCCACGTGTTCATCATAGAAGTCACACGGAAACCTGACGAGGGAATCATGACACATTGACTTCCCTAAAGGTCTTGAGGCAAGCAGATTGGTTTTTATACCAAATGATAATGGTTGCTTTTGAACTCCCCAATTTCCTTCGTGAGATAGCAACAGGCCATTAATCTGTGGCTCTAGATGATGAGTCAGTGGCTTGACCACCATAACCTGTCTTTCCTTATGTGCATTCTCAATAGCAATTATTTTGTGACGGACATGTGATTACAAGGAACGTGAAACTGTTGCATCCGGATTGAACAAAGGTGCACATAGTTTATTCAGATATTGCACTGAGACTGAGGACGAGACTGGGATATCATGATGGTGGTATTGGACAGGATTGGCGAGTGTGGAGGACATGGAGATGTAAATCTGTGAAGGACAAAATTGATTAAGGAGTTTGAAAAGAGTCTGGTTCCTTCACGCATATCAGTGAATAATTTATAAATCTTATTTTGATAGTTATAACTTATAAGGAAATGAATTTTAGTTGGAACTGAAGATATTGACTTGCACTTTCTAAAATGTGCATATCATGAGCAGAAATTCAGTTCAACCCGGTTTTGTAGACCAATATAATGGCTTACCAGGAAGTCCAACTATCGCGAGAATGGGACAGTAACCACCTTGAATAATCCAAAGGATATCCTGGATCCGATATGCTAATGATATCCAAGGCTGAGAAAGCCATTAAAGACCCCCAGATAAACTCCTGCCCATTGTTGGAAAATTCCAGTCTAATGTTCTCAGATTCTGATCCATGGTTGGAATATTCCGGTCTAATGTTCTCAGATTCTCATTGATTTTTGGAACATTCAAGTCTCATATTCTCAGATTCTGATCTATTGTTGGAACATTCCAATCCATGGTCCGCAGATATGAACAATTATTGCAACGTTGCTGTCTAATGTTCTCAGATTCTGATCTCTCCTCCCCTCTCTCTCGAGCTGCTGATCTCTGTTAGTGCTGTGAGCGATGTTCCTGCTCACACTATGGGATAACACATTGAACAGAGCCCATTTATCTGTCAACGATGGAAACTCTCTACTGTGATAATTAGGATCCACCGAGATGGGGATTAATCAAAGTCACTGAACAAATAGCTCCATTTAAGCCTTTTGACTTCAATATTGATTTTATTCAAATTCAAAAGAACGTTTAAAATTTACTCATTTACCTTGGGATATGTGGGGTGGTTGAGAGAAGGAATATTGGAGATGGTAGATTGATTGCGTGTAATCATTCAATCTGCCTTAGATATGGGAGTAATGTCAAAGGATTGTCAGAACATAAACAAGTTTGTCCGTTTATAAATGGAAACGTACAGTCTGTAACTACTGATCAGTGATTATAATGGCAGCAAAATATGGAGAGAACTTTTCTAGTCCAGACTCTGACAGGCAAATGTGCTTACAAATGCATGAGTTATAACAGACAAATAGCATAGATATGTTAACAGAGAATATGTTGTGACACACAACTCAGATGATTTGTCGAGAATCAGAGAGGGCAGGTGAGGGTCATGCTGTTAATGTTGTCGATGTCAATCAACTGTGATTAAGTACCATTCACTGGATTTCAGTTTCAGTGTGATTGTAATATTGGGGACATGGTTGCAGAGACTGGAGGGAGGGAACATGATATTTCCCAGTCATCAGTATGGGGATGTTACTCTTTATAAATCGTAAGAAGATCAAATTCCAGAATACATCTCCAATGAGGAATGAGGAGAGTCAATATTAACCATACGACCAGAAGACATTGGAGCAGAATTTTGGCCATTCAACCCATTGAGCCTGCTCCACCATTCAATGATGGCTGTTGAGATTCCCAACCATATTCTTCCGCTTTCTATCTGTAACCTTTCATCCCCTTTACAATCAAGAACCTATCTGTCTTGCTCTTAACTACACTCAATTACCTGGCCTCGAAAGCCTTCTGTAGCAGTGAATTCCCTAGATTCACCACTCTCTGGCTGAAGAGGTTCGTCTTTATCTGTGTTCGAAAAGATCTTCTCTTTACTCTGTCCCCTCGGGTCCTAGTCTCCCCTCCATTGGAAATATCTTCCCAAAATTCACCCTGTCCAGGTCATTCAATATTCTGTAAGTTTCAATTAGACCTCCTAACATCCTTCTGAACTCTATCAAAGAGAGATCCAGAGCCCTCAAATGCGCTTCATCTGTTAAGCTTTTCATTCCTGGGACCACTTTCGTGAATCTTATTGGAAACTGCTCCAGGGTCAGTACATCCTTCCTGAAATACAGGACCCAAAACTGTGCTCAATAATCCAAATGGAGCCTGACCAAAATCTTATACAGCCTCAGAAGTACATCCCTGCATTTATATTCAAGCCTTCTTGAAATAAATGGAATCACTTTATTTGCCTTCCCAACTGCTGACAACCTGCAGGTTTACCTTCCAAGATCCTTGGACCAGATTCCCCCCACCCTCCAACCCCGCCGCCAAGTGTTCTGAACTTGCTCGCTATTTAGAAAATAGTCCATGCCGTTATTTTTCCTGGCAAACTGCATGACTTCACATTTGTCCACGTCATACTCCACCTGCCACTTCTTTGCTCACTGCCCTAACCTGTGCAAATCCGTCAGCAGGAGAAAGTGAAGACCGCAGATGCTGGAGATCAGAGTCAAAAAGTGTGGTGCTAGAAAAGCACAGCCACTCAGGCGGACTCGGAGGAACAAGACAGCTTCAGTCATAAAGCCTTTAGTAGGAATGAAGTGGGTGGGCGGAAAGAGGTTGTGAGATGAATGGGAGGGGCTGGGAGGAAGGTAGCTTGGAAGAAGATGGCTTAAAGAAGGTGAGTGTTGAGAGTGGAAGGTGGAGTGGATAGGTGGGAAGGAAGATAGTCAGGTAGGACAGTTCAACAGCCGGTGCTCAGTTGGAGGGTTAGATCTGGGATTAGGTGGAGGGAGGATAGATGACAAAACTGGTGACATTGCAATGGATATCGTGTGGTTGAAGAGTGGCAAGGTGGAAGACGATGCGCTCTTCCTCCAGACGTCTGGTGGCTAGAATGTGGCAGTGGAGGAGGACAAGAACTTGTATGTCCTTGGAGGAGTGGTAGGGGAGGCGACGTATTCAGCCACAGTGAAGTGAGGTTGTTGGGTGTGTGATCGAGAGTGTTCCCTGAACTGTTCTGCAAGTTGATGTCCTGTCTCCCTAGTGTATAGGAGACCAGAAGCAATGGGCAGAGGAGACGAGGTGTTTGGCTGCACAGGACTTTCTCTGCCTGATGTGGAAAGATCCTTTGGAGCCTTGGATGGAGGTAAGGAGTAGGTTGTTGGCACAGCTTTCATACCACTTGCATTGGCAAGGGAAGGTGCCGGGAGAAGGTGGCTTGTTGGGGTGTGGGAGGGGGGACGCGTGAACCGAACGAGGGAGTCGTGAATGGAATGGTCTCTGCAGAATGCTGATAGGCGAGGGGAGGGAAGCATATCTCTGCTGGTGTGATCTGACTGTTGGTGTCAGAAATGGCGGAGGATGATGCATTGTATCATGAGGTTGGTGGTCTGGAAGGCAAACATCAGAGGGATGCTAGAGGATGCTACTGCACCCTCCTGCAGCCGAGCCACCTCTTCAATGCTACCTATCCCTCTATTCCATTTTTGCACTGTTTGAAAACATAGCCAGAATGCCCTCAGTTCCTTCATGTAGACCATTAATGCACAAAGCGAATTTTGTGGACCCAACACAGAGTCTAGAGGAATATCACTTGTCACTGGATGCCATCCTGAGAAGGACACTTGTATCCCCACTCTCTGCTTTCTGTCAGACAGCCATGCATCTATCCAAGCTAGCATCTTGCCTGTAAAACCAAGGGCACAAATCTTTCTCAAAAGCCTCCTGCGTGGCACATTCTCAAAGGATTTTAGAGAAGTAGGGGGATAACATCTACTGGTTCTTCTTGGTCAAATTGGCTCGTTACTCCCTCCAAGTATTCCAGAAGGTTTGCCAGGCATGACCTCCCATTGATGAAACAGTGCTGACTTTGCATTATTTTACTAAATACTTCGAAGTATTCAGAAATCCCATCCTTCACGATGGATTCCAGGATGTTACCCACAACAAAGGTTTGGCTAATGAGTCTGTAATTTTCCATCTTCTGCCTAACTCCCTTATTTAATGGAGTGTCACGTCAGCAATTTTCCAGCCTTTCCTGATTTTAGTCATTCCTGCAAGATTACCACTTTCACTTTCACTATCTCTTCAGCTATCTCCCTTACAATGCTAGGGTGTAGTCCATATGATTCAGGTGATTTATTCAAATTCAGGCCATTCAGTTTTCTAGCATGTTCTCCTTGGTGATGACCACCATACTCAGCTCTGCACTCTCACTCTCTTCAATTTGTGGGAAATTACTCGTGTCTTCCACCATGAACATTGATGCAAAGTTCCTCATTCATTTCTTTGTTTTCCACTACAGTCTCTCCAGCATCATCTTCCAGTGGTCCATATTCACGTTTGCCTCTCTTTTGCACTTTATATATCTAAATAACAACTTACAGTCTCCTTTCTATTACTGGTTAGCTTACTCCCATATCTAATCTCCTCTGTCCCTTTTTGGCCCTCTGTTAGTCGTTGTAAGTTTCCCAAATCTCCCGTTTCCCACTGCTCCTCACCACATTATATGCTTGCTCTTTTGCTTGTTCGCAATCCCTGACTTCCCTCGTCAGTCCTGGCTGTCTCATCCTCCCTGTACCATGCCTCTATTCCTCGGCAAGAAACTCTGCTGTGTCTCCTGAATTAATCTTGGAATCTGCTGTCATTGCTGTCCCGCTGTCTTTCATGCTTGGCCCCACTCCCAATGAATTCTACCCAGCTTCTCCCTTATGCCTCTGCAGTTGCCTTTATTCAGCTGAAATACCGATACCTCTGACTCTATCTTCTCTCTCTCTCTCACTCTCTCAAATTGCAGAATAAATTCGTCCATGTTCTGATCATTGCTTCCAAAGTTTACCTTCACCCTAATCTCCCTCACGAATCCTACATCATTAAATCCAGTTTCATCTGTTCCCGTGTGGACTCTAGCAGAAGTTGCTCCAAAAAGCCATCTCATAAACATTCCTAAAATTCCTTTTCTTGCGAACCACTACCAATCTGATGTTCCCAGTTCCCCTGCATAAGTGGGCGGCACGGTGGTACAGTGGTTAGCACTGCTGCATCACAGCGCCAGAGCCCCGGGTGCAATTCCCGCCTCAGGCGACTGACTGTGTGGAGTTTGCACATTCTCCCCGTGTCTGCATGGGTTTCCTCCGGGTGCTCCGGTTTCCTCCCAAAGTCTAAAAATGTGCAGGTCAGGTGAATTTGCCATGCTAAATTGCCCGTAGTGTTAGGTGCAGGGGTAAATATAGGGGAATGGGTCTGGGTAGGTTGCGCTTTGGCGGGTCGGTGTGGACTTGTTGGGCCGAAGGGCCTGTTTCCACACTGTAAGTAATCTAATCTAATACTGAAATCACCCATGATTACTGTACTTGGTCTTTCCTACACATCTTTTCTATCTCCTAGTGCATCTTGTGCTCCAGCTCCTGACTACTCTTTGGAGCCCTGTACAAAACTCCAAGTGTGGTTGTCTTACCTTTGTGGTTCCTCAATTCTACCCACGGAAATTCTACACCATCTGACCTTACTTCCTTTCTTACTATTGATTTAATCTAATTTCTTATCAATAATGCAAACCCACTCCCTCTGCTCACCTGCCTATCTTTTCGATAGGATAAATATCCTTAAAAATTCAGATCGCCTTGCAGCCACATCTCCGTGATGCCCATCGCTTCATACTTGCCGATTTAATTCTGCACCACAAGCTCATTTATCTTATCCCTTATACAGCAGCATTCAGTTGGAACCTCTTCAGTCCTGCATTAACCTTCCCCCTTCTCATTGTCATTCATTTGTCCAGTGCGCTTGAAGTTTGATATTTTAAACATTTCCAGACGCTCTATCCTATTTGTGTCCTTGCTGGAGATTTTAATAACCTCTCCTGAGTTCTGTACTCTAACCTCCTCTTTTAATTCGACTTTTCTAATTAAACCGTATAACCACACCCCCACCCCGCGCCCCCCACACACATACACACACACACACACACACACACACACACACACACACACACACACACACACACACACACACACACACACACACACACACACACACACACACACACACACACACACACACACACACACACACACACACACACACACACACCTAATCAGTTTAAAGCTCTGTCTCCAGCCCTGGTTAGGATTCACTCGGACTCTGGTCCCAGCGCGGTTCAGGTGACGACTGTCCCATTGGAGCAGGTCCTTTCTTCCTCAGTCATAAAATGTGTTTATTCAACACAAAATACAAGGAGAAAAAGGCTTCTCTGTACATACCAAAATTTGAAAATTACAAAAAGACAATATTGTTAAAATACACTTACTATGTGGAGCTATATAAATTGTAATGTGCATTGCCAAACCATGGAAGTGATGTACAAACTTTATCAATCATTATTTGTCCCACAGCTTAGATCCTGATTTCCCCTCAGCCAGTGATTCCCTTCACTGAGACTCCACCCTGCCTCTCACGCAGTGTCTAGAGGGGCTACAAGTTCCTGTTGGCTCAGAATATTTAACTTAATTCACCTTCTCCCTGGAACCAATCTATTGGTCTATCGGATTATGTTTAGCTGTCAGCAATTCAGCTCTGGAATGTTATTGGCGATAAATGATCTGGGATGACAGCCAGTATCAGCATGGTGGTCACAGGTTATGGCACCAGACAAAGGGCTCACAGTCTGTGAGAGTTTCAACGAAAAGTTTCTGTGTATTTCTCCTCATGTTGTCTCCTCATCTAACTTCACATTCGTCTGACACCCCTTGCTCTCACACATTCTGTCGCTCCTTTTTATTCACTCTGTTTATCTCACTTCACAGTCTTTCTCTCTGTTTATTCCTCTCCCTCTCAGTCGAGCTCGGATCATTCCCTCTATTTTCAAGTTGTCAAGTTGGATAGCTCATGGACGCATGGTGGGCTGAATGGCCTCCTTCTGTGTTGCATTAATTCTGAAATTCTCTGACTCACAGTAACAGGTTTTGGTGCCTGCAGAGACAAGCTGGTCCAGTGAAGGGCACAGTGGACAATTAACCATTATCTATTCCTATTTTCTGACATGCAGCGACATTGAAATATCTGTTCAAACAAACAGATTCCTCATATTAAAATCAGCACACTTCAGACTGGCAGGCCACTGTGTTCAGTGCCCTCTGTTTTATTTTGTTGGTCTTAGCTGTACTGGGATTAGTCTCCAACTCCTCCTCAGTCACTGTACCTGTGGACCTACTGCTGTGGTTCCATGCACCCCTCCCCCACCGCCGCCACACACTAGTTTAAACCCTCGTAAAGGACAATAGCAAACCTGCCTGCCAGGAGATTGCTGCCAGTTCAGGTCCATCCCGTCCATCTTGTGTATATCCTACCAACCCGGGAATCGCAATGATCCACACATCGGAGAGTTATCAGTTCATGTGCATCCCGTGCTTCTTGTGTGTGTCCTACTGACCCATGATTCCCAATAATCCACATATAGAAAATTGCTGCCAGTACAGCTTCATACCGTCTTTTTTGTGTATATCCTACCGACTCGGGAATCCCAATGATCCACATATTGGAAGTGCTGCCTCCCCGCCCAGTACTTTGATCATGTATTTAACTGTGCTACCTTACGATTCCTAACCTCACTCGCACATGACATATTCTAATGTCTCCAAAATTCAAATATCCTTTCAGCGCAACTCCAGCAAGGCCTTTTCTTTAAACTAGATAGACTTGATAATAAAACCTGAAGTATGACGCCAGGAAAGCGAGACCACTGAATCAGTCCAATGACCACCGGAATTGATATCTATCCCCGCCACCAAACCTGGTTGACAAGGCATACATATGGGCCATCTATTTGCAGATGGCCGAGGATAAACAGAAGATTAGAAAATGTCAGAGCAGATGGATGTAATTCAGCCTGTTTACTCAGCTTTGCTATTCAATTGGATTCTATTTATTCTGTTCCTTTCAATGGCAGGGTCTTTACCCAGCATCCCCAGCGGGTCAGAAAGTTCCCAGTGTCGTTGTGTGCACAGACCTGCGAAGACCCGTATCCAGTGCCAGGCAATTGGGTGTGAGGAGTCCCGGGGTGGCACAAGGAAAGACTGCATGTAGTGACGATGGACAGAGGGAACTGAGAGAGGTGAAATGGGCATCCAGGGACATTTCACTCAGACAAGTGGCCGGGCAAGATTTCTAAACACCCAGAGGAACACGCGAACCACAGCTACTTTTACAAAAACCTGTCACATTTGCTGCATTTTTCCATCGAACAAAAGCAAAAATACTGTAGATGGTAGAAATCTGAAGCAAACACAGCGACGTACTGTGGAGAGAGAAAAGGGTTAATGCTCCCAATACCGACACGGGAAGAATGTACAAAGTCCACACAGCCAGGGTCCAGAGATTGGAAATGAACCCAAGTCCCTAGCACTGTGAGGCAGCATTGCTGTGTCACCATGCTGCCCAATAATGGATAATTGGGAATCGTATAGTTAAAAACATAGATACTGTTCTCCGTGTTCAGGATTAAGAGTTCTGAAGGTTGTGTTGCCTCCATGGTGCTCGGGTTTGGGATACATCATCTGGGTTGCAGAACTTGGAGCGGGAGGGGAATGATCCAGTAGTCAGGGTCCGTGTAGGTACCAACGGCTGGACAAACAAATGACAATGAGAAGATCGACGGGTAATACAGGACTGAACTATTATATCGGAATGCATGCAGTATAAGGAATAAGGTAAATGAGCTTGTGACTCATTCATAAATTGGCAGGTACGACAGAGTGGGCATTACGGTGACATCGCTGTAAGAACATCAGGATTGGGAACTGAATATTCAAGGATATTCATCCTGTCGAAAAGATAGGCAGTTGGGCAGAGAGATAGAGTTGGCTCAGTATTAAGAATGGAATTGAATTAATAATTAATAATAAGAAATGAAATAAGGTCAGATGGTGTAGAATCTGTGTCGGTAGAATTGAGGAATCAAAAAGGTGGAAAAATGCAGTTGGGGTTATATACAGAGAGCTGGGGTGTTAGATACACCAGGAGCTGGAAAGATCTGCAGGAAATGCAAAGTGACAGTGATCATGTGGGATTTTATTATACAGATGGACTGGGAATTCAGATTGATAGTGGTTGGCAGGAAAATGAATTTGTAGAATGTCTACGAGATGGCTTTTGGAGCAGTTTGTGCAGGCAGACTAGATGAGGGGAGCTGCAAGTGACAGTGATCATAATATAATTGAATGTACTCTGCAACTTCAGGTGGAGAAGTTAGAATCGGAAGTAACGGTATTACAGCTGAATAAAGGCAATTTCACAGACATGAGTAAGGAGCTGGGTAGAATTGACTGGGAGACGTGACTAGCAGGAAAGGCAATGCAACAGCAATGGCAAGAGATTTTTGGAGTAATTCAGGATACAGCAGAGATTTATCCTAAGAAAAAAGAGGCTTGTATACGGAGGATGGGACAACCATAGCTGAGTAGGCAAGTCAGGTACAGCATAAAAGCAAAAGAGAAATGATATAATGTGGCAAAGTACGGTGGGAAGCCCGAGGATTGGAAAGCTTATAAAGGCAAAACAGAGGGGAAACAAAATAAAATAAGGAGGGAGATTATTAAATATGAGGGTAAACTAGCCAGTAAGGTAAAGGAAGACTGTAACAGTTTCTTTCGATATATAAAGTACAAAAGAGCGGCAAATGTGAACATTGGACTGCTGGAAAATGCTACTGAAGAGATAGCAGCGTGGAGCGAGAAAATAGCCAAGGAACTGAATAATTACTTTGCATCAGCTTTCATGGTGGAAGGCACGAGTAATACCTTAAACATTCAAGAGATTGAGGGTCCAGAGCAGAGTCTGATGGCCCCCACCATGGAGAACATGCTAGAAAAAGATGTAATGGCCCGAAGGTGGGTACATAACCTTGTCCAGATGGACTACATTTCAGTATTATAAGGGAGATAGCTGAAGACGGAGTGGAGGCAATCGTGGTTATCTTTCAGGAAGCACTCGAGTAGGGAACGATCCGAGAGCACAGGAAACCCACTAATGTGACACCCCTTTTTAACAAGGAAATAAGGAAAAAGACAAGAAAAAAAACCCCACCGTGAATACTTTAACCTCTGTCGTGGGTAAGATCCTGGAATCCATTGAGAAGGATGAGCTTTCTGAATAGTTGAAAGTGGTTGGTAAAGTAGAGCAAAGTCGGCATGATTTCATCAAGGGAAGTTAATGCCTGACAAATCTATTGGAATTCTTTGAAGAGGAAATGAGCAGGCTCGACCAAGCACAGACAATGTATTTTATTCGCCTGGAATTCAAGTCGGCCTTTGACAAGGTGTCACACAGGAGATTACTGAGTATGATATGGGTCCGTGGTGTTAGAGGCAAGGTGGTGGCATGGATAGAAGCTTGTCTGTCTGGCAGAAAGCAGAGAGTGGAGATAAAAGAGTCCTTCTCAGAATGGTAGCCGGTGTCAAGTGGTAATCCAGAATGCTCAGTGTTGGAATCATGACTTTCTACTTGTTACATTAACAATCTAGATGAGGGAATTGAGGGCACAATGGCTCGGTTTGCAGATGATACAAAGATAGGTAGATGGACAGGTCGTATTGACGAAGTGGAGAGTCTGAACAAGGATTTGGACAGGTAAAGAGATCGTCAGATGCATTCCAACATTGGAAAGTGTGAGGTCATGCACTTTGGCACGAAGAATAGAGACATGGTCTATTTTCTAAATGGCGAGAAAATTCAGAAATCTGAAGTGCAAAGGGATTTGGGAGTTCTAGTGCAGAGTTCTCTCAAGGTCAGCTTGCAGGTTGAGGCAGTAGTTAGGAAGGCAATTGCAATTATGATTGGGAGCATTTACTACGAGAAGAATTGAATACAAGAACTGAGTGTATCCGCTTCTGGTCAGACCACATTTGGAATATTGTGCTCATTTTTGAGCTCCATACCTCAGGAAGGATGTACTGGTCCTGGGGCGTGTTCAGAAGATTTTCACGAGAATGGTCATAGGAATTAAAAGCTATTGCATGAGGAGCGTTTGAGTACTCAGGGTCTATACTTGATAAAGTTTGAAAGGATGAGAGGGAATGTAATTGTAATAGACAGGATACTGAATGACCTGGAGAGATTGGATGTTGATAAGATATTTCCATTGGATGAGAATCCGAGGGCACAGCCTTAGATGAAAGGGAACACTTTTTAGAACAATGATAAGGAGAAAGCTATTTAACCATAGAATGGTGACTCTTTGAAATTTATTGCCACAGAAGGCTGTGGGGGACTGTCACTGAGTATATTTGAGACGGAGATAGATAGTTTTTGATTATCCAGGGGATAAATGGTTATGGAGAGAAGGTCGGAGAATGGGTTTGAGAAACCTATTAGCGATGATTGAATGACGGAGCAGACCCGATGGGCTAACTGTCCTAATTTATGTTCCAATGTCTTATAGTTTTCTGGTCTAAACCTTAAGGAAGTACCTTGCATCCCCGAGAAGATAGATTCATGTTCTTCATGAAGGTCAGAAGCTATTGGGAATAGTTCACTGTTTTGGAATGAAGGTATTGTGGCTGACGTCGGGGTGATGGATAATATGACGTTCAGTGCAGGATCACACACCAACTTCACTGTATTAATGTGGGGAGAGTTTATTCCAAACTTGGACCTCTCCGTCTCTCTCAATGGGGTGTAGGGGTTGGGGTGGATGGGCGTAACGTCCGCCCAGCCATTTAAACAATCCAGAATCATGCAGCCTGAGTGAAATAGCAGTCATAGAATTTATCACTCGCTTATTGTCTATTTAGACTATAAGGAATGATTGTCCATCCCTCTCAGGGTTCAATGCAATCACCTCTTACACTCTCACAGCGCTACAGATCAACCTTCACTCACTCCTCATGGTGCCATCATCTGAGGGATTAATCTGGCGGAACTCCTCTTCACTCTCTCTGTGGTAAGGAGATCACTCCATGTAAAGGAAAGAAAATCTGTCCACAATAACCCAAATACTGCCTCAACAACACTTTCAGGTTTGATCACAATAATTCCTTTCCCTCACTTAGCTGGCTCAATTTCTTTCGTGTGACACAGGAAACAATTTATTTACAATGCACTGCCACTGATGTAGAATTTAAAAACATCCTTACATCTGTTGGTCAGCATCAATAAAGCCAGCACCAGGGGTACCCATGAAGATGGACATCACTCACTCTTGGGAGAGACTCAATCACAAAGAAAACATCTAAAACAGTGAGTGGCTACCTACCTGAATGGAAATGAGCCGTTGGAATATGGGATGCAGGCAGAGGAAGGGAGCTACCTTTCCTTTTGTCCTGCCCTCACGGGATGTGTGCAGCAATGGTCAGGCCAGCGTGTTATGCCAATCTTGAACTGAGTGGCTGTTTCAGCTGTTCCACAGGACAATGAAGAGTAAAATAAATTGCCGTGGGTTTGCATGTAAACAGAGACTTGACCAGAGAAGGATGACCCACTGCCTTCTCTAATGGGCATAAGGCAAGCCGATATCAACAGATTATTATTCTGTGGTTCTAGAATACGAACCAATGACGTGACCCACCATGCGCTGCCCATATTTCAGATTTTGGGCAGAGAACAAGTTAAACATCTCAGTGCAATTATTTTGTAATGGACACGTGATGGACAAGGGACTTGAAACAGATGTATCTGGAATTAACAAAGAAACAAACGATAGTTTATGCAGGAATTGAACTGAGGCTGAGGAGGAGACTGGGATGTCTTAATGGTGGTACCGGACAGGTTTGGTATGTGGGGAGGATATGGAGATGTACACTTTGCAGGAGGAAACGAATCAAAGAGGTTGAGAACAATGTGTTTTATCATCGCGTATTGGTGAGTAATTTGTAAATAATAGTTTGCTAGTTATAATTACTAAGGAATGAAAATTTGATTGGAGCTGAAAAAGTCGGCTTGCACCTTTACAAAATCTGCATATCATGAGCATCGACTCAGTTCAGACCATTTCACTAAACAGACAGAGTGACTTATCAGGAACACCAACTGTAGCAAGGATAGGATAGTAACCAGCTTGAACAACCATCAGTACATCTTCAATCCGCGATGCTAATGATATCCAAGGCTGGGAAAGCAGGATAAACTCCTATCCATTGTTGGAACATTGCAGTCAAATGTTCCCAGATTTCCATCTCTCGTGCCTTTCTCTCTGAAGCTGCTAATCTTTCTTATTGCTGTTGAACATGCTCCCGCTCGCTGTGGGATAAAACACTGAAAGCATTCCTTTCTTGATAGAAGAGAGAAACTCTCTAAGGACGCATATGATCCTTGGAGACTGACGTAATTACAAACGCTGTACAAATATCTTTGAATTCAATGCTACTTTATTAAAATTAAAATAACGTTGAACATTTGTGCATTCTGGGGTGTGATATTCGAGTGTGACTGAAGGCAGGAATGTTGAAGATGGCAGATTGATTCTGTGTAATCATTCAGTCAGCCTTGGATATGGAAGTAATGCCAGAAGTTTAACGGAACATTAACGTGCTTCTCTGTTCATAAGTACAGAAAAAAATCCCGTAACTACTGATCAGTCATTGCAATATCTGCAAGACATTGAGAAAGCATCTATCATCCATGATCTGACAGCAAAATGTGCCAAAAAAGGTGGGTTACAACGAACAAACGAATTGGATACGTTAACAGAGAATTGCACATGACAAACACAGTTCAAATTGCTATTCCAGGATCAGAGAGGGCAGCTGTGGGTCATGCTGTTGATGTTATCGATGTTAAGGAACTGTCATGAAGTGTCATTTAATGGACTTCAATGACATTGTGATTATGATGTTGGCGAAAAGACAGAAGACGGAGAGGACTGGGGGACATGGCTGATTCGACTGGGTGGAGGGAAAGTGAAGTTCCCCATTTATCAGAATCGGAATGTTACTCTTTATAACTCATATGAAGAACACATTCAAGAATGCATCTACAATGAGGAATTAGCAGAGACAATATTAATGAAATCTGTTTATGCAATATAAAATAGAGGAACAAAATTATTTTCTGCACCCACCAATATGTGCAAAGTACAAAGAGATAAGGCTGATAAAATACACTCCTGATATTGAGCTATATAAATTGAAATGTGAATTACATAACTAGGAAAGCGGTATGCAAACTTTATCATTATTTGACCCACAGCTAAGATCGTGATTTCACTGAGATTCTCTGGCCTTGTCTCACATCCAGTATTGGTGTGGGTGGGGGGAGTCGTGGAGGCGGGGTGGTGGTTTTCATTTCCTGCTGTTCTTGGCACAGTCTATTTAAAAACTCTGCTTTATTAATGGAGCGAATCTATTGGCCTAATGGGTTCTGTTTAGCTGTCAGTAACCCACCTCTGTGATATTAATGGAAATAAATAATTTGGGATGACAGCCAGTATCAGCACAGTGCTCACAGTGTATGGGCCCCAGACAAAGGGCTTGCTGTCCAGAGGAATTTCTAAATAACGCTTCTAACTTCTGTCTGTTCATATTTATCTACCGTAATGCAGTCTTCTGATCTATCTAACTTCACCCTCATCTAACACCTCTTCCTTTCGCACTCAGTCAGTCGCTCCCCTTTCTATCCTCTTTCAGTTTATCTCCCTTCACTTCCTTTCTCTCTGTTTATTTCTTTGTCACACGATCTCTCTTCACGCACTCTCTCTATCTCCAATTGTGCGGTTGGAGAGCTTGTGACTCCACGATGGGCTGAATGGCCTCCATCCATGCCATAATAGTCGAGGTTCTCTGACGCACAATAAACACTTCCTGGACAGACATGCCGGTCCGGTGACAGGTACAGTGCACAACTACCCGTTATCTTTTCCTGCTCTTCTCTGGTGTACAGCTGCCTTGAAATGTCTGTTCAAACAAAACAGACTGAATTAAATCCGAGCAGTCGAGAAGAAGTTCAGGAGTGTGTTTTTCAATCAGGATTTAATGAAGGATGAGATTCCAGAATAACATAAGCAATGAATGAAAAAAAAGGTTATCACAAGAAATGGCAGCTAAGAACAACATGTGGTTCCAGGTAGGTCTCATGGTATTACCAATAGATTATCAATCCAGAAAAATCAGCTTCTGTTCTGTGGATCCAGGTTGAATCCCGCCACAGCAGATGGTGGCAGTTCAAATCAATAATATAAAAATATCCCTGGAATTAAGAATCTACTGCTGAGAATGAAATCATTGCCGATTGTCAGAAAAATCTATCTGGTTCATCAATATCCTGCAATGAAGGGATCTTCCATCCTCATCTGGTCTGGCTGACATGTAACTACAGACCCAAAGCAACGTCATTGACTCTCAACCGCCCCCTGAAATGGCCTAATGTGTCATTCAGTTGTACCAATCGCTACAAAGTTTCAAACAAATGAAACCGGAGGGACTACCTGGCATCGAAATGGGCACCGGAAAAGTCAACACTATATACATCACTGTAGAACCTGTAAAGTCTTCCTTCCTAACATCTGCGGTCTAGTGCCAACATTGGAACAACTGCCTTACAGACGAGTCAAGCAACAGCCTGACATAGCCATACTCACGGAATGATACCTTACAGAAATAACAGAAATTAAAAATGGACAAAAGAGACACTTACTGATTACCACGTAATGTCGTTCCTCAGCTGAATCAGTCCTCCTCCATGTGAAACAACACTTGGAGAAAGCACTGACTGTGGCAAGGGCACAAAGTGTATTCTGGCTGAGGTTTTCAAAGTCGACTGTTAAGAGTGGTTTGGCAGCAGTATTATTGATCATGCTGGTCGGCTCCTAAGGACATCGCTACTGGATTGGGTCTGCAGCAGGTGGTGACGGAATGAACGAGAGGTTAAAAAAGGATAATTGGCCTCATCCTTACAAATCTACCAACTGCAGATGTATATGTCCATGACAGTATCGGTAAAAGTGACCACCACATTGTCCTTTTGGAGACGAAGTCTATTGTGTTGTGTGGCACTATCACCATGCTAAATGGCCCAGACATTTAGCAGATCTAGCAACTCAAGACTGAGCGTCCATAATGCACTACGGACCATCAATAGCAGCAGAACTATACTCCAGCACAATCTGTAACGTCATGGCCCAGCATGTTCACCACTCAACCATTACCATCAATCCAGAGAATTAACCCTGGTTCAATGGAGAATGCAGGAGGGCATGCCAGGAGCAGAACCAGGAATATATAAAGATAAAATGTTCATCTGCTGAAGCTTCCAAACAGAAATACTTGCGTGACAGATATCATATACAGCAAGGGACAGACAGAGCTTCCCGATCACAGAACTAATGCATCAGAATTAAGCTCTTCAGTCCTGCTAATCCGATCGTGAATGGTGGTGGACGATAAAACAACTCACCAGAGTAGAAGTCTCCACAAATATCCCCAACCTCAATGATGGAAGAGCCCAGCACATCCGTGCAAAATATAAGGCTGAAGCTTTCGTTGCAATCTTCAGTCAGAAGTTTTGAGTGGATGATCCATTTCGGCCTCCTCCGGTGGTCCCCATCATTAAAGATAGCCGTCATCAGCAAATTCGATTAAATGATATCAAGAAACGGTTGAAGGCACTGGATACTGCAAAGGCTATGGGCCCTGATAACATGCCGGCAATAGTCCTGAAGACTTGTGCTTCAGAACATCCCGCTCCCCTAGCCAAGCTGTTCCAGTATGTTTCCAAACCGACAATGGGGAAAAAACTGCTCAAATATGTTCTGTACATAAAATGCGGGACACATTCAACCCGTCCAAATACCGCCTAACAAGTCTACTCTCCATCATCAATAAAATGATGGAAGGTGTCATCAACAGTGCGATCAAGCAGCACTGATTCAAAATAAACTGCTCAGTGACGCCCAGTTTGGGTTTTTCCAGGGTCACTCAGTACCTGAACTCGTCACAGTCTTGGTTCAAACATAGAAAAAGGAACTGAATTCCAGCCCTTGATATCAAGGTTGCATTCTGCCAAATGTGACATCAAGGACAACGGTAAAACAAAAACGGTATCGCGGGCCAACACTGCATTATGGGAGTCATACTTAACAGATAGGAAGATTGTCATTGTTGTTGCAGGTCAGTAATCTCAGCTTCAGAACATCTCTGCTGTAGTCCCTTCAGAAAATGTCCTAGGTTCAAACATCTTCAGCTGCTTCAACACTGACCTTCCTTCCATCATTAGGTCAGAAGTGGGGATATTCGATGATGACTGCACAATGTTCAGCACCATTCGCAAATGCTCAGTTACAGAATCAGTCTATGCCCAAAGCAACATGATCTGGGCAATACCCAGGCTTGGGCTGGCAAGTGGTAAGTAACATTTGCGCCACATAAATTCAGACGATGACTGTCATCAATAAGAAACAATATAACCACTTTGTATTCAGGAGCATTGTCATCACTAAACTCCCCCACTATCAATATCCTGGGGGGGGGGGGGGGGGGGGCGGGTACCATTGACCAGAAACTCAACTGGACTCGCCACATGAATATAACAGCAGATCAGAGGCTAGGAATACTGCAGGAAAAACTCACCTCCTGACTACCCAAAGTCTTTCCATCATCCACAAGGCAGAAGTCAGTAATGAAATGAAATATCCTCACTTGCCTGAATGGGTGCATCCACAACAACACTAAAGAAGCTTGACACAATCCAGGACAAAACAGCCCATTTGATTTGCACCACATCCACAAGCATTCACTCCCTCCACCATAGTCATCCAGGAGCAGCAATGTGCACTATCTACAAGACACAATGGAGGAATTCCCCAGAGATCCTCAGACAGCTCCTTCCAATCTCACGAACACTTCCATCTGGAATGACTAGTGCAGTAGACTTTTGGGAACGCAACCACGAGTCAACATCCTGATTTGGAAACGTATTGCAGTTCCTTCATTGTTGCTGCTTGAAAACCCTGGAATTCTCCCTTTAATCACTAGTGGGTCACCGCACAGTAGGTAGATTGCAGCAGTTCGAGACGGCAGCTCAGCACCACCTTCTCAAGGGCAACTGGGGACGGGCAAGAAATGCTGGGCACATCCAGCGATGCCCACATCCAAAAAAAAACTTTGAAAAAAAATAGTTCCAACCTGAGAATCTCGATGGGACAGGTTATCTGATTTGAACACGAACAAGAAAACAGTGTTTCTAATATTGAACATTTTAGACTTTTGTTATTAAAGGGTGTTCAGTATTCGATGACATATTATTGCTGAGTGCTGTGATAAATTGCACCTGTTTTGTTTAAATCAACAATATGGCGTAACAGCATCAATCCTTCGAAAATACCAGACAGAAAATGTCAATCATTCTAGAGAGAATGTACTTCCGCCAGATGAGACTCACTGATAGCAGCTCATATTCAAAATGTTAATGGAATACTGCCTGACACTGAATCCTCCCACCGTCCATATCACAGGGGTTACCATTGACCAGAACGTGAAGTCAAATCAACATACAAATACAAGGGTTACAAAAGCAGGTCAGAGACTTACAAGTCTATAGTGAATATTAGACCCTTTGACCTAAACGGCATGAGATATAGCAATAGATTTAGGCCAATCAGCCCATTCCTTCACTCTGATACTGTGCCATTTTGTCATTGTCTCCATGAAAAGTGAAAATATCTTCTACATACTGACTGTATCAATCTTTGCAGTAATCCATCCACCCCCACCCCCCACAATTCTTCTAATTCCATCAGGTACACACACTGCCGCTCATATGACAAGCCGTCATCCCCAGGCTGGATCATCTCCAACACCAGCAGATCTTTCTCCAGAGATAGTATCCAAAACAGCTGACAATTGGCCAAATGCCGTCTGTCCATAGCCCATTACATTCTCAGCAGTATGTCTCACGTCTTGCATTCTTGCTCTCTTGAAATGAATGCGAACATTGCTTTTGCTTTCCTAACTGCCAAATGAACATGCACGTTAACCATAAGAGAGGACGAGTGCTTCAAAATCCTTTTGTGCTTCAGATTTAATGGATCCTATTAGAACATAGTGTACCCTCTATTCCGCCTACCAAAGTGCATATTCTCACACGTTTCCCTATTGTGTTCCATCAGCCACGTGTTTTCCCACAGTCCTAAACTGTTCAAGCCTGTCTGCAGCTTCCCCACTTCCTCAATATCATCTGCAAATTTAGCAAAATTGCCCTCAAGTCCTTTGTTCAGTTTGTTCAAAAATAATACATTTCCTGGCTCCCTTAGGACCGTCCACCATCTACAAGGCCCAACCGTCAAGGTGCTTGACTCCATTCAGGTTGAAGCAGTGGCTTGACTTGAATTACACCTGTAAAGTCTTCACTCCCTGCATCACTGACTCTCAGTAGAAGCACACCCTACCGCCTTTTGTTGTGCGTTTACTTCATTATGGCGCACAATCCCAGTCTATTGATGTCACTCCGTCTCAGCACTAACTGAGTGGTGCCCACACCAACCATGTCACTGTGTATTGATGACGATGGAGGGAGGTCGGCGAAGGGATGTCTATGATGAATAACTGTGCGACTGCCAGGCTGAAACCTGCCCGACAGCCTCCGATGTACCTGTGCCCGCTATCACTGCTGCAGGCATGATCAGTCTTCATGCAGTTCAAATCAAGGAAAGCGCCGGGCCTGGATAGTGTTCCCAGCTGTACACTCAGATCCTGTGAGGACCAACCGGCAGATGTATTTACATACAATTTTAGCCTTTCCCTCCAACAAGCTGAAGTCCCAACCTGCTTCAAGAAGACCAACATCGACCTTCATCATTGTGCTTCCAGTTAAACCTGTTGGACTATAACCCGTTGTTGTGTGATTTTTAACTTTGTACAGCCAAGTCCAACATCGGCATCTCAAAATCATAACAACAACCTTTTAAATGAGAAAACCCATGCTTTAATGACTTAATGATTACCGCCCAGTGGCTCTCACCTCAATAAACATGGAGTGATTTGAAAGGCTGGTTGTGTCCCACATCCTCTCCAACCTCCCAGCCTGGCCTGATCCCTTATAATATGCCGACTGATGTAACGAGTCCACAAGAGATACCGTATCCCGAGCCCTGCACTCATCCCTAGGTCATCAGGACAACAAAGACACCTACACCCGACTCCTGCTCATTGACGACAGCTCCACCTTAAACATCATTATCCCCTCCAGACTGATCTCAAACTTCCGTGACCTTAGTCACGGCTCCACTCTCGGCAACTGGATGCCCCGGTTTCTGACCCACAGACAACAATTAGTGAAGATAGGTATCTGCACCTCCGCCACAATAACACGTAACACTGGAGCTCCTGGAGGATGTGTCCCTCAGCCCCCTACTGTACTCCCTGTACACACACAGCTGTGTCCCTTAGCCCCCTACTGTACTCCCTGTACACACACAGCAGTACCCTCAGCCCCCTACTTCACTCCATGTACACACACGGCTGTGTCCCTCAGCCCCCTACTGTACTCCATGTACACACACGGCTGTGTCCCTCAGCTGGGGAAGGGCTTCCTGGGGAAGGGCTTGTGCCCGAAACGTCGATTCTCCTGATCCCTGGATGCTGCCTGACCTTCTGCGCTGTTACAGCAACACATTTTCAGCTGTGTCCCTCAACTCCCTACTGTGCTTCCTGTACACACACGGCTGGGTCCTCAGCCCCCTACAGTACTCCCTGTACACACACGGCTGTGTCCCTCAGCTCCCTACTGTACTCCCTGGACACACACGGCTGTGTCCCTCAGCCCCCTACTGTACTCCCTTTAAACACACGGCTATGTCCCTCAGCCACAACTGTACTCCCTGTACACACAGGGCTGTGACCTCAGCCCCATATACTACTCCCTGTACACACACGGCTGTGTCCCTCAGCCCCCTACTGTACTCCCTGTACACACACGGCTATGTCGTCAGCCCCCTACTGTACTCCCTGTACAAACACGGCTGTGTCCGTCAGCCCCCTACTGTAATCCTGTACCCCTCCCCTATTCCTGTACACACACGGCTGTGTTCTCACGCCCTTCTGTACTCCCTGTGCACCAACAGATGTGCCCTCAGCCCCCAAATGTATTCCCTGTATACACACAGCTGTGCGCTCAGCCCACTACCATATTCCCTGTACACACACGGCTGTGTCCCTCATCTCTCTACTGTACTCCCTGTACACACACAGCAGTGCCTTCAGCCCCCTAGTGCACTCCCTGTACATCCACGGCTGTGTCCTAAGTCCCTTACTGTACTCCCTGTACACACACGGCTGTGTCCTCAGCCTCCTACTTTACTCCGGTACACACGTGGCTGTGTCCTCAGCCCCCTACTGTACTCCGGTACAAACACGGTTGTGTCCTCAGCCCCCTACTGTAGTCCCTGTACACACACGGCTGTGGCCTCAGCCCCCTTACTGTACTCCAGTACACACATGGCTGTGTCCTCAGCCCCAAACTGAGGGATAGGATCTATTCTCATTTGGATGAAAATGGTATTATCAGTGAGAGGCAACATGGTTTAGTACAGGGAAGGTCATGACTTACCAACATAATAGAATTATTTGAGGAAGTGACAAAGCTGATTTATGAGGAAGGGGCTGTAGATGTCATGTACATGGACCTCAGGAAGACGTTTGATAAGATTTCCCATGGTCGGGTTATGGGGAAAGTGAAGTCACATGGTGTCCAGGGTGTGCTAGCTACATGGATAAAGAACTGGCTGGGCAACAGGGGACAGAGCGTAGTAGGGGAAGGGAGTGTCTCAAAATGGAGAACTGTGACCAGTGATGCTCCATGTAAGATGTTTCGGGAAATATACATGAATGGGCAGGGAGCATCGGGATACCGAGCTTTAGAAAATAGGAGACAGGTTGAGGTGGAGGATTTGGATCGGCGCAGGCTTGGACCGCCAAATGGCCTGTTCCTGTACTGGAATGTTCTTTGTTCTAACATGACCAAAGTCCCATCATATGCCTGTAAAGATCGCCCACAACCTCGTCCATCAGGCTAAAAGATACAGACGCTTGAACACACAGAGCAGTAAGTTCAGGAACAACTGCTTCCTCGCTGTTATTAAACTGATGAATGGGCTCTCAAATCTCAGATAATGCTGATTTTGTTCATATTGATCACGAGGGTTTAGCACACGCCCTGTGCAGCATAACCGATATGCCTTTCAGACATATTTTACAGCCATCGTTCATTACATCCATGCTTACCATGATCTTCCTGGACATCTTGGCACAGGACAAAATGAATCCTCACCTCCCTAACCCCAGCTTCCTCCACTGCTCACGCCCAGGTCTCTTCGGTCCTCACCCCCAGCTCCTCCCATCCCCCAGCTCCCCTTGACCCTATCCCCAGCTCCCTGTGACCTTTGTCTCTCACTGTTTCTCTCACACTGTTTCCCCGTGTTTTCCTTTTCCCTGTCTTCTGTTTCTTTCCCTGAACCTATTATCTTCCCTTCTCCCCGCACATGTGACTGTTTGTTTCCTTGTTTTGTTTCTTTTCTCTCTTTGACTGAGTGTCCATCTGTTTCCCTCGCTGTGCTCTCTCTCTCCTTCCCTTTGTTTCTGTCTCTTTCTCCTTCGTTGTGATGGTGATGGTTTCTCTATTCGTTTGAAGCAGGCGATGGCTCATTGGTTCAATGTTGGCAATAAAATACACTCAACAAGGTATTGGTATAGAGGACGTATTTTAAAATTATCAGTTAAATTTCAATTGTTGTCAAAACAGCAACCAGAACGTGGGATTCCATTTAACAGCCAATTGTTACATATAACTATTTTGAAACCGCCCGTCTCCCAGTGCTCTGTATACTGGCAATTCAATTCTATTCACGTGCATAATGGTCTGACATGGTAACCATAAGAAACTACAGACGGTTTTGTTCACAGCCCAGCCCATCACGAAAGAAAACCTTCCATCCATTTATACTTGTCATTGTCGCAAAAAGGCTGGCAACATCAAAGATCTCTCCCAAAACAGTAGTGATCTCCTACAACCTCTTCCAACAGGAAAGAGACACAGAGGTTTTAAAACATTGACCAGCATGCTCAGGAACACTTCTTTCCCTCCCATTATTAGACTGACAAATTGACATCTCTCACTTTTCAAATAATATTAATCTTGCTAATGTCGATCTTACTTTTCTCACCTCCAGTGAAGCTCTAACCTTGTATGCCTCAGTCTGTCCAAAGACCCTGTGATCTTTGTTTTCTTGTCTAGGGTCATGTGCCTTCACCACAATAAAAACAAACCTTTCCATTGTACATTTGACTAAAATAAACGAAACCAAATCAGATCAAACACGTGGACTGCAGTGGCTCAAGGTCTTCTCAAGAGCAACTGGAAAAATGAACTAATGCTGCCCCAGTCAGAGATACCCATATCCCATTAATGAATACAGAAGATGACCACACTTAGGAAGGACAGACAGAGGGAATCAAATCGCTTTAAACATGATCTTAGATATATTTAGTTTTCTCTCACTATTTGTAAGTCGACTGTTCTTACAAAACCGTTCGCAAGCGGATATGGTATATAGTGCAGTAGCACTGATTTATATGGGAATACTTCCGGCTTTCTTCGTAAAAATGAAAATCCTGTTCGGATTTCTTTTGGTTCACGAAACAATGTCATAATGTAAGTCATTCGGAAAGGGAAGTGGCGAAAAGCGAATTTTTGAAAAGCGGGGGATACCTGTATTTACAAGGGCATGATATTCAGGAAGATGGGAAAGGTGAAAAATAAATGACGTGAATCACACATTTTATTTCCAACCCAGCTGACCATCATTCTCTTTGTTTGCTCTTTTTTCTTCTATATCTCTCTTTCTCTATTGATTCCTCCTCCCCTTCAAAGCAGACTTCCTTGTCAACGGTATTAATCACGCTCCTTTCCAGCTGCTTTCAGTTCAGGAAAGTTTCCCAGCACTTTCTGTTCGTTTCTTTGCATTTCTATCTATAATTGCAGATTTTCAGCTACTTCCTTTATTTGATTTCACCTTCAATTTTGTTAATTCGTGGGATGTTGGCGTTCGTGGGAAGGGCAGCATTCGGTTACCATCACTAATTACCCTGATTCTGAGGCCATTCCACAAGCCAATATAAAGTTAAGCACATTGTCATGGGTCTCAAGTCATAATTAACTCAGACCAGGTAATAACATTAGATTTCTTTACCGAAGGTGATCAGTGACAGATGAAGGTTTTCAGACAGAAAGTTGCTTTTAGGTTTGGTTTTTGTGAAATTCACTTTTCTTCCATTTCTTATCATTTTTATTTAAATTCTGTCATCAGCTGTAGTGGACTTGAAACAAATCATTTGAAACAATATCTTTTGTTTAATAAGCGTTGCTTCTGAATTCCATCCAGCGACATTCCTACATTCATACATTGTCCTAATCATGAAGTAACTTCCGAGACAAGAACAATTTTGTGATCGAAATATTTGTAATCGGAAAAGTGGTCAGATGAGAGCTTGAAATATTAAGTCTGAATTTTACCAACGTGCAGCCAATCGTTTGTTCAGCAACAATACTGACACAGAGATGAAGATAGGCGATATTAGGAGCTGGGAGTAGACAGGTTTGGTGACAGAAAGAACTGGAGACATAAACCAGTTCAGGGCAAAAAATGGATCTCGAGGTTTTGCACAGTTTTGTTTGCAGATGTTTGTGAGGGAGTGGTCTGCAATTCATGAGTAATGAATGGAGGCAGTAATTGAAACTGAAGACAATAGTTTCTTTCTCTGACAAATACAGATAACAGAAATTGCAACGAAGTTCAAACTTGTTTATGGGATTAATGAATGGACAGAGGTAGAGAACACCAACAATAGCGAGAGTAGGTGAGTAGCACACCCTCCACCCGCCCAGAATAGTCATCAGACCTGCTGATATCCGCTATGGTAGAAATCCCCAAGAGAGGGAAATCTTTAAAAGACTCAAGGGAAACCTCCTCTCCATTGTTGTCATGTTCCAGTCCGCTATTCTCGGATTCAGATCTGTGCAGCTGTTGATCTCTGTTACTGTTGGAGCTGATGCATCTGTTACTACAGTGTGATAACGCACTGAATGAAGCCTCTTACGAATAGGAGAGGAAAATCCTCCAGTGACACAGTTGCATTGCATGGAGACTGACATCAATCATAGTCAGAGCAATACAGCTTTCAATACAGCACATTCGTTCACAATATATCTGGACTGGCCTACATGTTGTCATTGCTGGCTATTAGTCACATCTCCCATCACCAATTGCTCTAGGGAAGTCAGTTGTGAGGGAGAATAAGAATACTTTCTTTTCGTAGGCTACATGATTCTGCTCTGTTGTCCGTTTATTATGCTGTAACCATCTCTCCAAAAATCCCTCCACCCCCCAAAGGAAACATAATCAGGATGTTGTTTCTGTGCGAATCTCTCCTCGACGGGAACAAACGCTAGCGAACAGACTGTCATTGGGCACAGTTGTCCTGAACATAGACAGGAAGTGTGGACTTCTCCAAATGTTCCTCTCACTGCTCTTACAAGGCAAGTTTGGAACTTCCATAGGGAATATGCTTCAGTAATTTATTTATTTCAATTGACAGACTTCTAAATGCAGTTTCATTTGCTGCAAACCATACTTTTTTACGCATTTTGGCCTCAGTCCAACACTAAAAATGATAATTACAATGAACGTATATATTTAGACTTATGAATGAATGAGTCAGGTTTGAATGAACATGTTATTGGCTGGGAGATCGGGTGGAATGGGAGCAATGGCTGTGGAGACTGCATGGGGTGTACAATGATATTCCCCAGTCATCATCCCTCTTTCTGACAGACAGAATTAAATCTAATGCATAGCAAGGAAACAGCCAACATTTGGGGGATACAATGCTGAATGACAATGTGAACTAAAAGGAGAACATTAAATGTGATAAATTGAACTATATTTTATATAAATACTATTTAATCATTGGGAATACACATCAAGTAGGGTCACCGGACCTGAAACATTAACTTTGATTTCTCTTAACAGATACTGCCAGACCTGCTGAGCTTGCCCTCTAAGTTCTGTTTTTCTTTATGTTTGAGATTTATCATATTGTTCATATCTGGCAGAATACTTAAAATTAAAAGCAAACACTCGTAACAATATTTGAAGGGCAATGGGGACAATACAGGAGACTAACAGTAGAGATATAGCCATTCCAAGCTGGAAGAGACGATGGGCTGAGTTTCCCCCACTTTTGCTGTAAATAGTTCTGTGATATGTAATCAAAGTCTTTGGAGGTGGGGTAGACAAGCCGGTTCAACGAAGGTCACAGAGTGCTTCACCATCAAAAATCTATTCCTATGATGTCATGAAATTTCAGCTGCCTCTAAAATGACTTTCAAAACAAAGTGGAGTTCCTGGGATTTACAGGATAATAAGAAATATATTCTTTATTTCCTTTAAATTTAAAGAAGAAACAGATTTCGGCCGTAACACAGGTGTCACAAGACACACCAACTATAATAGGAACAGGGGAAGGACTACATTGTCCATATGTAACTAAATTCAAAATGTAACCCTGTCACGAAACATGAAATATAGTGATACTGAAACATGAATTACAAACAGAACATGATGGTAGAAGCGCAACAGATGAGGAAGTATCTGCAGAGAGAAACAGAGTTAACGTATCGAATATGATGTGACACTGTTCTGAAAACGTTATATTGAAATCAAAGGTTAATTCTGTGTATCTCTGCTCAGAGGTTGCCAGACCTGCTGAGTTTCCCTCTATCGATTTCTTTTTCTTTCTGAACTATGACACGTTGACTGACCTGAACGATATAATCAAAGCTGCTATCTCAGTTGAATCTCAAATATTTGTTTGTGGACATTAAATGACAAATTACAAAGTTACTATGTTTGACAGAGCTCGAAATATCTATGATGTGTTGCATTGTGATGCAAGACCATTGTAAGACATTGTTGAAACAAAACCAGAATTTGCTGCAAAAGATCTGCAGCAGCAGTGCAGAGAAATCAGAATTAACGTTTCTAATTCAGTGATCCTTCATCAGAACTGATGGTAGCCCTGAAAATGTTGATTAATATTCAGCAGAGACTGAATAGCTGTTAATGGAGACTGTTAGTAGCTAACAATAGGGGGTGAGTAATGGAAGGTCACGTGAGAACTAGGCCTGGTGTATGGGTAGGGGGCATTGAGGAGTTCAGTCCCTATAATTATTGAACATTATTTTGAGTCTGAAGGACTGCACGGTCCAAACGCGGAAAATGAGGTGTTGTTCTTCCAGCTTGCGTTGAAATGTCCTGGAACACTGCAGCAAGCCTGCCACAGAGATATTGGCCAGGGAACAGGATGGGGTATTAAACTGGCAGGCAACTGGAAAATCAGGGTCCTTTGCATAGGTACAGCTTGGATATACTGTGAAGTGGTCACCCAGTCTACCTTTAGTTTCCCCAATGTAGAGCAGACCACAATTTGAGCAGCGAATGTAGTAGACCGGATGGTGGGAAATGTTGGTTGGATGCTGCTTCACCTGGAAGGTATGTTTGGCCTTTGGATAGTGACGAGGGAGAAGGTAAATGGGAAAGCGTAACACCTCCGGCGGGGGAAAGTGCAGTGTACCTGTCGTGGGGGCTGGGGGAGTTGAGGGGAGGTGTGGGCTGTGAATAACGAGTGAACTAGGAGGAAATGTTCACTTCCGGAGCGGAAAAGGGAGAGGAGGCAAATATGTGTCTAGTGGTAGCATCTCGCTGGAGGTGGGGGAATGCAGACTGATGATCTTCTGCATGTGAATGCCGGTGGGATGGTAGGTAAGGACAAGCAGAACTCGAACGCTGTTGCAGGCGGGAGAAGGGAGGGTGAGGGTAGAAGTGCAGGAGTTGGGTCAGAACTGGTTGAGGGCCCTGTCGAGAACAGTTCTGGGGAATTCTCGGTTGAGGAAGAAGGTGGACATTTCAGAGGCTACCTTTTAGAAATTATCGTCATCAGGACCAATGCGGTGGAGATAGAGGAACTTGGGGAAGGGAATTGAGTCTTTGCAGGAAACAGAGAGCGAGGATTCATACTCTAGGCATTTGTGTGAGTCAGTGGATTAATACTGCATATCAGTGAAAGGGCTATCCCCAGAAATAGAAGCAGAGAGGTCGAGGAAAGGAAGGGAGGAGTCAGAGCTAGAAAGTGTGAAAGTGAGAGAGGGGTGCAAATTGGAAACGATGAACTTTTCCAATTCTGGACAAGAGAGAGGAGCAGCAGCGTTGATATCATCTTCGTATAGGAGAAAGAGTTTTGGATGGGTGCTGGAATAGAACTGGAACAAAGAATGGTCTACGTACCACATGAAGGAGCAGGTATAACATAGGCCCACGTATGTATCCATGCACCCCCTCTGTTTAGCAGGAGCAGGCTAAAGCAATGGGTCTGCATGGGCAGTTCTGTTTGTGGATTTTCAGGAGGAGATATAAGCGAATTCTTCTATCAAAGGACCATCAGCCTTGGGACTGTTATGTGGTGGGGGTGGGTGGGGGTCGAGGGGGAGGGATTCTACAGATAAAATGTGGTCAGATTGTTAATAACATAGCCTGATGTGCCATGGTAGGGTTATAGAACAGTAGGTAACAATTAGAGGTATCTGAAAGCTGGCACTCAGCCTCTGAAATGTAGAGGTGAGTCCACTAGACTACAGCAGCACCACCCTTATCGGCACAGGCTGAATGACACAGTCAGGGTTGGATCGAAGCAGACAGCATACAGTCTGTTCAGATGGTGATAGGTTGGATAGGGTGAGCGGATACAGAGAATTTAAGACTCACATGGAGCATTCTCAATGAATAGATTGAATTCAAGTAAACGCCAGAGGAATGGGTCAAGGTGGAGGGATAGTGTTGGAGCTAGGCGAAGGGGCTATGGGATGGGGAGTGGAATCTTGCCCAAAGAAGCGGACGCCGAGGAGAAGACGGTGGAAGAAAAGTTCAGCATTATGTCATTTCTGAAATTCATTGAAGTGGGGCACAGAGGGATAAAGCTGAGACCATTATTGAGTACAGAACATTCAGCATTAGAGCGTGGAAGGTCGGAGGAATGGTGAATACACGACAGGCTTGAGGGAGGGGATGGACTCAGATTGCAGGGCATGGGTGGGCTGGCAGGTTCCAGAGGCTCCTAGGCATCTCTGAGTTATTCCGTCTTGTGGGCCTCGTATATCTGGTGAGCATGGCAAATGAACTGGAGAATGAAGTAGAATTGGGGAATAATGCAGCCTTGAGCCAATGTGATGTGATGCCGTTGGACAGAGAAAATATCGATTTCAGTGGCACTGACATCGCACGATCAGTCCTCAGAAAGTAACTGATTGAAAATAATCGGAATCGTTATCTTATTGTAATGGTCTGATTTCATTGGGGTGACATTCAACTAGCAAGGTCTTACTTTTCTGAGACTTTAGACCAAACTGTGAAAACAGGTGTATTTTGATGTTATTAATAAGACAAATCCATCCATAGTTTTGGAAGCCACCAGCACGGGCAGAGCTTATTTGATATTCCCAATACCTCTAGGGAAGGGGTCATTGTTCACTGAGGAAATTACCAGCACACAATTTCCTCTGATTTCCATTAACCACAGTTTGCTGATGGTGGATGATACTACATGAGTCAAATATTACTTTGATACAAGGAAAGTTACTCTGATATAACCCTCAAATGAAATTGGAAAATCAGTTAAAATGGTAAAGAGCAAAATGATAGAACACGGGTTGTTCGAACAATGTGGTCAATGCCCTCACAACGTTTAAGGAAAAACTGATGCATGAACGTCTGATTCTGAGGAGAGGTTCATCCTATTTGTGATGAGGCTGTTTGGTTCAGCGTTGTGACATAGAGACAGAAAAAAAGTTACAATCTGTGTGGGGAACAAAACCAGCTTGTTCACGGTGCATTAGACAGTGACAGACACATTATTGTCTGTTCCTATTGGACATTGATCATCCAAATCTCATCATTCACTAATTACCAATAGCAGCACAGAAGGCAGCAGTTCTCATCATCCCAGTTGAAAAGCAAAAAGGGAAAGGAATGGCCAGTGAAAGTGGGAGCAACTAGGGAACTGGTGTAACTTACAGTGGGAGTGGGAGAAGAAAGATGTGAAGAGACATAATCAGTGCAAGGTGCCAAACCCTTGAGCAGGTAATCTCATAAACTTTCCCAGAAGCATTTGGATATGCACTTGTTGACACAGGTGCACAAGAGATCAGACTTGTTGACGTGGAGAGCCAGAATCGCACAGTACAACTTTCCGACGGTGATGAAACCTGATCTGCCTCCCAGACTCCATACATCTGCACCCCGGACCAGACATGGGTGAAAACGTTAACAAATTTACAATCTATTGCTGTGCCTTGTGTCTAAAGCCATATCCAATAAATGTCACCTTCACATTCTCCAGTATCAAAATAAAATTGTACATCTCTATGAATGATCAGAGATTACTATATGAGTCCCACAGTCGAATGTATGTGAGGTAACCAGCAGCAAACGGCAATCCACAAATCACATTTATAACTGAACTTGGCGGATTCTGTCTAGGCAAAGTAACCACACAGATTATACTGGCTTTCAGGTAACTGTAACAAAATACACCATAACTGGAGGTTTGGCCTTACACCCCTCTAAAGTTTCCTGCTCTCACACACATCATTCCCTCACACAAGCTGGATGAAACTGGAAACATAGAACAATGTAGCACAGTGCAGGGCCTTCGGTCCTTGAAGTTCCATCGACCTTTTATCCTAGTCGAAGTACAGAGTAACTTACATACTTCTCATTATACTATCATTCATATGCCTATCTAATTAAATATCCCTAATATAGCTGACTTTACTAGAACTGCTGGCTGTTCATTGCACACACACACCACTCTCTGTGTAAAGATCGTACCTTTGACATCTCCCCTAAACCTTCCTGCAATTACTTGAAAATCATGCCCACTCGAGATAGTCATTTTCTCCCTGGGAGAAAGTCTCTGCCTATCCACTCTATCTATGACTCTCATCATCTCGTACACCCCTGTCAAGTCACGTTCCATTCTTCTTCGTTCCAATGAAGAAAACACCTTAGCTCCCTCAAATTTTCTTTGTAAGGCATGCCCGCCAGTCCAGGCAGCATTTTGATAAATCTCCTCAGCAATCTCACTAAAACTTGCACATCATTCCGACAACGAGGCAACCAGAACTAATCACAATATTCTAACTGTGAACTCACCAGGGCTCCATAGAGTAGCAGCATAACCTTGCAGCTTTTAAACTCAATCCCTCGGCTAATGAACACATCAAACACCTTCTTAACAACCGTACAAACCTGGGTAGCAACTTCGTGGGAGCTATGCCATGGACCATATTATTCCCCCGATCCTCCATAATGTAAGAACCCTGCCTTTAACCCTGTATTCTGCATTCTAAATCGACCTTCTAAAATGAATCGTACCCCACTTTTCAATATTGAACACCATCTGCCAATTAGCAGCCGAGTCCTGCATCCAGTCAAAGTCCTGTTGCAAACTATAACAGCTCTTACCACTATCCACAATTCCACCAACCTGTGTTACATCATCAAACTTACGAACCTACCATTCCACTTCGTCATCCAAGCCATTTATCAAATTCACAAACGAACAGAGGCCCCAGAACCGATCCTTACGGAACACCACTGGTCATCTAGTTCCACACTCAATATTTCCCATTTATCACTACCCTCTGTATGCTATGGGCTAGCCAATTCTGTATCCAGATTCTGGATTAGTGGTGCTGGAAGAGCACAGCAGTTCAGGCAGCATCCAAGGAGCTTTGAAATCGACGTTTCGGGCAAAAGCCTTTCATCAGGAATAAAATCCTGATTATTCCTGATGAAGGGCTTTTGCCCGAAAAGTCGATTTTGAAGCTCCTTGGATGCTGCCTGAACTGCTGTGCTCTTCTAGCACCACTAATCCAGAATCTGGCTTCCAGCATCTGCAGTCATTGTTTTTACCTCCTCAATTCTGTATCCAGACAGATAGGTCTCCCTGTATACCATGCCTCCTTACTTTCTAAATGAAACTACCACGGGGAAGCTTATCAAACACCTTGTTAAAATCCATGCACTCCGCATTCACTGCTCTACCTTCTTCAGTGTGCTTAATCCCATCCTCAAAGAGTCCAATAAAAGTTGTGAGGTATGACCTGCCCCTCACAAAACCATGCTGACTATTTCTAATCAAACTATGGTTTTTGAGAATCCTTTCCAATACTTTGCCCAATACTGATGTAAGACTGACTGGTCTGTCATTCTCAGGACAAGAGGAGAAAGTGTGGAATGCAGATGCTGGAGATCAGAGCTGAAAATGTGTTGCTGGAAAAGCGCAGCAGGTCAGGCAGCATGCAAGGAGCAGGCGAATCGACGTTTCGGGCATAAGCCCTTCTTCAGGAGCAGGAGAATCAATGTTTCGAGCATAAGCCCTTCTTCAGGAATGCAGGAGAATCGACGTTTCGGGCATAAACCATTCTTCAGGAATGCCTGAAGAAGGGCTTATGCCCGAAACGTCGATTCTATTGCTCCTTAGATGCTGCCTGACCGGCTGCGCTATTCCAGCAACACATTTTCAGCTTATTTTCAGGACAAGCCCTGTTTCCTTTCCTGACCAAGGGAGGAACATTTGCAACTCTCCAATCATCCGACGCTACTCCAATGGAGAGTGAAGACACAAAGATCATCGCCAAATGCACATAAATCTCTTGCCTCTCTTCCTGTAGTAACCTCGGGTGTTTAACTTCTCGTCGAGTGATTTTTCTATTTTTATGTTCAATCAGTCTGTATTTCACCTCAACTTGTTTACGCCCCGTCCAACCAACTGTTTGGCTGCTTTCCATTTCAGGGCTCTGTACAGTGCTGCTTTCCTGAGCATGCATGGTTCCTAATATCCTGTGTATTATGGAATGGAAAATATGGGAAGGGCAGATGCTCAAAGCTTCGACTCTGCTACCCCTCAGATGCTGACTGACTGCCTGTGTTTTTCCAGCGCTACACTTTGCGACTGTGATCACCAGGATCTGCAGTCCTCACATTCTCCATTACTGAGCGCTGTCCCACATGCACACTGAGCAAGGAACTAATCAACTGAAACCCATTCAATTCTGGAAAGTTGCATTTGATGAACACATTTACTAAAAACGAAATTATAATTCAACAAATATTCATTAAGTCACAGTGTTACAGTTTTTGTTCATGAATTGGACAGATTGATAACGAACAATTAATGGCTGAAGACCTCCAAGATACAGAGTATTCCAGATGATATATTCCAGGTTGGATGTGCTTTACCTTAATGCTGGTAATATTAACAGACAGACAGACATGATAAAGAAACGAGGTGACATGTAGAAGTGTGACATTTTTTGCCATTTCTGAGATATGTTTGGGGGAGGTCAGGGCTGACAACTCAATATTCTGTGGTACCAGAATTATAGTCAGGACAGCAGCGAGGTTAAAAAAGGACGTGGTGTTGCCTTATTAATTATGGAGTCAGTTACTGGCGTAAGAAGGGACGATATCTTGAAAGGATCTTCTAATGAGGCTTGGTGTCTAGAGCTCAGGATCAAAACCATGACAGAAACACTGCTATGGATATATTATAGACCCCCAGATTATGAAAAGTAGGGAGCATATACCGAGTACGGTATTAACCAAGTTATTGAGGTGTGTTAAAACAATCATTTGATCATTATATTCAGGCATTTCAATTCCAAATATTCATTCGGGCAGTGATAACTTTTTTAAAGAGGGGGCAGGTGCTTTGAACTATATTCCAGAGAGCTTCTTCTATCAACACCGAGAAGATACAACAAAGGGCAGTGCAGTTCTGGGCCTCACTGTGGGAAACGAAGCCAGTCAGCTGTTCCAGGCAAAGGTAGGAGAGCATTAGACGACCTGTGACCGTGACATCACAAATTTGAGTTTGCTAAGGAAAAGACCCCCCAAATTTTTGAAAAATAAAAGCTTTTTGGATTGGGGAGACAGATTTTATGAAAACAGATGACAGGATCTGGCCAAGTGCAGTTGCTTCTGGGTGAAACTATAGCAGAACAAGATGGGGCGGGGGTTGGGGAATGATTTGATCAAAATGGAATTGATGACCGTGTCAGCCCAGCATGTTAAACCGCAGATAAAATTTAGGAAAACAAGCCCAAAGAACTTCAGATGTCGACACAAATTCCGAACAGAATGAAGAAAGGAAAGAAAAGCTTAAACAGGTATCAAGTGAGCAGGTTAATGGGGTTTTTTAAAAGAATATAGAACGTGTAGGGCTAAGCTTAAAAAGTCAGTGGAAGAGCAGAAGTAGGGTTGATTAAATATTAGCGGGTAAGATTAGCGAGAATCCAGAGTCATTTTGTTTTGTTTATTAAGGGGAAGAGCTTAACCCGAGAAAGAATGGAGAGTACTGGAACCAAGGGGACAGCCTGTTCACAAAGCCAGAGAATATGTTATGTACATCCAACCAATCGGTCTTCAGATTGCAGAAGCAGTTCTTGGATTCAGGGAGATTGACTGTGTGACCCGTGAGCGAATTGATATAGGAACTGAGGAAGAATTGGAAGTTGGTGCAAGATAAAGATTGGGCACATCCCCAGATTAAAGACCACCACGTCTCACATCAGTGAAAGGGAAACAATTGTAGAAAATTCAGAGGGCTGTTGAAGCTGGATCATTAAATATATTCAAGGCTGAGACAGACAGATTTTTATACAAGCGTTACGGGGAAATTGCAGGAAAGTGGAATGGGGCATTATCAAAGTAAATATAACTTAATCAAAGGAAAAGCAGACTCAGTGAGCGGATAGACATATTGTTGCCCCTATTTCTAATGGTGTTTTTTTCCAATAGCCCTGAATCCACAAGAACATCTACCTCTCTCACCATGGAGTGAGACACAGTTTGGAATACAATCGAGAGATTCAAGGAATTCATAAACGCGATACTAACAGACGGAAAGGACCAGAGGACTGCGACAATACGGATTGCCTGACGGGGTGAGAATTTGCATCGACACAGTCACCCCTTCCAGGAAGAAGACTTTAGAAAGACTCTCTAGAAGGCCAAGCAGCGACCTGCACTAGGGAGCCGATTAACACAGGGTCCTGTGTTAACACACCTGGCCCCTCCGTGACACCAGGGGACAGATGTCAAGGAGTGCTGACGGCCCAAAGTCTACGTCACTGTAGTGTCTCCTTCCTTCCCTGACCAAAACTAAATGTGGAGGGGGAGAGAGACATGCCGGTGGTAGCAATGTAAGCAGTAAGGCCTTGACACGAGAGGCTTTGGACAACAGCCAAGAGGAGATTTTGGACATATTAGAATGTTTGAAAGTGGATAAATGTTGCGATCCTTACCTGTTACAGGAGGAGCTGGAAATGTGTTGCTGGAAAAGCGCAGCAGGTCAGGCAACATCCAGGGAACAGGAGAATCGACGTTTCGGGCATAAGCCCTTCTTGAGGAATGGGGAAAGTGTGTCCAGCAGGCTAAGATAAAAGGTAGGGAGGAGGGACTTGGGAGAGGGGCGTCGGAAATGTGATAGGTGGAAAGAGGTCAAGGTGAGGGTGATAGGTCAGACTGGGGTGGGGGCGGAGAGGTCGGGAAGAAGATCTCAGGTTAGGAAGGCGGTGCTGAATTTGATGGATTTGACTGAGACAGGGTGGGGGGAGGGGAAATGAGGAAACTGGTGAAATCCGAGTTCATCCCTTGTGGTTGGAGGGTTCCTAGCCGGAAGATGAGGCGTTCTTCCTCCAACTGTCGTTTTGTTGTGGTCTGACGATGGAGGAGTCCAAAGACCTGCATATCCTTGGTGGAGTGGGAGGGGGAATTGAAATGTTGAGCTACAGAGTGGTTGGGTTGGTTGGTCCGGGTGTCCCAGAGGTGTTCTCTGAAACGCTCCGCAAGTAGCCGGCCTGTCTCCCCAATATAGAGGAGGCCACATTGGGTGCAGAGGATGCAATAGATGATATGTGTGGAGGTGCAGGTGAATCTGTGGCGGATATGGAAGTTTCCTTTGGGGCATTGGAGGGAGGTGAGGGGGGAGGTGTGGGTGCAAGTCTTGCACCTCCTGCGGTTGCAGGGGAAGGTGCCGGGAGTGGAGGTTGGGTTGGTGGGGGGTGTGGATCTGACGAGGGAGTCACGGAGGGAGTGGTCTTTATGGAATGCTGATAGGGGAGGGGAGGGAAATATATCCTTGGTGGTGGGGTCCGTTTGGAGGTAGTGGAAATGACGGCGGATGATGCGCTGTACATGGAGATTGGTGGGGTGGTAGGTGAGGACCAGTGGCGTTCTGTCCTGGTGGCGTTTGGAGGGGCGGGGTTCAAGGGCGGAGGAGCAGGAAGTGGAAGAGTTGCGGTGGAGGGCATCGTCGACCACGTCGGGGGGGAAATTGCGGTCCTTGAAGAAGGAGGCCACCTGGGTTGTGCGTTTTTGGAACTGGTCCTCCTGGGAGCAGATGCGGCGGAGTCGAAGGAATTGGGAGAATGGGATGGCGTTTTTACAGGGGGCAGGATGGGAGAAGGTGTAGTCCAGGTAGCTGTGGGAGTCGGTCGGATTTTAGTCGATGTCTGTGTTGATTCGGTCGCCAGAGATGGAAATAGAAAGGTCGAGGAAGGGGAGGGAGGAATCTGAGACTGTCCAGGTGAATTTGAGGTCGGGGTAGAAGGTGTTGGTGAAGTGGATGAACTGTTCAACTTCCTCGTGGGAGCACGAGGCGGCGCCGATACAGTCATCGATGTAGCGGAGGAAAAGGTGGGGGGTGGGGCCAGTGTAGTTGCGGAAGATGGATTGTTCCACATATCCTACGAAGAGGCAGGCATAGCTGGGGCCCATGCGGGTGCCCATGGCTACTCCTTTCGTTTGGAGGAAGTGGGAGGATTGGAAGGAGAAGTTGTTCAGGGTGAGGACCAGTTCAGTCAGTTGAAGGAGAGTGCCAGTGGAAGGGTACTGGTCGGTACGGCGGGAAAGAAAGAAGTGGAGGGCTTTGAGTCCTTAGTGATGGGGGATGGAGGTGTACAGGGACTGGATGTCCATGGTGAAAATAAGGCGTTGGGGACCGGGGAAGCGAAAATCATGGAGCAGGTGGAGGGCATGGGTGGTGTCCCGAATGTAGGTGGAGAGTTCTTGGACTAAGGGGGACAGGACGGTGTCAAGGTACGCAGAGATGAGTTCGGTGGGGCAGGAGCAGGCGGAGACAATGGGTCGGCCGGGGCAGTCAGGTTTGTGGATTTTGGGCGGGAGGTGCGGCGTTGTGGGACTATGAGGTTGGTGGCGGTGGATGGGAGATCACCCGAGGTGATGAGGTTATGGACGGTCTGGGAGATGATCGTTTGGTGGTGGGGTCCTGGTCAAGGGGGCAGTAGGAGGAGGTATCTGCGAGCTGGCATTTGGCCTCAGCGGTGTCGAGGTCGGTGCGCCAAACTACTACCGCGCCTCCCTTGTCTGCTGGTTTGATAGTGAGGTTGGGGTTGCAACGGAGTGAGTGGAGGGCTGCGCGTTCCGAGGGTGAGAGGTTGGAGTGGGTGAGTGGGGTGGGGCACTTCAGGTGGCGGTTAATATCGCGGCGGCAGTTGGCTATGAAGAGGTCGAGGGCAGGTAGAAGGCCAGCACGGAGTGTCCAGGTGGATGGGGTGTGTTGGAGGCGGGAGAAGGTGTCGTCAGAGAGTGGGCGGGAGTCTTGGTTAAAGAAGTAGGCACGGAGGCGAAGGCGGCAGAAGAATTGTTCGATGTCACGCCGCGTGTTGAATTCATTAATCCGGGAGCATAGGGGAATGAAGGTGAGGCCCCTGCTGAGGACTGATCTTTCATCCTCAGAGAGGGGTAGGTCTGGAGGGATAGTGAAAACACGGCAGGGCTGGGAGCGAGGACCTGGTGTGGGGCTGGAGGTGGGTGTGGGGGTGGGGTTAGGTCTGGGGGCGGGGACGTGGATCGGTGTTGGGGCGGGGTTGGGCGTGGTGATGGCGATAGGCGAAGGCGATAGACGTGGTGACGGAAATAGGCGTGGGGGCGGGGTTAGGCATGCAGTCGGAGATCGGCTAAGGGGCGGGGTTAGGCGAGGTGACGGAACTCGCCGGGGGGGCGGGGTTAGGCGTGGAGATCAGCGTGGGGGCGGAGACACATGCGGCGTTGTGGGCGTGTAGGTTAGTGACGTCAGTGGGGGCGGAAGTGGCTGCGGCGACCGCAGAGACAGAGTTATTCCCCATAGCCGTGGAGATCGCGAATCTGCCGGCGATTGTCTTCATGGCGATCGCGGAGGCGGTTGTCTGGGCGGCGATCGCGGAGGCGGTTGTTTGGGCGGCGATCGCGGAGGCTGCGAGGTCGGTGGGCGCGGTGGTGAGGTCATCGTCGGCGGCGGCGGCAGCTATTGCCGCGGGCGATGTAGCGGCCGCGTGTGTAATGGCGCCAGACTGATTTCGGAGGCCGAAGGAAGATTCTGGAACAGTTGAGGAATCCGGAGTGTGGGGGTAAGTACATGAAAGTTTTTGGTACTTACTGTCTTTGATTTCCGATAAGCTCTCTTCCTCCATCTACAAAGATTTCAGTGAGTCCCTCTCTCACTGCACCCCCCAGGTCATCTCCTCTGCACAGAAGCTCTTCAGCCACATTCTCAAAGAGACTCGCTACCACAGCCGCATCTCCTTCCTCAGCACCTGCCTACGGAACCGACTTATCCCGCACGGTCTCCGGACTACGTTCCGACCAACAAAACTTGGACCCAACCAGGACAACCAGTACCTACAACAAATACAAAGTCTCCAGCAACAGACCTCCCTCCGGATCCTCCGCTCCACGCTTGCAGCCAAGCACCGCTACCTACATTCCCTGCAACTCGACCTACCCCAGCTCAGGACAACACTCTCACAGACCTGCAAAGGACCTCTACTGTTTTTCATCCACAGAAGGATCCATAAACTAAACAAACAGTTCTTCCTGGCCATATCGGAAATCAAAGACAGTAAGTACCAAAAACCTTCATGTACTTACCCCCACACTCCGGATTCCTCAACTGTTCCAGAATCTTCCATCGGCCTCCGAAATCAGTCTGGCGCCATTACACACGCGGCCGATACATCGCCCGCGGGAATAGTTGCCGCCGCCGCCGACGATGACCTCACCTCCGCCCCCACCGACCTCGAAGCCTCCGCGATCGCCGCCCAAACAACCGCCTCCGCGATCGCCGCCCAGACAAGCGCCTCCGCGATCGCCATGAAGACAATCGCCGGCAGATTCGCGACCTCCACGGCTCTGGGGAATAACTCTGTCTCTGCGGTCGCCGCAGCCACTTCCGCCCCCACTGACGTCACTGACCTACACGCCCACAGCGCCGCATGTGTCTCCGCCCCCACGCCGATCTCCACGCCTAACCCCGCCCCCCCGGCGAGTTCCGTCACCTCGCCTAACCCCGCCCCTTCGCCGATCTCCGACTGCATGCCTATCCCCGCCCCCACGCCTATTTCCGTCACCACGTCTAACCCCGTCCCTTCGCCTATCGCCGTCACCACGCCCAACCCCGCCCCCACGCCGATCCCCGTCCCCGCCCCCACACCCACCTCCAGCCCCACACCAGGTCCTAGCTCCCAGCCCTGCCGTGTTTTCACTATCCCTCCAGACCTACCCCTCTCTGAGGATGAATGATCAGTACTCAGCAGGGGCCTCACCTTCATTCCCCTACGCTCCCGGATTAATGACTTCAACACGCGGCGTGACATCGAACAATTCTTCCGCCGCCTTCACCTCCGTGCCTACTTCTTTAACCAAGACTCCTGCCCATCCTCTGACGACCTCTTCCCCCGCCTCCAACACACCCCATCCACCTGGACACCCGATGCTGGCCTTCTACCTGCCCTCGACCTCTTCATAGCCAACTGCCGCCGCGATATTAACGCCACCTGAACTCCCTCACCTCACTCACCCACTCCAACCTCTCACCCTCGGAACGCGCAGCCCTCCACTCACTTCGTTGCAACCTCAACCTCACTATCAAACCAGCAGACAAGGGAGGCGCGGTAGTAGTTTGGCACACCGACCTCTACACCGCTGAGGCCAAACGCCAGCTCGCAGATACCTCCTCATACTGCCCCCTTGACCAGGACCCCATCACCAAACCATCATCTCCCAGACCGTCCATAACCTCATCACCTCGGGTGATCTCCCATCCACCGCCTCCAACCTCATAGTCCCACAACCCCGCACCACCCGCTTCTACCTCCTGCCCAAAATCCACAAACCAGACTGCCCCGGCCGACCCATTGTCTCCGCCTGCTCCTGCCCCACCGAACTCATCTCTGCGTACCTTGACACCGTCCTGTCCCCCTTAGTCCAAGACCTCCCCACCTCCGTTCGGGACACCACCCATGCCCTCCACCTGCTCCATGATTTTCGCTTCCCCGGTCCCCAACGCCTTATTTTCACCATGGACATCCAGTCCCTGTACACCTCCATCCCCCATCACGAAGGACTCAAAGCCCTCCGCTTCTTTCTTTCCGGCCGTACCGACCAGTACCCTTCCACTGACACCCTCCTTCGACTGACTGAACTGGTCCTCACCCTGAACAACTTCTCCTTCCAATCCCCCCACTTCCTCCAAACGAAAGGAGTAGCCATGGGCACCCGCATGGGCCCCAGCTATGCCTGCCTCTTCGTAGGATATGTGGAACAATCCATCTTCCGCAACTACACTGGCCCCACCCCCCACCTTTTCCTCCGCTACATCGATGACTGTATCGGCGCTGCCTCGTGCTCCCACGAGGAAGTTGAACAGTTCATCCACTTCACCAACACCTTCCACCCCGACCTCAAATTCACCTGGACAGTCTCAGATTCCTCCCTCCCCTTCCTCGACCTTTCTATTTCCATCTCAGGCGACCGAATCAACACAGACATCTACTACAAACCGACCGACTCCCACAGCTCCCTGGACTACACCTCCTCCCATCCTGCCCCCTGTAAAAACGCCATCCCATTCTCCCAATTCCTTCGACTCCGCCGCATCTGCTCCCAGGAGGACCAGTTCCAAAAACGCACAACCCAGATGGCCTCCTTCTTCAAGGACCGCAATTTCCCCCCCGACGTGGTCGACGATGCCCTCCACCGCATCTCTTCCACTTCCCGCTCCTCCGCCCTTGAACCCCGCCCTCCAACCGCCACCAGGACAGAACCCCACTGGTCCTCACCTACCACCCCACCAATCTCCATGCAGCGCATCATCCGCCATCATTTCCGCTTCCTCCAAACGGACCCCACCACCAAGGATATATTTCCCTCCCCTCCCCTATCAGCATTCCGTAAAGACCACTCCCTCCGTGACTCCCTCGTCAGATCCACACCCCCACCAACCCAACCTCCACTCCTGGCACCTTCCACTGCAACCGCAGGAGGTGCAAGACTTGCGCCCACACCTCCCCCCTCTCCTCCCTCCAAGGCCCCAAAGGAAACTTCCATATCCGCCACAGATTCACCTGCACCTCCACACATATCATCTATTGCATCCTCTGCACCCGATGTGGCCTCCTCTATATTGGGGAGACAGGCCGGCTACTTGCCGCGCGTTTCAGAGAACACCTCTGGGACACCCGGACCAACCAACCCAACCACCCTGTAGCTCAACATTTCAATTCCCCCTCCCACTCCACCAAGGATATGCAGGTCTTTGGACTCCTCCATCGTCAGACCACAACAAAACGACAGTTGGAGGAAGAACGCCTCATCTTCCGGCTAGGAACCCTCCAACCACAAGGGATGAACTCGGATTTCACCAGTTTCCTCATTTCCCCTCCCCACACCCTGTCTCAGTCAAATCCATCAAATTCAGCACCGCCTTCCTAACCTGAGATCTTCTTCCTGACCTCTTCACCCCCGCCCTAGTCTGACCTATCACCCTCACCTTGACCTCTTTCCACCTATCACATTTCCGACGCCCCTCTCCCAAGTCCCTCCTCCATACCTTTTATCTTAGCCTGCTGGACAAACTTTCCCCATTCCTCAAGAAGGGCTTATGCCCGAAACGTCGATTCTCCTGTTCCCTGGATGCTGCCTGACCTGCTGCGCTTTTCCAGCAACACATTTCCAGCTCTGATCTCCAGCATCTGCAGACCTCACTTTCTCCTCCTCTTACAGGATGAGGCCAATCAGCCCTCAGGGTCTATAAAACTGCACCTAGAGTAGATCATGCAGCACCAGTGTCCAGTTACACAGCAACATGATTAGTCTATTCAGCTACTTGAAGTCAGTAACACAGGAAATGGAAGAGGCCACAAAGTGTCTGGTCTATAGGGTATACTGGAATAACAGCAGGCTACATAGCCCCTCAGGCCTGTCTTTCAATTCAGTAAGATCGGGGCTGATCTGCACTCGGCCGCAATTTCTCTTTCATGCCCACCTCTTTGGAGCCCTCGACTCTCTAACGGTTCAAAATCCATTGACACACACTCCCACCCCCAAACATTTCAGTGATGTCGCCTCCCCTACCTGTCTGGTCCCAACCGTCATTACCCTCTGAGAGAAGGAAACAGTCCGCACACATATACCTTGGCCAATTGACATGAACAAAAGATATGAACACACCGTCAGAGTGATTGGCCCTGACATCATGGCAGTAATTGACTGAGCAAGGTGTCAAGGAGACTGAACAAAATTGAACTTGATGGGAATCAGTTGTAAACTCCCCACTGGTTGGGCCATTCGGAACATAATGGGGCTGGTGGACATCAATCCAATCCTCCCAATTCCTGGCTATCTCTGTGGGCAATACTTAGGGTAGCTCTTCGGCACTAACATCTTCAGTTGCTGCATCAATGTCTTTCCCTCTGTCATACGATCAGTGATGGGGACGTTCTGTGAAGATTATGTCATGTTCAGAACAATGAGTCAACTCCGAAGGTATTAAAGTATCAAACCTGGACAACATTCAAGCTTGTTTTGTTAATGTATCGCTAACATTAGTGAAAAGCATAGCTGGACACTAAACATTTCCACTGTTAATAAAAAGAGGAACCCCTTCAGCAAATCTAGCTTATTTTACAGAAAGATAAGAAAGCCATTCAGCCCGTCAGACCTATTGGATAACAAATGGCTCAACACATTCACTCTCTCCTGCCTATTACACAAAAATATATTTTTTTAAAAGAAAAACAGCAGCTGTTGGAATCCAAAATAGTCACGCAGGAGGCTGGAAGAACAGAATAAGCAAGTCAGCATCAAGACGTTGAGAAATCAACGCCTTGAATATAACCCTTCGTCAGGACTATTGGTGGAAGTAAGAGGTCTATAGCTAAAGGGGCGGGTGAGAGAGGAGGAGGTAGAGTGGCGAGGTGGGGACAAATGAACACAGATAAAGGGTATCAGCGGGTTGGTGATGGGAAAACTGAATCTAATTGATAGCTGGACAAAGTATTGCTCACAGGAATGGAAGGTAGGGGAGGGCCTGGGAAGGGAGTCAGGGGATTGAAAGGGAGGTTATTTGAAATTGGCGAATTCAATGTTGAGTCGCTGGGGTGTGGCCGCACAGGTGACAGTTGCGATCTTGTTCCTCCAATTTATGGTTTGGGTCATTGTGGCAATGGAGCAGACAAAGAATGGCCATGTCAGAAAGAGATTGGGAGAACGAATTGAAATAAGAAGTGACTAGGAGGCCAGATCGGCCCTGACAAGCCCGACTGAGATACTCAGCAAAATATTCCCTTCATTTCCATTTGGTCTTCCCAATGCACTGAAGACCACATCTGGTGAACCAGATGCAGTATACTAGGTTTGGATCCCACTATCGGGCCTATCTCCATCTATTCACCAAAATCACCCCCAGGTACCTTCTTCTACAACTTCAAAAGATGCAAAAATTATTGGCACACCACCTCCTCCACCTCCTCATAGGGCTTTAAACAGTACTTCCTGCTCAGTAAGAGGTTCACCTAACTCTCTTCCAACCTACTATACTTCATCAGGTGCTCATGATGTGGTGTTCTCTGCATTAGGGAGACCGAACATAAACATTTCACCGAGCATCACACTCGGGCCTGCAGGTCTGACCTTACCTCCCAGTCACCGCCCATTTAAATTCTCCTTCCCACTCCCTTTCCAACATAACCACCCCTGGCCTCCTCTTTTGCCATGGTGAGGCAGACTGCAAATTGGACGAACAACACCTTATCTTCTAGGTAAAAACAAGGACTGCAGATGCTAGAAACCATAGTTTAAATTAGAGTGGTGCTGGAAAAGCATGGCAGATCAGGCAGCATCTGAGGCACAGGAAAATCGACATTTTGAGTAAAAGCCCTTCATCAGGAAAAAGGCAGGGTCGCTGCAGAGTGGAGAGATAAATGAGAGGGGGATGGGTGGGAGATAGTAGCATAGAGTACAATAGGTGAATGGGGGTAGGGATGGAGGTGATAGATCAGAGAGGAGGGTGGGGAAGGTAGCAAAGAGAACAACGGGTGAATGAGTGTGAGGATGAAGGTGATAGGTCAGAGAGGAAGGTGGAGTGGATAGGTGGAAAGGAAGATAGGCAAGTTAGACAGGTCATGAGGTCAGTGCTGTGCTGGAATGTTGGAGCTGGAGCGAAGTGGGGGATGGGGAAATGAGGAAACTGGTGAAATCCACATTGATGCCATGGGGTTCAAGTGTTCCAAGGCGGAAGATGAGGCGTTCTTCTTCCAGGTGTCTGGTGGTGCGGGATCGTCGATGGAGGAGGACCAGGTCCATGTCCTCGGCAGAGTGGGCGGGGGAGTTGAAATGTTGGGCCACAGGGCGTTGGGGTTAATTTGGTGCGGGTGTTCCGGAGATGTTCCGTAAAGTGCTCTATTCGGAGACAGCCAGTCTCCCCAATGTAAAGTAGACCGCATTGGGAGCAACAGATGCAAGAAATGATATTGATAGATGTGCAGGTAAAACTTTGATGGATGCGAATGGCTCATTTGGGGCCTTGGATGGAGGCAAAGGGGGAGGTGTCGGCGCAGGTTTTGCCATTCCTGCGCTGGCGGGGAGGGTTCCAGGAAGGGAGGGTGCGTTGAAGAGGGGCGTGGACCTGAGCAGGGAGTCACAAAGGGAACGGTCTTTGCGGAAAGCTGGAATGGGTGGGGGGTGGGAAATATATCCCTGGTGGTGGAGTCCGTTTGGAAGTGTCAGAAATGGTTTATGCGAAGGTTGGTTGGTTGGAAGGTGAGCTCATTTCCTATTGCTGCCGAGACATTAACTGTTTCAACCTGTCTAAACCCCTCCCCCACTCCAACCTCTCACCTCACAACGCTCAGCCCGACACTCCCTCTGTTCCAATCCCAACCTCACCATTAAACCAGCAGCTAAAGGGTGTGCAGTGGTAGTTTGGCGCACTGACTTCTACATTGCTGAAACCAGACGCCAACTCGAAGTCACCTCCTCCTAACGCATCCTTGACCATGACTCGAACTCTCATCACGAAACCATCATTTCCCAGACCACACAGAACCTCATCACCTCAGGAGATCTCCAACTCACAGCTTCCAACCTCATAGTCAGGGAACCCCGCACTGCCCGATTCTACCTCCTTCCCAAGATCTACAAACCTGACCACTCTGGCCGACCCATTGTCTCAGCAAGCTCCTGCCCCAGAAACTCGTCTCCACCTACTTTGACACTGTCATATCCCCCAATCCAGGAACCCCCCATAAACGTCAGAGACACCACCCACGCTCTCCACCTCCTCCAAGACTTCTGTTTTCCAGGCCTCCAACACCTCATCTTCACCATGGATATCCAATCCCTCTGCACGTCTATCCACCATGACCAGAGCCTCCAAGCCCTCCAATTCTTCTTCTCGTGACATACCCAACAATACCCTTCCACTGACACTCTCATTCTTTTGGCTGAACTGGTGCTCACGCTTAATAATTTCTCCTTCAAATCCTCCCACTTCCTCCAGACCAAAGGGGTAGCCATAGGACCCCGTATGAGCCCCAGCCATGCCTGTCTCTTTGTTGGCTATGTAGAACAGTCCATCTTCCATAATTACACCAGCACCACTCCCCACCTCTTCCTTCGCAATATTGAGGGATGAGTTGGCGCCACCTCCTGGTCCCGCGAGGAGTTTGAGCAATTCATCAACTTCACCAACACATTCCACCCTGACCTTCAATTCACCAGGACTATCTCTGACACCTCCCTCCCCTTCGTGGACCTCTGCAACTCCATTAATGAAGATCGAATTGACACTGATATCTTTTACAAATCCAACGACTTCCACAGCTACCTGGATTACACCTCTTCCCACCCTACCTCCTGCAAAAATGCCATCCCGTATTCCCAATTCCTCCGCCTCCGCCGTATCTGCTCCCACGCGGTCCAGTTGCACCATTGAACACACCCGTTGGCCTCCTTCTTTGGAGACCACAATTTCCCTTCCCACATGGTTAAAGATGGGGTCCAATGCATCTCGTCCACACCCCGCCGCTCCACCCCCAAACCCCACCCCTCCAACCATAACAAGGACAAAACGCCTCCGGTGCTCACCTTCCAACCTACCAACCTTCACATAAATCACATCATCCGAAGACATTTCTGTCACCTCCAAATGGACCACAATACCAGAGATATATTTTCCTCCCCATCCAGTTCCGCTTTCTGCAAAGACCGTTCCCTGCGTGACTAAATGGTCAGGTCCACGCCCCGCAACAACCCACCACCCTTCCTGGAACCCTCCCCTGCCACCTCACGAATGGGTAAACCTGCGCCCACACCGCCTCCCTCACGTCCATCCAAGGCTCCAAAAAAGCCTTCCACATTCCCATTCGCCCATTGTACTCTTTGCTACCTTCCCCCACCATCCTCTCTGACCTATCACCTCCATCCACACCCCCATTCACCTATTGTGCTCTATACTGCTTTCCATCCACGCCCACCCCCTCTCATTTATCTCTCCACTCTGCAGGCATCCTGCCTCTATTCCTGATGAAGGGCTGTTGCCCGAAACGACGATTTTTCTGCTCATCGGATGCTGCCTGACCTGTTGTGTTTTTCCAGCATCACTCTAATCTAGACCTTATCTTCTGCCTGCCATGTCTACAGCCTGGAGGACGCAACGTTGTCTTCTCCAATTTGAAATAGCATTCCTACCCATGCCTCATATCCCTTTCCAGCCTATCTCCCTCCCTTCCATTCCACCTAACAACGATGTCTTCCAGCTCCCAACTGGATTAATCCCTCCCATCGCCCAACGAAGTGTCCACTTATCCGTACCTTACCATCTCGCTGCTCTCCCCACCCAAACCACTCCCTTCCATCTTTTCCTGCAGCGCTCCCTAACCTCACCCCCAGTCCTGAAGAAGTGTTATACCTGAAATGTTGACTTTCCCATCTCATGATGCTGCGTGGTGTTATTTCACCCTCCTGTTTGTCTCCAATAACTCAGGACGAGAGTCGAGTCAGCACAACACGCCGGTAAGCAGGAAGCACGGGTTGCCCATTGGAATCCTTGAAACTCTGCCCTCGGGCCAGGAGGAAGACATTCAGTTCCTCGAGACAATGTCACATGAACAGAAGAGGCCATTCAGCCCCACCAAACTGTTACACTGAAATAGGAAGTTATCATTGAAGCTGCAGAGCGACAAACCAATGAAGCAGAAACTGCACAGGCAGGCTCCTCCATGTTGTTCCTCTTGGCCCCATTGCTAATGGTACACACGTTATGTTAACATGGTTTGCTGACCATGAGGAGAGAAAGTGATTGGTTTGTACCAAGTACCAAGGAGGCATCTTCCAAATCCGAGATGTTATGGATTAGGCTAGACCACTCAAATTGCCCAGAGCATAACTTGGCAATTTGTTTCGGTAAGTGTACAATGAAAATTACCCGGAGTAATTTCGCTGGGGGTTGACTACGGGATTTTAAAGCAGACAAAAACTTGATTCATAAAATTACACAATGCAACACAAAGAACAGAATAAAGAATCCCGACAGAATTCAATCCATTTAGCTCAACTTAATTGCACTGTTCCGAATATACACAACTCTCCCAATAAGCAAACTCCCAATTTAAACCAGTATCAATGGGATACGTGCTTCCAGGTTGAAGTTTAAGGTCAGAAAAGAGAAAAAGTTTCCACACAGCACTCTGTTGAAAATTACAGTTCTAGACTCAACTGAAAACTACCCCGCTCAGCTCAGCTAGGACAGCGAAAAGAGCTCAACCCTCCCCATTCATTTTCCAAGTCACTAATAAAGCATGGCCACTTCGGCCTGAAGTCTCATCTGTTTCCAAAAAACAAAAGGCCTCTGAAAATCCTTCTCATCTCGATAACAAACCAGACTGATCGGACCCCGGCCCCGTTTTATTGTCCCTCTGAAAAACATCATACGACAGAGTCTACTTGAGACAGGGAACAATTTTTGGACAAAAAAAAGGACTAGCTTTGTGACAACTGCCCCTCCCTTGAAAAAAATAACTAGAGTACAAAAAGGTGGTTGCATTTTTATCCCTTGAAACGCAGAAATATACACTATACGAACTAAACATGCAAACATGCACAAACCCATGCAAATTCAGACCTCCGCATACCAGCCACCGAACGCCTCCGTATCTCATTGGAGTCTGACTAACTCATCAGCTTACATGTTTTCGCGACCCGCCACATGCACAATTGTCAGATTGAACGACTGCAACAACAAGCTCCATCTAAACAATCTGGCATTTTTGTCCTTGAATCTTTCCACAAACGTCAATGTGTTGTGATCAGTATCTATGATTGTCTCGGAAGCATTGCTGGTAATATAAACACTGTGATGTTTTAATGGCAACACCAAGCTTAAGGTCTCTTTCTACATCGTTGAACTTTTCTGTTGGTACA